>NC_138126.1:90389307-90891589 GCF_964188305.1 Podarcis bocagei
TTCTCCCAGCCATCACCTGTGAAGCCAGGTTTGCAGATGCAGTCATAACGATTGATGCCATCGCGGCAGATGCCATAATCACAGGGGTTGCTGGCACAGTCATCGAAGTTGATCTCACAATTGGCACCTTGGAGAAAAGGATATATCACAGGCCTGAAGAAAGATGCAATCGCCCTACATCGAATGGACCCACAGCAAGCTTGGGAATTTTTCCTGTCTTGGCTGAGTGACATGTATAGAGTGGAAAGAACTGGTGCAGGTAGGTTTAGATGCAATGAAATGGAAATTGTTATAGCTTCCTATGCATAATCAATGGATTCTGCCCAATAGCTATGTAAATGGTTAATCCTTCGCTGCATAAGGATGGTCCCTACCACCTTGAAAGAGGCAGGGGTATGGCCACTCCCAAAGAAGCTGACTCTTTAGTTTGGACTAACTACTGACCAGTTGCAGGCACTCACTTTTTGGGGGGAAGGTGGTCAAGAGGGTTGTGGCAAGTACAGATTATCGAGACCCGTTCCAGCTGTGGCTGGCCGGATGGGATGATTTTGATCAAGAGTGCAAGCTTGCTCCTTCTTCTTGATCTCCTTTCCTACCCTGGAGAGGGTTTCCTGCACTCCAGCGTAGCAGGTACACAGCCTGGAGGTGCTTCTGAATCCAGTTTTGTCACTGGAGGTCCAGGTGTGCTCAGTGGCTAAGAGAGCCTTTTCCCAGCTTCTGCTGGTGCAACAGCTGTGACCCGTAACTGGACCAGGATAGCTTGGCAACAGCAGCACAGGAGACTCACAATTTGCACACATTTAACTTGTGCGATTGCAGCTTTACGTGCTTGGCAGCCGGCCAGCTGACATCACACAAACTAGATGCACGCAAAGCAGACAGCTTAAAATAAGCTTAGTATTCACATATAAAAAGCCCTTCACAGCTTATATCTAGTTTGTTGGGGGGATTGATTTGCACCATACATGCCTATTTTGCTGCTTTGATCTGCAAAACTTGAGTTTTATAAGTGACATGTAATGTTTACTCTGCATTTGTGAATCTCTCTTTTAGTATGGCAGCACCTGTGCTTTCAAATCCCCTGCCTATTGACACCAGGCAGGTGCCTTCATTATATTGTTCTTTTTTATTGCAGCAAGTTTTCCCAGGCATTCGTTTAGTTGTGTGTGTGTGTGTGTGTGTGTGTGTGTGTATTTTACTTTGCTGATTTTTATCTTGTGTTTTTATTGATAACTTTATTATATATACAACTTACGAGGGTTTTCTGATTAAACAGTCTATACATTTTTCTAAGAAAATAACCGAAAAGTGTGGTGCTGCTGGATAGGACTGGGAGATGTAAGGAATGAGAGCAAGCAGAGAAAGAGAGCGAGGAGGGATGCCCTACCTGAGGTCCCCTGCAAGCAGTGGCACAGGTACTTATTCACCAGGTCAATGCACTTGCCGCCATGCTGACAGGGATTGCTGTGGCACTCATTGATCTGGTTCTCACAGCGGTATCCAGTGTAACCAGCTGCACAAGTGCAGGTGAAACTAGCAATGCCATCCACACAAGTGCCATGGTGGCAGGGATCTGGAAAGCAGTCGTCAATGTTCCTTTCACACAAAGGCCCCTCAAAACCTATAAGTGAAAAGTGAAATCAGCATCATAGCAATTCATGCACACAGCAGACTGGGGAAAGGTTTTCCCCTCCCTTCCATTTTCATAACTTTTAGGTCCACCCAGATACATTTATCTAATATGTTAGAAAAGCCCAGTGTTTCCTAAACTACTATTTATCTGAAAAGATGCATCCAAAGACCCAAATGTAGCAAGCAAAACATTTTTTCCCCCACAACTACTGTTAGTTCTCTGTTTTACCTTTACTTAAAACTGCTTGTGTTAAAAACACTGTAATTTTCAAACTGAGAGTCATTGTTTTGTAAGCCAATCAGATATGCATCTACTGTCCTTTTTTAAGTGTCTGAGCAACTGAGAAGGGATGTCACTTCATGTTTATCAAGCAAGTTAGATACATCAATTAAGAAACTCAACAAAAAATGAGGAGTAACCTAACCCTCCTTTCTCCATTCCACAATGTGAATGAACTGTGTGCACTAATTTGGCTTCCTTTCCCCTTATCCTAAAAGCCGTTCTGTGTAGGAGTTTCTTGCAGTCTGTTAAAAAAAATCCTACTCTCCCAAGTCCATTTCCTTTACTTCATGGGAATATTAGTTCTCTTTATGATGTGTTGTGGCATGCACTGTGCACCACTAGGTTTCAGAACACAATAATCTTCCTTGGGAATTTCATGGTGTTAAATTCTGTGCTCATCTTTAAACCAAAGTCATCTAAAAGGAAATAAAACAGAACCCCTGCAAGCATCAATTTGATCTTGATCTTTCACAACTATCTGGGAATCAAGAATAGAGAAGTTATTTTGCTGAAGGTTTGATACCAAAGTTAGAAAATGATTTGACACCTTCCCTAAAAGATGCTCAAAGATGAAGGACCATGGATTGGGAAGAAAGCTCACAACACACCCAGCCCAGGCTTTTCAAAAATGGCACCCATGAAAGGCAGATGTAAAGGATGTTTTGGGGAAATTTTTCTCTCGACTGCATCAGATTCTAATAATCCTTGTGCAGTCGTCATCACAACATCCTCATGATTTGAAACAATTCCCTCTCCAGCAGCACAGAAGAGCATGAAAGGCAATAACTCATTGCAGAGTGCAATTACCTTCTGTACAACGGCACTCGTAGGCATTGGGCCGGTCCACACACTTTGCACCATTCTGGCATGGTGTGCTGGCACACTCATCGATGTCAATCTGGCACATGGAGCCTGAGAAGCCTGAACCCAGAAAGAAAAAGTAGTCAAACAAACCAGATGGACCAACAAAATGAGGAACATGCACTCAATCTGGCAACATTAACATACGTGTTGCATTTCACCCAATATATACAAGAGAAGATCCAAACAACACACACAGAAAGAACACTTGTTGTTATCCACTCTGATGGATGAGAATCTTACACTAACATCTGCGCTATATAAAAAAAGGAGCAGGGAAATGGACACTCAGTGCTGCAGTGGAAGAGTGGAGGCACTATATGTATAGCACCTCTTGTTCCCTAGCTGGGTTTCACATAGAGCTGAGTGAAAAAAGCTTGTGTACTTGGAAGTTCCCAGCTGTTAGAGGTAACAGAGGACTTTACAAGTATGTCTGAAAAGGGCACAAGCTAGGCTGGCAAAAGAATTGAGTGTATACTCGTTCTCAAGCTAAGTGTCTGAAGTGGGTACACAGCTAGAGCAAGCCTCAAATAAAATGATAGTTTGGACTGAAAGCTCCAGATAAAGAGAAAACAGGTTCGCATTGGGAGGAAAAATTATGTGGGACAGGAGTCCTCAAACTTCATCCTGGTTGCACAGCACAGCCCTACCACCAGAGGCCTATAGCAAAGGCTCTCAATGTTCTCTCCCCCTCCTCTCCACAGGGGGCTTTGCGGTGTCTGCCCCACATGTAAATTGGGTTCAGGGGCCTGTGCGACAGGCTGGGGGAACAAAGATACCATTGTCCCAGCTCCCACACAGCAAGCTATAGGCCTGTCTGTCAATCAGCCCTGGAAGCAACTGAATGGAGGACAGGGCCCCCCACCCGCTTGGTAGCAGAAAAGCGGAGCAAGTCCTGGGGAATGAGCTGAACACACTCTCCTTAGGGCTACAGTTGCATCCCATACACTGACAAAGAATTCCCCAAGCTGGACTCCTAGCTCAGCAAAGAAAACTTACACAAACTGGACCACAGTGCAAGGGATGAGAGGAAGCACAAGGGGCAGTGTGAGCTCATGAAAAGCTACAGCACAGCTCAACTTAAGAGACTCAAATTCAGCTGAATTCACACAAGGGGCAGACATTTCCTAACATCAGGAGAAGGGATGAAAGCAAGGCTCCTTAAAAACAGGGCAGATGCTCACCAGCTTTATCAAAGTAAGGTCTGGGCAGGTTTCAGATACACACAAACATGCAAACTATTTTAAGAGGCCAGAGAAGGTGCCCTGTAGGGGAACAGGCTCAAGTTCACCTGTGCTATGCCAGGCAGGGAGGACAGGTAAGAGAACGATGCAGTGCCATTTATCTCCTTGCTGAAAAAAGCCCTTGGCTTACCGGAGGGACAGGTACAGCTGAATCCATTGACAATATCCTTACAGACGCCACCATTGACACAGGGATTACTCTCACACTCGTTGATGTTGATCTCACAGTAAGTGCCACTGAAACCTGCAACCAAGAGGAACCATTTGTTATTACAATGATTAGACTCACCCATGTGTCCATCACTGTAGCACCACAACCACAGTGAGGCAAGGGGGTCCATCTCATCCTGGCAAGCTCACACCTAGGAATACTAGCTTATTATTACATGGCAAAGGTGCACAATAAATAACAGCGTTTCGCTTCAAATACAAGGCATTAAAAACAAAATCCCTAATTTTAAAGCTGGTTCCTTATAGTTACTAACTTTAAGAGGTGAAAATGATGAGACAGACAGTTTAAGGCCTATCTAGTAGTAAGAAGGGGGGGAATTCCCCCAAAACTCCAACTCCATCTTTGCTGTCTCTACAAGTCTCCCTGCATCCCATTCCTTCCTCTCCATTATTTCCCCACATCCCCACTTAACCATCATGGTACATACAGCACCTATCCTAACGCAACTGTCTTAAGTTTACGGATGGTGGAGTAAGCATTCCATGCATCAAACTTGATCATGTGTTAGTTCTACTAATCCAAAGCAATGTTTATATAATCTGTGCAACTGCTGAGCTTATTCCATTTTCAATTAAGCAGAAGTTCTGTTCCCACTCCTTCCGTGTCACGACAGCTCAGTGATGGGCCACATGTTTTGCATGCTGAAGATCCCAGGATCAACCCCTGGCATCTTCAGGTTAAAAGAATCAGGAAGCAGGGGATGTGAAAGACCTCTGCCTAAAAACCCTGCTTCCACTTAAGAGTAGATAATACTTGGCTCGACAGTCAAGTTGCTTACGTGTTCCTGATAAGAGAACTGCAGGAACACAAAGAACAGATGAAAATACAGCCAGCAGCTGGAACCAGTGGTAGAAAAGGAAATCAAAAAGGATTTTTTTTGGGGGGAGGGAGTACACCAGGCACATTATTATTGATTTATTTTATTAAATTTATTACCTGCTCTTTATCTAAAGTTCCCAGGGTAGGTTAACAACAATAAAATATGCAATTACAAAATAAATAAAGCAGTTAATGCACACAGAAATTATGGGTGCAAAAATACACATGCGGAGCTATCTTATACCAAGTGAGGCTGTAGGTCCATCTAACCCAGTATCTACTCTGACTAGCCGCACTTTCTAAGGTGTTTAGGGACTGCTCTTTTGACCAAGACTGTCTATTAACCAAAGACTGACCACTTCTGCAAAGAATGTGTTCTACCGCTGAGGTATGAGTCCTCCATCTAGCTGTGGAGGTGAGAAAGGAGCAAAAGTGGGGCACTGGACATGCCATGCATAAGGTTAGCACAACAGTATCCTGATTCTCTGGGCAAGGGGGTTAAGCAGGCTCTGGTCAATAGAGGAATGACCATCCTGAATTTGCCCAACTGCTGGTCTGTGTACACATGCTCCAAGGAATCCTTGCAGCTATAAAGGCACAGAATTGCATGACTAACCCTCCAGGCTTTGCTATTCCCAGCCCTTCGCCACTGTAATAAAAACAGTGAAGTCTGCTTCTCCGATGAATAGTTTGCTGGCAAGCAGCACTGAGGAAATCATCAAGGCCCACCCCCACTTTCCTTGACTACTCATAGAGGGTCTGAGCTGCTACAGCCTTATAGTATCAGTCTCAGCTCCTGGCTGAGACGCCATCTCCACTCCCTTAAGCTACTCTTCCTGCCAAAGGGGAGACAGGAGGAGCAGAATTTTCTCACGTAAGAAGGCACTTAAATTTGTCTCCATATGAACCTTTTTAATGGGAACTGTCTCCAGGAGTTTGCCTGTATCTTCATCTCTGAGGGGGTGGTAAGACAATGCAGCGTTTTGTGGGAGGAAACTCCTGTTTCCAATTTGGAGAGAAATTTCTATGCAAGGGGGAAATCCCAAGAGTGAAGGCAACTTCTAATCTCGTAGTTCTAGCTCACCAGAGCCAGGTTTCCCAAATCCTTGGGGGTAGTAGAGAAAAACCTAAAATGGTGGTGACTCAATAACCCTGCATAGTCCACTTCCTCGAAGTATCCTTGAGGCAGAGAATCTTCTTGCCTCTGATACTGTGTAGAAAGGAAGTGTGGAGAACCTTTGGTCTTCCAGATGTTGCTGGACTGCAACTCCCATAATCTCTTACCATGGCCCATCCTGGCTGGTGCTGAAGAGAGTTAGAATACAACAACACCTGGAAAGCTACAGGGTAGGCAACTCTGATATAAAAGATATGCCCACAAGCCTTGCTTATTCCATCCACATTGGGAAAAAGGAATGGGAAAGTAAGAAGCGCCTTGGCAGGAAATGACGGGATGGAAAAGAAAGAGGGAGAGAACAGTGGGGGGAGAATTGAATACTCTGCTTCTCTCAACAGATAAAATAAACAAAGCTGGGAATTGTGAGAGGAAGTTCCAGTGACATAAAAGGAATGGGAGGGTGATGTAGCTCTGGAGCTTACACCATAAAAAAGGAGGAGAGCTGAGGCTATGTGGAGGAGCTTGGAACCATAGCTGTCAATGTTTCCCCTTTTTTAAAGGAAATTCCCTTATTCTGAATAGGATTCCTCGCAAGAAAAGGGAAAAGTTGACAGCTATGCTTGGAACAGTTTGATTACATGTGTCTGGTGCAACACTTTGTCTCAATGAACAGAACTGAAGATGTGAGGCTAGCAGTAGGGAGGGGAGCTGAGTTTCAAGAACTGTGAGGACTGCAGGAGTAACAGGAGTCAGAGATGACGCCCTAGTGCAAATGCTGATTTGGGTTTCAAGAATTGGGGCTACACACAAAAAAACTTGGTTTCCAGAACTGTTTTCCAACCAAGCAGCAGAAGAGCATTCCAACTAACACTCCACGTCCCACTTAAAAACTTTTAAAGGTTTCCTGTTTCTGCTTTGGGAGGGTGATTTTGTAGCAGAGGCACTCCACTTTGTGCTGGGCTCCTAATTTTTGGAGCTGCTTGCCAAATATCTAGGCGATACGTCAAAACTCTTGCTCCATTCTGATCCTGGGGGAAATGATTCCAGAATGCAGCTATACTGGGTTAAGCGCAGTAGTGCAACACTAAAACAAAGTTCTCTAGCCCCTAGACCAAAGCCATTCTCAGCTAGCAGGACCCACCCCTCCCCCATATTTTTTTTGATTTTTTTTTTTTTACAAAAAGCCAGCATTAACCAATGAGTGAGCAAGCAAGGAGAATGTTCCTCCCTATATGGGGTAACGGAAACACAAAGCACAGTCAATTCACATCACCCGCCAGGCCGGCCCCACCATTAATATTCCAAGCACAATGCTGCACTCCCACTGTCTGTATGAACATTGTATCGCTTTACCCAGCACCCCAGTCCTATAGCTCTGCCACAATGGGAGGAGGGACAGCTGTATAGTCATCCCTCACTTTCCAGGGATTCCTCCATATGTATATGCTTTCTTCAGCCACCAAACCGCTTCTAAGGATCTCAGCTTGTTCCTCATCCCAAGCCCACAGAATTGCAATGCCATTTGGGGGCAGGGGGCGGGGGGGGGGGATGAAACAGCAGAATACTCCTCCAGGGACCCTGGACGAAGCCTCCACTATTCACAATAATATCTTGCTTCCTGCACCTTTCTGGGCCCTTCTCCTGAATCGGTATTTGCCAGCTCTACTGAAAGTACAAACCAAACATGTTCTTGCTTTGTAACTGCGGGGAATACAAAGCCTGGAATCTAGCAGGGAAAGGTGCGGGCTAGACTGCTATACCTTGTGGCTATCCCCACAACAGTCTCATACCAATCTAACTATTGTATCCCCCTGCCCACGCGCATCTCTTAGTTTGGAGAATACCACCCACACACTGAAGAATCCAGGCCTAAGAGGAGCAGGCAGTGTGAAAGAAACGTCCTGCTGATATACTCAAAAAAGAACAGGCACAGCCAACGAGACATGGAAGTGTCATAGTCTGAGAGGCACCTCCTGTCTCAAGTGTTTAGAACATGTGAAGAGCAAAAAGAAAGCCACTCCACAGAGCCTCAGTGTAGATCAGTCAGGTATGCTAACACCTGGCAGACAAGATACCGCGGTACCTCGGGTTACAGACGCTTCATGTTACAGACTCTGCTAACCCAGAAATAGTACCTCGGGTTAAGAACTTTGCTTCAGGATGAGAACAGAAATCGTGCAGTGGCAGCGCAGTGACAGCAGGAGGCCCCATTAGCTAAAGTGGTGCTTCAGGTTAAGAAGAGTTTCAGGTTAAGAACAGACCTCCAGAACGAATTAAGTTCTTAACCCGAGGTACCCCTGTACTTGGGACAGGAAGCTTCTGGGAGCCCAAGAGCAGAGGCTGCTCTACAATCATTTACATAATATTTACACAGAGCTTCACAACAGCTCTGAAACAGGTCACTGACATTTTCACTTTTAAAAGCAAATTGAAATAAGGAAGTGACTTATCTAAGCCCACTCAGGGAGCCCGTACTTAGCAGGGAATTTTACCTCAATTCGTGCATATCCAGTCGCCTACCTATTCTCTCCCCACATCTCATGCTACCCAAGATACAGTCCTGGATAGGATGGGCACTCTGCTCCCCAGAGCCAGGAAACTCACCTGACATGCAGATGCAGGTAAACTCGCCAATGCGATCAAGGCAGGTAGCATCATTCTGGCAAGGCATGGAGAGGCACTCGTTGATGTCTGTCTCACAGCGGGGACCTGTATAGCCACGTCCACACTCACACCGGAAGGAGCCTTGCGTGTTCACACACTTTCCGAAATGCTCACATGGATTGGCTCCTGGAGAAGGGAAATGCGCATGAAGTGAACATGGCTGGTTCAAAATTACTTCTTCTCTGCCTTCACTTAAGGCAGGGGTGCATAACCTGTGAACCTCCAAATTTTTTTGGACTATAGCTCCCATCAGCCCCAGCCAACATAGCAAGTGATCAGGGATAATGGGAGGTGTAGTCTAACAACATGTGGAGGGCCGCAGGTTGTGCACCCCTGACTGAAGGGATAAATCCAGACAAGGAACGAGAAGGGCATGCCAGCAGAAACTGATCCTTCTCATAAGTGCTTTACTTGTCAATAGCCCAACCCAAAAAGCTGGCAAAAGTCCATCTCAGTGACCCCTCTCACATGCTAGAGAGGCAGTCCTCCTTCCTCCACCTTTTGGAATTGCAAAAGAAGGGTGCAGCTGTCTTACCAATGGAGCACTCATCCACATCCTGGTCGCAGGCCCCTCCGGTAAAACCTGGTGGGCATGTGCAGATGGCACGGCCATTCATTGGGTTGGTGTCACAAATGGCATCCTCATGGCAAGGGTTACTGACACAGGCATCGTCCAAGTGGCAAAGAAGGCCTGGAAGAGAAAGGGCCATGAAAGGCAATCACTTGACAGCAAAATAGGAGGAGTGTAGGGAATGGGATGGAATTTATGGACAAGGGGTATCGATTTCCATATGTTGTTCATGTTCAGCAATGTCCTTCCATTTCTGATTAACACCCTATCCTTGTTATCCAATATCCCTTTAATCCACTCCATTCTTTTTACACTGACCAAACCCTTCAAAAATTCTGCCCAAACCAGTTAGCCAGAATAAAAACATATGACATGGACACATTATGCAAGCTAGGAGCCAGTTACCTGTCTTGCCCATAGGACATGCGCAGTAGAAGGAAGCCACACGGTCATGGCAGGTAGCACCATGGAAGCAGACTGCTGTCTGACAGTCATCAATGTTCTCACTGCAGCTCTCCCCTGTCCAGCCGTTGACACAAACGCATGAATGCCCCCCATTGGTATTGAAGCAAGTGCCTCCATTGTGGCAGGCGTTGGGTTGCAGCTGGCATTCATCCACATCCTCATTGCAGTGCTGGCCTACAGTGCAAAGAAGGTGGGGCTTAGTTCACTAAAAGACCTTCTCATCAGGGATGGCCTAACAGCTGCAGCACCACCTCTCCTTCCCCCATGCACCCCAATACCTCCACACTCACAGCCCTGAGTTGCCCTTTCCTTTGCCCACCATGCACCGAGCCAAATTAAAGCCAGTGTTTTCCCAAACTACAATAAGGTAATATTTCTCAACTCATTCTCTAAAACAGTTGGCCTTCCTGACTTAGAGGCTAATATTAAGTTAACGCTGTATAGAGAAGAAAAGAACATTTCCCACCTCTGCCCAAATCCTAGATAGCTCCCTACATTTCCCATTAAGGCCCTTAAAATCCTAGGCTGTTCCAATCTGGTTCTGGTTCCTGGACCAATAACAATGCAGTACCTGTCCACTCTGGGGGACACTGGCAGTTGTAAGTGTTGACGCCATCCACACAAGTGCCTCCATTCATGCACATGTGGCCTGGGCAATCATCTATGTTAATCTCACAGTTGTGTCCCTTGAAGCCTGAAAAGGAAGAAAGGGAGATTTTAGCCCAGCCAGTAACTGTGGAAAAACTGTTGCTAGTAGAGAAAGAAAAATCCTCCCAACAACCCACCATTCCTTCCCTAATGTGCAACTATGGGTTGTAATCTTTTGCACACTTTCCTAGGTGTCAATTCCATTGGCCACAGGGGGACAGTTTCAAGCTTGACAAGGCTTGGTAAACACCACAGAGTCACACCACAGAGTCACACTGAGCAATGCAGCGCCCCTCCTCTATTCTAAGCTCTACTCTTGTTCCAAATCTCTGACTAGAACAAGGAAGAAGAATTAGCTGAGCCTTCCACTACACTCTGGCTCCTGCAGTCAAAGCCACATGTGCTGGCTGCCAAGTTCCCCCGCCTCCTCCCACTGCCTAGATTGTTTCCTTCCTGCTCCACCAAAGCGCTCAACAGCTTCCCATGAGCTTCCTGACAGGAGAATAGTGAAGCATGCCACGCTGTAGCCAGAGAAAAGGGTCAAGCTTGAGTCCCAAGTGTAACTCTACGCCCAGCTGCCCTGAGGGATTGTCCCACTCTAAAATCTACCTGCTTAGTACGCCATCCCACTCCCTTACAGAAGGTACAAGGCAAAGCTACACTTTGCAAATTGTTCACTCACCAGGTAAGCAAGCACACTCGTAGCTGAGTTCCCCTGTCTGACGGCAAGTGCCGCCGTTGAGACACTGAGAGGGAGCGCAAGGTGTGGAGATGCTCTCACACTGCTGCCCTGTGTAGCCAGCTTGACACTGGCAGTGGAAGGAGCCAGGTGTGTTGATACAGGTACCCCCATGCTGGCACAGGCCAGGCACCCGACATTCATCCACGTCACTCCGGCAGTTGCGGCCCTGGTACCCTGATGGGCATGTACAGTTGTAGCGGCCATTCCAGTTGGTGCAGCGGCCACCATTGACACACGGCTTGCTGGCACAGGCATCAAACAGAGAGCAGTCTTGACCTAAATGGAAGATGATGTACCAAGTGACCTAGAAGGTTATTTCTTCCCCAGAAGGCCAATTTTCTCACCTACAATCTGGACCCATCCTCCCTGGAGAATGTGCATTCCCATCTCCCAGCAAAGCAATCCTTATCAGGAATATGAAATGCCTGTGGAGCAGAAAAACACATGCTGCATCTCACCACATTGCTTATTCTTACCTCGAAAGCCCTTGGGACAGGTGCACTGGTAGTGCACAGTGCCATCTCGCAGAGTGCTCTCACATGATCCCCCATTAGCACAAGGTGACTGATGGCAAGGGTCTTGAAACTGGCAGTGCTCTCCAATCAGTCCAGGCTGGCATCTAGCAGAGACAGACAGACAGAGTTTACTAGATGACATCTGCCACTCATGCTATCCCTAATGTACACAAGTGCTATTCTGGTGCCCAATGGACTAGTAACGGACTAATTCAACAAGCAGTTAGACCCACCTTTTATCATACCCCTTTCTGCCATTTCACCAAGGAATTGAGAGTCACAGCAAAACAACACAGGAACCTGCAAAGTGGCTTAGCACGAGCATGTCTTTTTCCTCTATTGAGCAACAATTCACTGAAGACAACTTCCTGTTGCTCACACTAAACTACTCCATCAGTGTGTGTCATCTGCAGATTCTGCTAACTGCCCACACTTACCCTTTGCCAAGCAGAAAATAGATATCTTAAACATTGGCCTTCTGTCAGGTTCCAACCAACCATTTCCTCTTACCAGTAAATTCCGGGCAGATCTAAGAAAAGTCTTTCCCCCTCCCTATGTAAGATTTTGTCAGCAGGTCTCACTGCAAAACATTGAGGGAAATAAGGACGGGACAATGTTTATACAGATGGCATTCAAGTCAGTTCTGTACCCTCAAGCAGAGCTGTTATGTTGAGAGTAATTCATACAACCTCGGGGCACGGCTATGGTCCAGATGGCTGTGGTTCCTAACTTATCACCTGATGGTTTGGACACCCTCTTTTGTAATATATATTATTGTCCAAAAGCAGAACAGAAGGCTAGATCAAAGGTTGAAGGAGAAGTCCAAAACTTGTATGCAAATACCCAATCAAGCAACTCCAGCAGAATCTTAATAATCTCACATTTAATGGTATATTAAAGATGCCTGATTATCTACAGTAGTGAAAAGGATAAATAATGTATTCTAACTCAGAAAACTGGAGTCTCAAGTAGTTAGAAGAATGAGACTTTAAATTCGGCAAAGTCCCTGGTAGTTTCTGACCTTATCCAAATATTACTCCCACGAGATTCCTTAACACCCTGATTCATCTTCTAGTACCAGACAAAAATATTTTAGTCCAACTCAGGAAGCCCAGGCAAACTATGTAGAATTAATGATCAACAAGGTCCAAGAATCCACACCTGTCCAGCAATGCCTAGAAGCAAACTGGGTAGCGTCCAGAAAAGCTTTTATTTTGCTTAGGCATTGATCAAAGTTTACGTTCTGCAGCCACCTGCCCCCCTCCCTGGGTAACTGGACAATCTTGTTTCTGGTGAGAAATGTAGCTCTCGTTAAGGAGGATGAAATTGTGTTATCTAACTGAGGCTGATAGCTCAAGGCCAATATGGCAGCCTGCTTAATTAACAGCAACTGTGCCTCTGTGGGAACGCACATATTCAAGCACTGGAAGGTTCTGGCCAGCTAAGCTCTGATTGGCTGGGAACTTCTGGTCTGGTTGCTATGTTATTTGCTAGATGTTTGGGTTATTCCTTTAGTCCATGCCTCACACCTTTTCCTGATGCCTGAGGACCTGTTTGTGATGTTTGTTCCTGTGGTGTGAGGTCAAGTGGGTTTATACTAGACTAGGTTAGATAGTTTTGTTGTTTTATGCTGCCTTGTATTTTTCCCATGTCTACAGTATTCTTTTATCTCTACTTTTTACAGGTTCTCTCTTATATATTATTTATATGCATTGTACAGAAACTACCTCACTCAATTTTCTAGTGTTCTTTATTCTGGAATGCCTAGAAACCTAAGCCCAGTGATGTAGCCTTCTTGGTCAACTGTTACTGCACAATATTTCTGCTCAAGACTCAGATGGCAGAGAGTGAACCTTTAGCTGTTATCTGTCTGACTCTTCAGGGATATGCAGTGAGGTGTGGTGATAGTCTTTAATTTTTGCAGGTCTGGTTAGACAGTTCTAGTGGAATTTTTGTATTAGCTTAGGCCTAACAAAATTCCTGGTTCCCTGGGCTTGGAAGCTGGGCAATCCTGACAGCTTGGGGACATCCCTCTGGTGGCCTGAAGTTTATTTATTCTATTTTATGTATTAAATTTGTACACTGCACTTCATCCAAAGATCACAGGGTGATTCACAACATAAAAATACAAAATAAAAACACAAAATACTTAATAAAACAAAACCTAATACCACCCCTCTTCCACAAATACATTAATCAGCCAAAGGCCTGGTTATAATGAAAAGTTTTTGCCTGGCGCCTAAAAATATGTAACGAAGGCAGCAGGCGAGCCTCCCTGGAGAGAGCATTCCTCTCATGTTGCCACCCTCTGGACCTCTCATGAAGGAGGCACACTTAGAAGAGTTTCAAATCATGATCACAGGCAGTCTTTGAGATATGGCGGTCATGAGCCTTTATAGGTCAAAACCAGCACTTTGAATTGGGCCCAAACCTAATTGGCAGCCAGTGCAATCAGGTCAGGATCAGTGTAATAAGCTGAATTCTGCACCAGCTGAAGTTTCTGAACTGTCTTCAGAGGCAGCCCAATGTACAACACATTGGAGTAATCTAACCTATAGGTTACCAGAGCATAGACAAGAGAAATTAGGTTATCCCCGTCCACATAGGGGCGCAGTTTCCATTTGCTCCAGCCTAATCTCTGTCAACTCCCTATATCCTGATGGACAGATGGGGAGAACTTTGCATTGGCCCACACAAAGTGAACATGCCAAGGAAACAAGAACAAGTGGCCACTAAGGACTGAGGGAAGGACAATATAAACTATAATGAATTGATACCCACGGGGTAGGGAACTCATCCTTCAATTTCCCTGGGCTTTCACATCACATTCTCATTTGCAGGATCCAGCAGATTGCCACAAGCAGTTCTGTCCACCCATTCAAACGCTCTCTGCCCACCCCAAGAGGGACAAGATAGCAATGGGTGGCCTAGGTAAAGGTAAAGGGGTGGCATAAGCAGCACATAGCTCCCTTTCCTAATTCCTGGCCGTCCTGGAGTCTTCAAAAGGGGGTTCCCAATCCAAGCTCCACAAGCCTTCCCTGTAAATGCAGCCTCCCTGAGCCCTCCGGCCTGCCACTGCCATGACAACACAGAAAGCTGTTTGCTTTTCTGCCCAGCCTGAACAGCAAGTCCTGGACACTGGCTGAGACAACAGTCAGGGCCTTACAGCCCAAAGAGGAATTGGACAAGGAAAAGGAATGTCTGAGCAAACTACATGCCTCCCCCCACCGCCACTGGACAAAAAAGAATAAGAAAACGGAAACAGCCATACTGTGGGATATGTCAATTGACCAAAGCTGTTTCTCTGCAGAACAAATCTAGAGCATATGTAGTGGTGAATTTTGTGTGAGTGGTAGCCAACTAAAAGTTAACCCAGGGTGAAAGGCTGGCTGCTGTGTAGTTCCAGTTGCCATGGGAACTCAGGAACTCGGAGGGAAAATGGGATAATTGAAAACTGCAAGCTGCGGAAAGATCTGTCTGAAACCTGCAAGGGGCTCAGTCTGAAAATTGGGAAGATCCAGCCTGAAAATGGAGGAGGCGGGTTCTGCTTCAGTGGAGGGAAATCACAGCCTCCTGAACAAGCAGGGCAGGGAGATGAGAGGGGGAAGGCCCAGCAGGTCCAAAGAGGAAAGTGGACACTGTCCACGAAAGGACTGGCGCCTGAGAGGAAGGCTGCCAGCAACTCTTAAGGCTGCAAAACAACTGTGTGTAAACTGTAAAGAAATTGGGGGAAACTGGGGTGGTATTGTCCGATTTGTATGCATTTGTTGTGTAAAATCAGTTAGCTAGCAGCAGTAGTTTAGATTTAATAACAACCAAAACATGCAAGTTATCTGTTGTTTAGCAATCAAATTACTTGCTCATCGAAGTTTAACTTTCCATCATAAATCTAAAGCTTGTCTCTCTAAGCAAAATTGAATACCACTCTGGTTGAAATCCATGCAGTGAGGGTTCAAATACCCATCCAAGGAAGCGTTGTAAACAAAATACTACATGTGTCTTTTCAGCAAACCATCCCCACTGTGGGCCTGTTTTCCAAGCAAGTTCAGCTGCTCCACTCAGCATCACTAAGCTTTAACAGTATTAACTTACCCAGTCGGATACCAATGTCATGAGATGACCAAGTCCCAAGTAAGCTTCCCACCCTCCCTTCAATATTCAATTGAGCTCAGAAAGTCAACCAGAGTTGATCCTGGCCCCCCAAAGCAGGCCATCCTAAGTGTCCTATTAGCCTCCAGCCCAAATAAACTGAAGTGTGACCTTCTCTTTCAAACAACCTACAGGCTGACTGAACATAGGTGCACCCATATGCTGATGGGTTAGGAGGCAGAAGAACCAATTTCTTGGCTTGTTCACTGAGTTATAGCAGGGCCTGTATACTTCCCGCTTCCAGCTTCTAAGAATGTAGTCTTCAAAAGAAGGTACGGTGTTTCTAGATTGTAGGTTATGCTGTTTACTACCGTGGAAGATGTAAGACCAAAGATAGTTGGCATAGATCTTTGCAGCCTTTGGAGAGAGGAAAAATTGCCCTTGGGAAGACTGAGTGTTCTGAGAATAATCCCCCAACTCAGTGGTTTTCAACAAGTGTGCCATGGCACCCTGGGGTGCCTTGAACAATAGCCAGGGGTGCTGCAGGCAACACTGGCCTCTGTCCCTCTTTCCTTCCCTCCCTCCTGATGCCCTCTTGCGTCTCTGCCTCCCAAAGGCTTGCACACCTGTTTGTTGCAAAAGTCCTTGCTACAAGGTCCCCAGGCTTGTATGGTACCTCTGGCCAGCTCCCAAGCCCCTGTGGGGCAGTTTGAGGAGGCATCTCTCGGGGGGGGGGGTAACTCAGAGACTGGGGCGGTAGCTGCAGCTGCCCTGGAGAGAGGAGAGGAGGCTGAGGGAACACTCCACAAGGGAGGGTGTTCGAAAAAGGGTAAAAGGCTGCCAGATCTTCAGGCAAGGGGTGACATAACTGGGCTCCTGAGCCCCACAGGGGTGCTGCAGAAAGAATGTAGTTGGTCAAGTGAGCCATGGATTTAAAAAGGGTGGAAACCTCTGCCCCAACTGATCACTGTATTTAAAGCCAGGGAAGCACATCCACAAGCCAGATTGGAAGGGAGGAAGATATGACTTCCTCTTGAAATGTGGTTTGGTTCATTTGTTCAAGCCATCCATAGCTATTTGCTTTGCAAAGTTGTTTTGTAAGGCAGGAATGCCAACTGGCCACTGAAGGGAGGGGTATAAATTTTAGAAATAAATAAATATTTGCTCTATAGGCACATTACTGCAAGACATCTGCTCCCTAGGTGTGCTGAAAGACGAATGGCCTTACCTTGTGGCAAAAGCTGTGGCCATAATTCTGTTGCCACGAAAGAGGAAAACCACACTCATAGTAAAAGAGATGAGTGACCCGAAGTCAAGGCAGACAAACCAGGTGTGAGTCAGTTATATAAATCTCAGAATAAGCAAACATGAATCTATTTGGCCAAGTGTGTATTTGGGCCAAAGTAGGCAATACATTAAAATATGAGTGTGCTTTGTGTTTACTTAACTTTAAAAATAAAACAGCAGCAGGAAATTTAACCCTTTCCCCTTGAACTTTAGTCCCAGTGAAAATTGCTTCTTGAAGTTGCTATTTCCCTTAGGAAGGAAGGTGCCACTGGCACCAATTACAGCTTGTGGCCCAGGATAAATAGCAGGTTTAATAGGAAGGCAATTTTCACTGAGACCACAGCAAAAGTGATCAAGAACACACACAATATTCCCACCAATTCCCACGTTGTTTTTTCAAAAGGCACATATTCATTTAATTTATTGTTTAGTTTCGCCCTTTGTGACAATGGGCTATAGTTGCTGATGCACAGAGTCCACACTTGCCAAGTACCCCCCCCCCAAAAAAATGGGACATTCCGCTTGTCGGTGCGAGGTTTCAGCGGCCATTTTGACTTGCTCTTGCACTGCGCTCTCGCCCCAAAAAAGCGCTTTCTTCAGGGCGAGGTGCAGGTCACATGACTCGCCGAGGAGCATGTCCCGGAAGACACGTGTCCTGGATTTGAATGTGAAAAAGTTGGGCAGTTTGAGAGTCTTTACACCCTCCTAAGGCACAGAGGGAAACAAACAGGTCTACAGCAAAACTATGCTCTGCGCCAACAAGCAGGGCCTTGTTTATTTACTGAGCACTCCCTCTTGCCCCAGGCCAGTACAAGGGCAATCTCACTTACCAGTTGAGGGTGGCTAGGTGCCGCAAAGAAGAAAGCCTCTTCTTTCAGCACAGGGAACCAAGCCTTGGCACCATGTCCCTACCTGCTTACATCCGGGGAGTAGAGCTGGTTTTTTATAGCTCTCCCTGGGGCTGTGATTCACCAACTGTGTCTGCACATGTCGCTCAACACTCTCTGACTCAGCCCTTACCCCAGGGCTGCGCAGGCGGCAGTAGCAGGCCTGCAGCCCTGTGCCAAAATTGAAAGACCGAGGGCTGCTTGGGGGCACTGCAGGCAGAACCCTTCACACATCCATCCAGGCAAAAAAATAATATAAACCCCACCACTGTTCCCACCCCACTCACTGGAAGAAAACCAACAACTTGCACAAGGTCAGCAACAGTTTCTAGTTCCTTTGCAATTACTGCCACAGAAAGCTTCAAAGCACGGACTAGAGAAAATGCTTATATCTTGCAAGTAGAGGGAGACCAGGAGCTGACAATCAGCTCTGACCCTCACAAAGCCGGCAACAAGAACCAAACATACATATACACAGAGAGAGAGAGTGCCAAATCATAATCCCTACTGGCAAGGGTTACAATGGCAATTTGCCCCCACAAAACTAAAATGGATTACAAAGAGGAAAAAGAAAACCAGTAGCAAGTAGTGCCAACTCCTTACTGGAGGGGGTTGGAACTGTCCGAGCCCCAATGGAGAAACAGATCAAATAGCTGCAGGGCGCTGGGTGGGCACTGCTGTGTCCCTTTCTCCTGCTCCCCATTCTAAGGCCAGCTGTAGAAACTCATAGCACTGGAATCGAGAACAGTGGGATTGATTACTACTGCTGTTCTGGCACTATAGCCATTATCCCATCAACTGTGAGGCAGTGCTGGGACTCCATCAGCATGGATGTGGAGTTGGGGAGTAACAAACTCAAAATTCCTGTTTTGGGGGACTAAAAAACCCAGTACCACTCATTAGTACCATGGTGCTTTCAAAAACGTCCTACTCAAGTAATTGGGAGCAAGCAAATAAACTAGGGGCAACTCCATTTTATTTATCTGTAAGCTGCCCTGAGAATACTGCTGTTGAAGGTTAGCCTAGAAATCATTAAAATAATGTGACCTTCTCTTGTAGAACATAGCAAAGGAAGCAACTTGTGCACCCTCTTTTTAGTGTCCATTAATGTTTGGGATGATGCATGTCTCCCTTGTATGCATTAAGACATGTGAGGTCCACATGCATGTAGAGCTCACACTTCTCACCATGGTGGAGAGGAGCCATTTTCCTCCCTGCATGTTACACAGGAGGCACAAGCGAGAAGATGAGCAAGGGACTCCATTCATCCTCTGTCAGTGCTTCTAAATAACTGGCTCAATTTGCACGCAGTGCTAAGCCAAACCATGGGTTAGAGTGAATAAGCAAAGACTGTGGCCACAGCACTACTCCCCTAGTCCTGCTGCTCCTGCACTACCCAGAAGTAAGCCATGGTTTAGCTCAGCATTACACCCGAAACTGAGCTTGTGGTCTACCTCCCTAGGTAATCCCCATGTGGTCAAACAAGAATACTGGGTTCAGCTTGTGCTTTTTATGGAGAGAAACAAACCACAAAACCAGGTTTTGACCCAATGGTTTGACCCCAAGTAACACAGCAGATCCAAGGAAGAGTACTGTAGTTGCAATCTTTGCTCTGGGGACCTGCCCATTTGCTTGCTCCTGCCAAGCCAAGCCATGGTTTGGATTAGCATTACAGTACTTGCAAATGAGATCATTAATGGGAGTTGCTCTGTACTGCCAGCTGTCATAACCCTTCTTTGGACTCCAACATCATGTACCAGGGGTAGGCAACCCAAGGCCCATGGGCCAGATGCGGCCCAATTGCCTTCTCAATCCAGCCCACAGACGGTCTGGGAATCAGTGTGTTTTTACATGGGTAGAATGTGTTCTTTTATTTAAAATGCATCTCTGGATTATCTGTGGGGCCTGCCTGGTGTTTTTACATGAGTAGAACATGTGCTTTTATTTGCAATGCATCTCTGGGTTATTTGTGGGGCATAGGAATTCGTTCATCCCCCCCCCCCAAATAAAATATAGTCCGGCCCACCACATGGTCTGAGGGACGGTGGACCGGCTCATGGCTGAAAAAGGTTGCTGACCCCTGTCATATACCATGGGGCAATTTGCCTATATGCTTCCATTTGCTCTGGAATCTGTCACCTTATGGCAAGCTATACACTGCACTGTATGGCAGTGTTTCCCAACCTTTTTTGGGCAAAGGCACACTTGTTTCATGAAAAAAATCTCGAGGCACACCACCATTACAGCCCCGTGACATCAGCGCGCAGCGTCACGCCGGGAGGGACATGAATTGCTAGAAAATTACATAATCACCTCCTTGAGGGCTGGCTCATCTTCTCCGAAGGCAGAACCCCATTAATTAACAGGACAGACTCACACCATAGCCAAGACGAGGGGGGAAAACCTCAGTCATGCACAGTCATGCACATGTGGGGGCTAAATGAGGACGAAGACCGGGCAGAGAGCAGGGTTCAAATCACCCCACCTGGCCAGGAAAATCCCTGGGTGCTCCCTTGGGCCACTCGCCTGACCCACCTCGCAGGGCTGTTGTTGCGAGGATAACACGGGGAGAACCACGCGCGCCCCTGGGAGCTCCTTGGAGGAGAAAGCGGGCGATGAATGCAATGCACGAAATATATGAGAGGCGACCAGGTTTTGCAGGTGAGGGGCCCCCGCCAGCCTCCGCTTCCAACACCCGGCGCAACGACGCCGAAGTTTCCCCCCCGGGCTCGGCTCGGGGAGCAGCGCTGTTCCCCCCGCGGCTCCCCTTCGCCATCCCGGCTCCTTCTGCCACCCACTGGGGACCCCCCTCACCTGCCAAGTCCGGAGCGCCAGTGGAAGTTGCATGCATGCATGCAGGGCACCGCGTTGCCATTGCATTGCACTGCACTCCATGCAACGCCTGCACGCATGCATTGCCTTGCACGCCCGCCAAGGGGTCTCCCCGTGGTCCGATGCGTCCCCTCCGGCGCGGATGCAGCATTGCAAAAATAAAAAAACCCCGACGCAGCCCTACCTGGGGGGGCAGCCTCCGCCTCCGCCGCTCCGCCTCCGCGGGGATCCCCGGGCTCCATCCTGCCGCCCGATCTCCGTGGGGGCGCAGGCAGGCTGCGCAGAGTCTGCGCGGAAGAGCCCCTGCCCGCCCGGCCGCCGCCGCCGCACTCATTCCATGGCCGGGAGAAGAGCGCTTCAAACAAAACGCCTGGCCCGCCAGGCCACGCTGGGAAACGTAGTTTGTGCACCCCGCACGGGCGCGGAGCCCAAGGGCGAGGGGACTACGGATCCCGGCAGCCCCCGCGCCGGGGACGGAGGGGGAGAGGCCGGGTGCAGGGATGGAGGGACGGGTGGGCGAGCGAGTGAGTGAGTGGCAGCCGCCAAGCCTTGGCCGAGAGCCAGGAAGGGCCTCCCCGGAGGAGGAGGAGGAGGAGGAGGAGGGAGGCGCAGAGCGGGAGGGAGGGAGGGAACCCCAGGGGTCATCTAGTGACGGCGCCCCAATCAAAAATTTGACTTTTTTTTTAAAAAAAAATCTTTCGAATTTTTTTATTTTTTCCCGCGGCACACCAGGCAACATCTCGCGGCACACTAGTGTGCCGCGGAACAGTGGTTGGGAAACACTGCTGTATGGTATAGTATAGAGAATTTATGGTATATACTGCAGGATCAAAGAGCAAAGAACTTCCCAAAAGATGCAAGATTTCTGACATAAAAGAGCTCTGCCATATGTGTAACTGGTCTGGGATTCTAATGTCACGCTAAAGGTTGAACTAGACACTGCAGTGTCTGACACGTGTTTACTTTAATGTGTCTTCTTATTCATGTATAAAGCAAGGGGTGAGGAGATCTTATTTTAACATTCTAAGGGGGCAGCATAAGTTCATTCTGGTGGTGCACAGAAAGGCAATGCACTAGGAAACCAATGTCCCCACTGTGGAAGGATGTGTGGATCCAGAATTGGGCTCCACAGTCACTTACGGACTCATTGTTAAATCTGTGTTTATGGAAGACAATTCTACTCGCCTACAAGTGATCGAAGAAGAAGAAGAAGAAGAAGAAGAAGAAGAAGAAGAAGAAGAAGAAGACGACAAAGACGACTAGGCCCTGCACTTGGTTTACTTTTCCCCAACAACAGAACTAGTGGTCGCTTTGTCCAGGGCCAGATTATCAAACAGACCAACAAGGCCCTGGTCTAGATCCTCTGATTTTTGTAATACTATGCTGGTACTGTCTGCTAATTCCCTCCCCACCTCCCCCCAAAAAGGAAAAGGAACATTGACCCCCATCAATGTTCAAATTCTCTGCAAAAAAAGTTTGAGAACCTCTGAGTTATGAAACAGATATGAGGGGAAAGGGACACATGAACAAGCAGTAAAGGCAAACAGAAGCTGTACCGAGTACAGAACCTCCTCCAATGGCCCTTACATTTTAGTGTTAATTTCTCTTAAAAATGAAAACCAGGAATCTGTGGTGACTATTAACCTCAGCATTAAAAACAGTGATACGGATTTCATTGCCGTGCACATTTTCAGTGCCCCAGCCGCCCAACTTCTCTCACCAGGGCCCATTCTGATCCCATTTCCATTCCTAGACCACCTCTGCTACCTTGGGCTTCCCCATTCCCAGCTCCAGAAACATTCAGTTTCCTTCCACTGCTCTTCTTAGTAGCTGCACCTGCCTAAGAAATCTCCTAAGAAAGCCTGTTTTCACATTCATGTGAAGTGTCTCTGACAGCCCTCAGCCAAGCCCCACCTTCTTCAAGATTTGAGGAGGGGGGTGGATTAAAGAGAGAAGCAAAACTAACCTGAGAACCACCCATTGTCCACCTCCTCCAATTTGGCATTGCCAGGCCTGAAGGAACCAAATGGTGACCGCCCCTTTAAGAGGCCTCTCTGCAGGTGTTTAGTGGGGGAGGGGGGAGAGGAGGAGGGGAGGAGGAGGAGGAGTGTTTTCCCTTCAGCACTGGGCACTCCCAGGCCTCCCCACCCAACCTGTCCGACAGGTTTCAGACCATGATGCCAAGAGCAACCTTCCTTTTTCTTCCTCTCTCCTGAGCCCCCGGAGGAACATATCCAGCTTTCCTTAGATTTCCCCACTATTCCAAACCCCCCCACGGCCCCAAAGGCTTGGTTAAGTGCCCAATCTCCTTGGTGGGACAGCTGCGTTCTGAACAGGACTTACAGGTGACTGGTAGTATTTTCTTGTCCTATCATCCCATCCAGGGATCCAGGCCGGGCTTCGAGCCTCCCAGTGATTCACCTGTTCTGGGCGTGCCAGCTGCAGGCAGATCCACCTGTCCTGGATTCCAACACAGGCAACACCATACTAAGCTAGGAGCTCACAGAATTTGCTCAAACACCTGCCACTACGAGAAGCAACTAAAGGAAGGAGGGCGAGTAAGCATCCCTGGCCCGGCTAAATCAAGGTCTGTACATCTGGACCATCCACTGCCAGGAAAGCACAAGGGCATATGACCACAGGGACCACGTGGCTTGGCTAACACAACAAAGAACTAAGCTGAAATCCCAATAACTATGTCATCCACACATCCTTGGTCTCCCCCTTTCGAGCTTTAACACCACAGTATGGAACCCCTATTACAGAAAAGCAACTGCATCACACGGCAATATAAAATCAGCCCTGGACACTACCGGCAGCATCAGCAATGCCCTTAGAAGCAAGGGTACTCTCCCACCCTTTAGCAGGGCGCCTGTTAAAACACAAGCTCAAGATCAAAAGAAGAGGAGGACAGTCTAGCAGCAGCTTTCAAACCTATAAAAACAACAGGCATCTGTACTGACAGATCCCCATTACAACGTTCCAACAAGAGACATTCTTTGTCTGATAAATGATCTTTTTTAAAAAATAAACCAAGCTTTGTCATAATTTTAACATACTATGAAGATTAAAAATACATATTTAGTCTAATAAATTCATGAAACAGAAATATAGAGACGTTATGACACTTCAAATATTCTAAATTCCATTAAGGCAATTAATTCTCAGGACATAAAACAAACACAAAGAATTGTCACATATATTAAAATTTTAAACACTATAAACACTTAAAACACCATTAAGATGTACAGTGGAACCTCGGGTTGCGAACATGATCCGTGCGGGAGGCACGTTCGCAACCAGCACTGTTCGCAACCCGCAGCGCGGCATCTGCACATGTGTGGGTTGCAATTTGGTCTTCTGCACATGCGCAAAGTGTGATTTAGCGCTTCTGCTCATGCGTGAGCGCCGTAGCCCGGAAGTAACCCGTTCTGGTATTTCCGGGTTCGGCGCAGTGCGCAACCCGAAATAACATAACCTGAAGCATCTGTAACCCGAGGTACCACTGTATTTATAATGTAGAAATCTTTTAATCTGATAAAATATTTCTCCGAGCATATATAATAAAGCTTACTTCCAAGTAGGCATGTATAGGATTATGTTGTAAGATCATATCAAAACATCAAAAAAAAAAAAACCCCAAACACCTGCAAAACATTTTAGCAATTCACAAGTTTTAGTTTATTAGATTACGTATTAAAACATAAAGACATTACAACTTTAATTTTGTTAATAAAAAAATGCTTGAGATTTGCATATCTGAAGTATCGTCTTAAATTCCAATAGAAAGGATTACTGCATACCATACTTTGTTTAGCATTCCAAAACTTCTTAAAGAGTTCCCATTCCTGTTCAAATTTGTTCACTTTATGCCTTTCTTCCTTTATAAGAGCCCATGTGATTATATTCAAAATTGCTAAGGCCCATAATGTAATCTATCCTCCCTTTATCTGGGATATTGTCCTCCTTTTCCATGATAAATTATCATATTTTAGGGTCAAAAGAAATGAGACAGTGGAAGAATTTCATAAATTCTGATTTCAACCTAAAAACAGTTGTGTGAGGTGTTCCAAATTTGATCAAAGGAGTCTTCCTTTAACACCTTGAGCCATCCCACCATCATGTGTATGTTTTCTGCTGTGGGATTAATAGCAACTACATGAACAGGAATTGAGATTCAGAAATGGAGGGGAAGTGTTAAATCCTAGACCAGGGCAGGGAACCTGTGGTCCTGCAGAAGTTGTTTGACCACAACTCCCATCATCCCTGGCCACCAGCCACACTGCTGGGGACTGATGGGACCTGGAGTCCAATGACAACATTTGGCAGGTCAGAGGTTTCCTAACACTGCCCTAAATACACACACCCATTGCAGCTGCTCAATTCAGATCTAGATCTTCTTCATATCATCTCTTTGGGCCCTTAGCTCCTTTGTAGATTCATATTAATATAATTGTTGCGGTAACCAGAAAACCGGTTCTTCTTCCCTCTTTTTTCCTCCTTGTAAGATGTTTGTTTACCACATTTTTATTCCACTCTTCTTCCCAGGAACTTAGGGTGCCTTACATTGGGGGCGGGCGTGGGCGGGTTATCATATTTTATCTTAACAAAACAAAACACCACCCCTATGAGGTAGTTTAGGTAGATAAATAAGAATTGGCCCAAGATCTCCTGTCTTTAGTGCTTCACTGGTTAGCAGGAAATCAAACTCAAGTTTCCTTAAATTAAGTCCAATATGCTATCCACTCCAACAAGTGGATGTCTCTAAATGGACGTTGAGACCAAATTATTCCAGTGTCCCATGGCAAACAGAATCCCAGCTGAAGAATAGTCAAAGTATGCAGTGGAAGCCAATCTGCACCAGTCATTAGTTCCTACAGGCCTAATGCAAAGCCACTGAGAACGATGCACGTCATGTCATGACTTTTGAAGCATTTCCAGGCCCCATATTTCCTAAACTATACTGCAACCTGTCAACAGAGCTCGCTGCTCTCCCACTTCAAGCCAAGCAGCAATTTTTTCACAATGACAACTTTACAGCTCCCAAATTACACTACTAGTCTGCCCTTTGAAGGCAGTGGCCCAACCCTACAAACCCCCAAGATGGTTTGACGCACTGGCTGTTGTTGAACCCATGGGCAAAGTTGTGCAAGGGTGTCACTTACATGCAGGCAGCTATCCCGTTGGAGTAAACAACACAGCTCCCACCATTCTCGCAGGGCTTGTCGCCATCCAAGCACTGTATGGCTGTAGGGAAAGAGAAAGAGCTTGGTTAGAGCATGCCATTGCACAGCTGTAGGAACAACAAAGCAATGCCCAGGCTGTGAAGAACAGATCTAGCAAAAGTTGCCAGTCACAACAGCTCAACAAAAGCTCCCATGTACACTCAACCTGGTGCAAGGACAACAACAACGAGGAAACAACTATTACCATCATGCCACGAGCTCAAAAAGCACGTCTTATGTGTTATAGTCATGCTTAGCTCTTGCCCCAGGATAAAGGATATGGACTGAACTTGTATCTTTTGCTTTTACAATCTCCACTGCACCCCCAAAGCAGTGTTTTACTCATACAAAGCTGACTTATACCAAGTCAGACTATTGGTTTATATAGCTCCCTACTGTCCACACCAGGAAGGATAGACTAATACTGCTGGACTCCCAACTCCCATGATGCAGCCACAATGGCCAGCGGTCAGGAATTATGGGAGTTGGAGCCCAGCAACATCTGGAGGGCCACATGCGCACTGTTAGAAACTCAGGTATATAAAACTAGGCACCAAATGACATCTTGAATCTAGGTTGTGGTCGCCACAACAGAATGTCTATTTGCCAGGGGATTAGACTAAATGACCCCCAGAATCCCTTCCAATGCCACAGTTCTATGATTCTATTATCTCAACTACTTTGCTTGACTGTAGCTTGCTCTTACAACAATTCACTTGTCCCAGTATGCAAGAAGAAACATACACAGTGGAAAGGGAAATGGTACTAACTATGGAGTAAGGCAGAGATTTTTCAACTGTGATTGCCAAGCTGATGCCCAGAAATCTCCACACCGCTGCAAGTGGACCTGTGTGAGTAGCAAAACGCGCCTGGTGCCTGGCTTATTTTAAACACTGCACCCCTGGTCTACACAACTGGCAGCATCTCTCTAGGGGTTCAGACAAGAATGCTTGGAAATATTAGAATTGAGCCTGGGACTTTTTGTAAGCAGAACTTTGCCACCAGGCTGTGGCCCTTCTCTCTCTCTCTCCCCCTCACAGAAAACCTTTTCACTTAAACAAGATGATAATGGCAACTGAGAGCAGATTCATCCCATCCCAAGCATTGCCCACAGTCCCACAACAGGAGGTTTTTCTTGCTAAAATTATCATCCATGGAACAATTCATATATGCTATTATTGTTAGGCTTCTGAACACACAGAGAGATGGAAATCATAATTGAAGGTCTGCAGATGCATCTTCAAGGGGTCACGTCAGACAACACAAAACAGGAATAAGGCAGAAATGCTTCAAACGAAGGGAGTAGACAGAATTTCTCACAAGCCACAAGTAGGTTTAGCTGGCTCAGTTAGTGCAACCTCAGCCTCTACACTGCCCAGTAACTAGAGACCGGCTTCATTGGCAAACGTCAAAAAGTATGCAGAATACCATCAAAAGTCATAGGGAAAAGAGACATTCTGCAGAACGGCAGATTTCTCCCTTACATTGGTTTCCCACAATCTAGCAAAGAGAGGGGCAAGCACAGGGATCCATCTGGAATCCCCAAGCAACCAGGAAGGGAAAGACAGCAGTTTCTGGGGGACTGGGCATTCTAGAGAAGACAGAGATCATCTGAGGACTGCAGCTAACCAACTAGAACAGTGTTTCCCAACCTTTTTTGGGCAAAGGCACACTTGTTTGAAGAAAAAAATCTCGAGGCACACCACCATTACAGCCCCGTGACGTCAGCGCGCAGCGTCATGCCGGGAGGGACGCACGAAAGTGTAAGTTTCAATTTTTTTCCCTCCCCCTTGCCGGGGAACCTCCAAGCTTTGGGGGTGGGGGGGGAGGAGGCAGCAAAGCGAGGCAGGAAGGAGAGCGCGGCTTGGCTGGGTGAGCTTTGGCAGAGAATGAGAGCCGCGAGGCGGGCGCTGCGGACGGAGGCGCTGCCCGCCAAGCTCGCAGGCAGCCAGGCAGGCAGACGGCGAGAGCCCCGCGCTGGGCAGCCTCTCCTCGTCGTCGTCGCCCCGCCTCTCGCCGCCCAACTCGCCCGCCTCCCTCCAGGCAACATCTCGCGGCACACCAGGCAACATCTCGCGGCACACTAGTGTGCCGCGGAACAGTGGTTGGGAAACACTGAACTAGAATCACTAAACAACCCAGCAGTCTCAGATCATGGCGAGTCATTGGAGTTATGGAGATTCCACAAGTACTTGGTGACCTCTGACAACTGCCAC
The DNA here is from genome assembly GCF_964188305.1 of Podarcis bocagei. Lineage (NCBI taxonomy): Eukaryota > Metazoa > Chordata > Lepidosauria > Squamata > Lacertidae > Podarcis > Podarcis bocagei. The sequence continues at coordinate 90,417,637 of NC_138126.1, forward strand.
TGAGAGAGCTAGCTGAAAGTGAGATTCAACCTCCACAAATCTGTATAGAGAGCCCTGTGTATGGGGAGGCTAGTATTTTTAAGAAAACCCTGCAAAACTCAAAGTGGAAGGACAAGGGCCTTGCAAAACTGGCACAGAAAAATGGGGAGCCTGCCGTCTTCCTCTCCCTCCTATGTGCCATCGTGAGTGAGTAGGAGGAGCCATTTAGTAAATGCCCAAGCTAAGCCAAGCAAAGCACGTCCCCTGATGGGGCCCAGGCTAGGGGAAAGAACCACAGGCACCCATCTCTGCCAGCCCTGAGGGGGTGTTTGAGTGCCCTCTGAAAGGAACAAAATTAGAGACACATCCATTCCCAAAGGAACCCCTTTTCAGGCTCAAGAGACACTACAAGTGCTCTGGGCCTACTGAAGGAGGGAGATGCAGCCGAGCAGCAAAGGGATGCTGGCTGAGACCCCTCCCCTCTCGAGAGCAGAGAGAAGATGGAAGGAGCTGGGGCCCAGGCAATACACTCACTCTCAGCCATTTCCTAGAGACCCACTTGTAACAGAGTGCGTGCCCAGCACACAGATCAGTCCCAGACAATGCCTCTCCCCCCTCCACTGCCGCCCCTCACTCTGTCAGCATGCAGAGCCAGCAGCAGCACTGCAGCAAAATGTGCTCTCAGCAACCGCCCTGTATGCAGACCATATTAAATTCCCCCACACCCAAAATGAACCTACGCCACTATGGATTTCACCCTCCCCACAACTTGAACAACGTGTAACTAGCAAAGGCTGCATACAAATACAGTAGGTGCAGGCACTCTGCTCACCAAAACCTAAACAGTCAGTGAGTTTCTTTTACACATACACGCACTCTTACAGGTGAACAATATGGGGCAACCATCTCAAACACAGCTAGCAAGCACAGTAATGAAAATTTTTCCCAGCAAAGTTGCGTGTGTGTACACATACATACACACACATGCACACAATGCCAGGAGCTCACAAAGACATCAAAAACACACCCAGCTTAAGCACATGTAACACTGCATACGTGAATATGTACACAATCTCACAGGAAGTATAACATGCATAGCCAAGTATCTCAGCGGGAAGCATTCCTGACACAACGCAAACCCACAATTCCCTACCCTTTCGTCCTTTCCAGAGCACACAGCCAAGTTTGAGCCAGTGGAATGCACTCCCCACATCTCCAACTCTACAACCAACATTCCAACACGTGGACGCTTTTCAGACATGGGCACCCAAATGTAGAGGGCCTTGCAGCCATAAACACAATTCTCAGCTCTTGAATGGAACCTTATCTCCAAAGGAAAGGCCAGACCTAAACCTACACAGAAGCAAGCTAGTCTGAAACCAGACTGCCTAAAATGTGTGGCAAACCAAGGGAATAAGGGATCACACTTCCCTCTCATATATACATGGGATGGGATGGAATTGCAACATGGGCTACAGTGGCAAAGAGAAAATATTCTTAGTCCTGTTGGCCACCCCCTCCCAAAACACGGCAAGGCAGAAGATGAACTCATAACAGCCTTGATTTTCCACCTTCCAAAGAGAGGGAACACAAGCAACCCAAAGAACTTTCTTTGCTCAAATCAACAGTAGCCTCCCCCAAACCCCAGGAAATTAGCTCTCCAAGGCTCTAGCTTTGCATCAAACCGTCCAGAAACAAGTTAGAAGGCAAATAGGTTTCATGCTCTTTAAAGAACCACTGGGAATAAGAAGTGGCAGAGGTCACCCTTCAAGGCAGTGAAAAGCCAAAGACTACAATTGAGGTGCTCTGGCTCCCACTGCTTTGACTGCTTAATCCTCATGCTCTTTGCAGGGCTCAGCCAGATGCCAGGAGTCCTGGCTTCTCACCTCCACCCCAACCATCCCCTCCTTAAATGACAAGCAGCACTAAACATGCAAGCAACACACACACACACAGAGAGAGAGAGATTATAAGGGTTATGTGCCCAAGGGTCATCTCAGGCCAATATTTAGGGCTCTGTCAATCAACAAGTCTATGTAAACAATCAAACAAGTTAAGAATTCAGTCTTGTTTGTAGAAAACCACCAACCAAGAATCATTTTATAAACACCACGTATTATGCCCAGGAGGGACGCGGGTGGCACTGTGGGTAAAACCTCAGTGCCTAGGACTTGCTGATCGTATGGTCGGTGGTTCGAATCCCCGCGGCGGGGCGAGCTCCTGTCGTTCGGTCCCAGCTCCTGCCCACCTAGCAGTTCGAAAGCACTCTTAAGTGCAAGTAAATAAATAGGGACCGCTCTGGCGGGAAGGTAAACAGCGTTTCCGTGTGTTGCAGGCTCGCCAGAGCAGCTTCATCACGCTGGCCACGTGACCCGGAAGTGTCTCCGGACAGCGCTGGCCCCCGGCCTCTTCAGCGAGATGGGCGAGCAACCCCAGAGTCAGACACGACTGGCCCGTACAGGCAGGGGTACCTTTACTTTTACCTTTATTATGACCAGGAGGAGGGCAGTGGGGAGCCTAGATTTTCCTGCAATAAGGGGTTAAGGCTTCAGTGCCTTGCATTAGTTCCTTGCCCTTCTCTACAAGCTAACACAAAAGTTAGGCAAACTAAACAAACTTGCTTGATTTATATAATTTATGCAGCTTGCAAGATTCAGCACAGAATTTGGACTATGATAGCTAGCAATATTTTGTCTTTCCCAAACTCACACAGCTGTGTCCATAATAAATCTTATGAAGGACAGCACACCTCACCCAAGATGTCAGGTGCTATGTTTGCTACTCTGAGCTCCTTTGGGAGAAAGGGCAGGATATAAATTTAATAAAATAAATAAAATAAATATTTGAGGCCTGATGATCTGGTCTCACTGAATCCTTAGTGGCATGTTGGCCCATGCTGCAATAATGGGTTTTTAATCAAACATGTCTTGTAAGAAAGAAAGAAAAAACCCAGAGAATTTATCTTGTAAAGACACCCTTAAAGTTTCAAGCATTTAAGACACTTTTAAAAGAATTTGGAGAAGTAAATGCTTCTCTATCTCAGTGACCTCTGTTTCCTCAACAACAGCATCATTTCTCTCCAGATACAATTTCTTAATCAAGAAAAGCAGCATTAGCTACACTCTGAAACCACGGATTTTTCATTGCACCGCATGCCTAGATATACTGTATATTTGCAATGATGGTTTCATCATAACTATTATAGCATGCTAACCATGATCTGATTGATAGGACTAGTACCCATGTTTAATCTTTGTAAAGCAAAAAAGCAGTAACCCTTGATGACTGCAAGATCTGTTGTTCTTTCACAATTGTCTACTCTGGACCTTCCTGTTTAAAAACATAGGCCTCTGTAGTTCCCTGTGCATGCAGTTTGTGTAGCAAAGTTACTAGCATGGAGCTTGATCTTTGGGCATTTCACAGGAGCCCAGCACCTTGGGAACGAATGCACTACTGAATCACAGCTCATAAACCCCTTTTTGCCCAAGTGTCAAGCCACCACACTTTATTTGGGGAACATTTTGTGCTTTGCAGGGCAGACATTGTTTCTAGATCTCCACCATAAGTGCACACAGCAAATGCCTGAGGGAGACTCACATGCCTTGGAAGAGACATGAAGATTAACCAACTGGAACTCCTTGGGTTCTGTCCATTCTGTATTCCATGTACAATCGTACCTTGGAACCCAAATGCCTTGCGAGTCAAACGTTTTGGCTCCCAAACGCCACAAACCCGGAAGTGAGTGTTCTGGTTTGCGAACATTCTTTGGAACCCGAATATCCGACACGGCTTCCAATTGGTTGCAGGAACTTCCTGCAGCCAATCAGAAGCCATGCCTTGGTTTCCGAATATTTTGGAAGTTGAACGGACTTCCGGAACAGATTCCATTCAACTTCCATGGCACTACTGTACTTTCAGATGGACGATACAGTGTTCACTGCAAGACATGCAGGAAGCATTCAGGAAATCCCTGTGATGTTAAACTTGCAAATGGATCTGACCCAAAGAGCTATAACAGTTTACCTACTGACTTCTCATTCTGCAAGACCATCGTAAGTTGTTTCTTCAAGACAGAGGCAAGAATGAGGTGACAGTTGTATGGCAAGATTCTCCACTCCCCACAAAAGACTCAAATTATACCATGAAGACCAGTATCATGTACCTGATAAGGGACTAGGGTTTTTATCCCACCACTGTAGCTACGCCATAATATACAATCAAAACCATAATACTGTATCAATTGCAGAGCAGGTCTTTTGAATTCTGGCCTACCCCTGACAACACATCATAGTTTATTCTACTATGACCTTGACATCAGGCTTGCCAAGTTCATCCCTTCACAGCACAGGATGCCCTTGAAATGCCTTAAGAAATATATCCTCCCAGGGCTTGGCAATCCAAGGGTGCAAAACAACCCTTCCTCCAATGGAAATTCCCACTTTTAAAACCTATATTTCCCAGGACGCTTTTGGCTTAAAACCAGGTCAGATATGTTGACACTAGCTGGGGCTGAAAGAATCTGACTTAAGGATAGTCAGGCTCTGTAATAAAGTTTGCAGTATGAGGAACACAGAGATGGAGCACATGCATTTCAATAGCATGAGGTCACCAATGGGAGGAAAGGATGCTGTGGGACAAATGTCTCTGGAAGAGGCACGTTGGCACTAATTCTTCCCAGCAGTGAGGTATGTTTCCTGGGAAATTATTAATAGGACAATTTTCCAAATTAGTGTCATTTGGATACAATAATTTGCATCAGAAAACTTTCTGATGCCCTAGAGCAGGGATGGGGAACCTGTGGCCGTCCAAACGCTGCTGGTCTGAAACATCTATCATCTCAGGTCATGACTATGCTGGTTGGGGCTCATGGGACTTGGAGTCCAACAACATCTAGAGATCCAGAGGCTCGACATCCCTGCCCTATAAGAGTGATCTACTTTGACATGTTTATTTCACTTGTATTTGTAAGCAAAGCTAAAAACTTTGAAATTGCCAAGTTTGCCTGATAGTTATTTGCAATTAGGATCCATTCAGTTACTAATGAACTTAAAACAACGTAAAATTTTCTTCAGGGAAAAGGAAAAGCAGTGGAAAATTTTCCAACTAGCAATCCAAGAAGATGTATTACTGTATTAAATACACATGGAATTCCATTGCTTCATTTTCCTTTCAGAAGTGCGAGCACAGTTGGCTACCACGTCTCAATTAAAATTTGATAAAGGGTCCTCAGATCAGCTGAAGCTGACAGCTGGATCTGGCTTGCACCTCTCTACTTGGCCCTTCCTGAGTGTGAGCAAAGGCCCTGGAAGCCAGGATTCCCGAGTTCTGTTCCAAGCTCTAGATACGGGTGAAGTCAGGGAGGACCAGACTCCAGCGATTCAGCCAAATGTTCTGTCAACACATAGGGCATTATATACATCTTCTTCTGGAGCAAAATATCACCACTCAAAGAGGCTCCAACTTGGAAGTCTGCCTGCAAATTCATTCTTGGAGTTTGAAGCATTTCTAACACTTCCTTTAGGAAGAAAATTTTGCCTTGCTATGACCTCTGTTTGACATGGATAGCTATTCGAAGAACCCATTTCAAGCCATGAAAGGGAGCGTTGCATGCGATACAGAATGGGAGATCCAATCCCGCTTCTCACATTAACTGCTTGAACGATCTCCATGTGATTAAAAGAGGGGGGAGAGAGCCAATGGTGTGAACCCACTGCTCCCTACCCCTTGATGCCAAACATTGAACATGGGTGTCTCTATGGCAGGAAAGTCTATGCATGCAGACCTCCTGGGCTTCCATGGAAGTCAGAACCCCAACTGGACCACAGTTGCTCCTCATTCTAGGAGTCAGTGCCCACGTGGAGTGAATGACTAGCTCAGAAAACTCAAACCTGGGGAACTCTTGGAGTTTCTCAGTGATCCAAAATGGCAGAGAAGCTTTGACACCTTGCCCACTGCTATCCACAAACTTCTTGGCCACTGGAAGTACTTGGTGCACCCTAAGGTATACTCTCTATTAATGTAGGTTGATGGTAAGGCTTAACAGACTTAGCCAATGCCCCCACATGAAGAGAACATGCACACTATGCTTTATATAGTGTTCAGGAGTTCCATATCCATATCCTCAGGATATAAGTAAATGGAGAAAGTCTGTGCTAAATTCTGAAAGTTTGAAAACCACTCACTACCTCACGGCAATAAGCATGCATGTTACAAGCACTGCTTGCCTTTTTCAAAGGAATCAAAACCTACAAAGCAACAGAGACAAAGAAAGAGTCCCAGAGAAAAACCTCCTGCAATTCCCCATCTTCTTTTAACATGTTGACAGCCCATGCCTTGGGTACCACCCACATATCTTGGTTACCATGTAGGGTGTGGTTGACTGATTCCAGGCCCCTATTGGCAGGCACATATAAACAGGACTCATTACTAACAAAAAAAGAAAGAAAGAAAATTCTGTGCCAAGGTATACAGAATTCTGAGCCAAGAAAAGCTGAAAATCATGACCGGGATAAATTATGCAAAATGAGAAAATTTGCGTGAGTTGCCTATCTTGCATAATTTATTCTTAGTCACAGGGAGGGAGAAACAGCTATGCGTGGCACCAAAGACCTATTTCCTGAGCAATGGAAGCCCTACTCAGCCTCTCCCAGGTTACTGAAATGTTCCCAGGCGTTGCTGAGCCCTACTCAACACTGCAGCAGACATAGAAGCCAGGAGCTTGCTTTAAAGAATGAGCACCAAGATTCACAGGAGGCAGAGTTCCTCACCCAATACCAAGCCTTCTGCTTGGAGAAAATATACTTGGCCTGACTGCTAGGCTGGACCATTGGAAGCTGCCAGACATTGGAAGCTGCCCATCTAGCTCAGTACTGCCTATGCTGGCTGGCAGGAAGAGGCTCTCCATGGATGGCATTTCCAGCCCTACCTAGACATGCTGGGGATTGAACCAGGGACCTTCTGCATGTAAAGCAGATGCTATACCACTGTGCTACGGCTCTTCTGTGTATGTGGGGACAGCAGTAGCAACACCCAGCAGAGGACAGAAATGAGAGGAATTGGGCCTTTGCTGCAAAAAAGTTACCACTGCATAGCCCAAGCACAATTCTGGCTTTTAAAAGGGGCAGGTTGAGTCACAGCCGCGTCCAAACAGCAGGAGCAACAATGTGCCCCTCTCCCTCACCATCCTCCTTCAGGCCCTCCAAAACAATGAAAAGGAGAAGAGTTTACCATTGCTCTCAGTCCAAACGATGTGATCAACATTTGCACTTATTTCCGATCCATTCTGACTTTTATCAACCCAAACTGAATGCAGGTGTGATTAAGCAAGCATCTGGGAGGTCCACAGCAGGCAACCCAATCCTGATTTCCTTAGACTGGTTACCTGTGCTTTTGAATACAGTGGTACCTTGGGTTAAGTACTTAATTCGTTACGGAGGTCCGTTCTTAACCTGAAACTGTCCTTAACATGAAGCACCACTTTAGCTGATGGGGCCTCCCACTGCCACTGCACGATTTCTGTTCTCATCCTGAATCAGAGTTCTTAACCCGAGGTACTATTTCTGGGTTAGCGGCGTCTGTAACCTGAAGCGTATTTAACCTGAAGCATATGTAACCTGAGGTACCACTGTACATTCTGCACAGAAGCGTGGTGAACCAGGATCCATGCATATAATGGGACTCGGATGCTGCTTTCAACCCACACACATTCCGCTGAGGCTAATAAAAAGGAAGTGTGGCTACCTGTTAGCGAGGAATCTGGCCCCCCCAAAGTGACTAAGTGCAGCAGGGCTGTGTGGAGCGGCTCCCAGGCTCTCTCCAGCTGCCTTTGTTAGCTGGCTAGCAATGTGGGCAGAATAAAGGGGCAGGGAGTTGAATGGCCAGCCGGCTGGCCCTGCTATTGCATCTGGAGGGGCTGCAGCAGGGAGGCAGCTGCTGTGTCTCAACAACTCTGTGCACAGACAGCTTCAGCTCACAGAATCTACAAAGGGGGTGGGAGGGTGAGGGGAGAGATTCCTCACTGTGTCCACACAAGAAACACAAAGAAAGGCAGCAGGATTAGATACTGCGTAGTCAGACATGGGCTCAGTACCATCAAGACTTAGGATACTCACTTACACAGACACAACTGAAGGCAAGGAAACCTATTGCAAAATGGAAAACACCAACTAAAAGCCCCAAGGGAAAGACCTCTGGATGATTACATTTATTCTTTCTAGAATTGACAAAAACACACACACCCAGATTTGCACTTTTGCAGTCTCGCCATCCCCACAAGCTTAAAAAAAAGGAGGGGAAAGATTTCAGATACACACAGAGGGTGCCATTAATGACAAAGCTGTGTTACTATCAGATCTGGAAAACTGCGTAGGCAGGGAAGATTTCCTTCCCAATTCCAGAGGATGGGATGGGAGCATGTGCAAACTGGATTCAAATAATCAATTCCACCAATCTCCAGGTTCAATTTTGTATTGAAGTATATTAATTAACGGCATAACTTGGCGCTTGTGTTTTTGGCAAAGCTTAGCACGTATTTAAATGCTCACATTTGAGTCCCTGCTCCTGCCAAATCAAACCACAAATTTCCATTTGAAATTTAGTAATGTTCACTTTTAGGCAATGGATTGCACCCGTTTTGGAAGGGAAAGGCTATGCCAGTTAAGAACGCTGCATATGTTACAGAATTCAGATGCATAAAGAACAAAGACAAAACACATGTACAATGATCACACATGCAGATCTTTCATGTCATGGCATGTTGCATACATTTTCTGGGAAGCCAAGGCCAAATCAGGGTGGAAAAACCTCATGTGTGCCCGATCATGTGAAGCAGCCCTTGGATGAGGGCTTCATCAAGTGAGGCACTTTCCTGCAGATCATCACATTGTTATCAGCGCAGCCAAGCAGAAAAGAAGGAACAGCTTTGGAAGAGACAAAATGTCTGGCTTGCAGACACTGCTGTGGACTAGGCCTAAGTGTCTAGCCCTAAGGTTCATATGCATACTGTGGTAGAAAGCGGCCTGCTTTCTCTCTCACACAGGGCCCGTCCTACTAGGCAGGAGTCCCAACCCTTGCATGACCCTCATCTGATACAGCCCACACCTAAAAAGAAAGGAAGAAAAAAGACAGCACTCTGCCAATTCAAACTCAGAACACTCAACCAGAGTTGGCCCCTCACCCTGAACCTCCTAGTCTTAGAGGCCCTTCAGATGCTGTTCTGGGAAAACTTGAGGACAGGGGTCCCAGTGCCTTTCGCACCATTTTGAATTCTCTAGAGCCATTAGAAATGTTCCCGTGTGGCTCAAAGCAGCAGCTCGGAGCCCTTGTCTGGCGCAAGACCGCCAGGGCTTCGGCAGCACTGCGGTGGAGTTGCTCAACCAAGAACAATGCCCTGTCTATGTCCAGCCAAGCAGCAAGCTGGCGGGGAGGGGAGGAGGGGATTCATATTCCCGGGCACCCACAATCCACAGCATATCCCTGGCCTCCTGCGTTGGACGAGCCGCACATTCCCACGCACTGGAGCACCAGCTGGCCGGGAGCGTTCTAATAAGCAAGGCCGGCTTCCCCAAACCAGTCAGGTGGCTTCATGGGAGAGTGAAACCCAGGCTGAATAATAGCCCCACGTTCTATTTACCTTTCGCTGCAATTATCTCATCCCTGGCATACTGCTGCACGTTTCATAGGGCAAGCAAGTCGCTGCACGACACCCAATTAAATCATCTTATCTCCCGTTTGCATCACAGTATATTCCCAAGCGCACAAATGGGGGAAAAGCCGGCTTGGTGGGGGGGGTGGGGAGGGAGAATTTCAAAGCAGACTGAGCCACTGCAACTCCCCAGAAGCATGGGAACTGGCTGGCCCAGTTGCTGAGCTGTGCACTCCCTAGCATGGCTCCAAGACGCGTTCCCAGTTTCACAGTCAGGGATCTGCAACTTCGAAGCCAGCCACAGACTTAGCTCCTTTGGGTAGGAAACAACAGTGCCATGCCAGGGCTATAGAACACATAGTGCGAGAGCAGGATTGGCTTGAGAGGCACTTGGGCAGCTTCTTGGGAATAGCTTGCAGCAACAATAAAAGTTTGTGCATCCAGCAGAATGTGTAAGGGGAGGGCGCGCGAGGGGGCGACAGCTGCTACTACATCTGCCCAGATCATCAACACCCTTCCCTTTGCTATCCTGTACACACAATGCGCAGCAACAAAAGCTCTATCAAATTCAATGTCAGTGTGGGTGTAAAGCCTTCCAAGGAGGCCATTTCATGACAATCCCAAAGGAGAAAAAGGGAGGCGTGGGCGTCACCCCTTAACCCACAACCACCCCACTTACCAGCAAATCATTTCACACACACACAAACCAGCACACAAACTTGCTACACAAATATAAGTTCATGTATGTACCTCTTGCATATATTCCATGAGAAAGAGAGGACGAGTGTGCCTTGCACATGCAATACATTTTATGCGTTTTTAAACATACGATCATGCGCACATTCACAGACAAACTCACATACACCAGTTGCACAATCAAGCGCACTAAATTCTCAATCCATGCCGTTTACCAAATGCATTTGCATGTCTGCACAACAGGCGTGTTAAACCATTTATTTCCTCCTTTAAGCTCTTACACAAACTCCAGGCTTTGGCAGAACCAAACTCCACAGCATACCCGGTTCAATAAAACCTCAATGGGATACCATAGAAAATTGAAAGCTTCTCCCTCCGCCAGCCAGCCCGAGCAAGATTTGCTTTGCAAGGAGCCGAGAAAGAGAAACAGAGAGCGACGGCTACAGCGGAGACCGAGAGAAGCCAGATCCGAAATCCACGCTCCGGTTTTTCCAGCCGCTCCGGGCTGGGAAGCTTAAACTGGCTGCCGAGAAAGTTTACTTCAAGTAAATAAAAAGTGCAAGATTGTTTCCCCGCAGCTCAAATCAGTGCCGGCGAATTAGCACCCCCCGCCCGCCCGCCAATCCATCCTAATCGCTCCCTCCCCTTCACACAATCGGTAATTAAACAACGATCATTTATTTTCTTTGTGGCCCGTTCCGTAACCCTTTCCCCTTCCCTCCCCTTCTTCTGGCGTGGGGGGGGGGTGCGGAAGAGAGAAAGAAAAGGACGGGGATCTAGCCGGGAACAAGGAAAATAACTTCAGGGTCCCCCACCCACCCACCACCCGCTGCCCGGACTGGAGGGAGATGGCAGCTCAAGGCACCGAGGAGCGCCAAGGGGACTCCGAGAGGCTCCGGCGAAGTTGCTTCAAAAGTTTGAAAAGAGGAAACGAAGAGGCCATGATCGAGCCCGGCCGAAGCGGCGAGGGCTTTCTTCCCACCCGTGCTAGGCTTAACGAAGCCGGAGGGGCGAGCGCACTGTGTCCCGTCCTTCCCCCCCCCCGACACCCCCGAGGTTCTCCTTACCTGCTCCCCGGGTCAGGCGCGCCAGCAGAGCGATGCCCAAAAGGCTGCAGCCCAGCCATGCCCGCCACGGGCCCCCGCGCCGGGACGCCAAGCCCATTCCCCCCTAAAGTCCTGTTGCCGCCCTATAGATCCATGGAAGGGGCCGCGCCGAGGCTCCAGCCAGACACCAGGACACCGAAAGCGCGGCGGCGGCAGCGGCGGCGGCGCCTCCTCCTCGCTCCCGGACCCTGGGAAACTTCTCGGAGTGCGAGCGGGGCGGGGCGACCCCGCTGCCCGGGGGCGGGGTCCGCACCCAGCCCGCCTGGCCTGGCTCGGCTCGGCTCCCACGCTCCCTCCTTCTCTCTCGCCACCCCCCTACTCAACACCCCCCACCGGCCCCTCCAGCCCGGGCGAGGATGGGGCGCAGGGAGAGGGAAAGGAGAGAGAGAGGGCAGCGTGGCGCCGCGCAGGATCCCGCAGGCGGGGAGATGCGCGCTCTCCTCGGTGGGGTCGACTTTGGCGGGATGGGTCTCTCCCGAAGTTGCCCCCTCCCCTTAGGCGCACATCTGGGCGCCTCTGGGGAAGCGGTGGGGCGGGGAGGCTGGTGGGTTGCTCCTTTGGCAGTCGAGGCCAATGTAGGCTTGCTGGGTTTCGGCCCAGCGAGGCGGATTATTTTTAGGATTTCGGAGGTGGGGGGGCTGCAGGCGAGGGGGGAGAGAGGAGGGGGAAACTGCTGTGGAAGGCTTGGCTCGGGTTAGGCACTGTTGAGCCACCAGGCCTCCTCGCATTTTCCCACACACGAACTCTCCCGCGAACTCTCTCCAAACGTGACCAAAAAAGTTGCTGTTTTCTTGAACGTCCCAATTCCCCAAGGAGAGGGGGAAGTTTCCATCCTTCCCCCACGATGAGGGGTGGAGGCAGCAGCAGCAGCAGCCCAGAGCAACGTCTGCTTGTTTCCAGTGGCACAAACCCAGGAGCCGGGCCGTGTAGCTGGGCTAGGGCGGAGGGGAGGCACAAAGGAAAGGCTAAACGCCTTTCCAGAAATTTCTTATTTTTCTGGATTCTCGAAATGGGCAAAGAGCTTGCTGTTTGCTGCGCGGATCTTTGACGACTAAGGAGCTAGGGTGGGGGCAGAGGGAGAAGAGCATTTAACATCCTAATGCAGTGGTTCCCAATTAGCTAATTACTGAGGACCCCCCACCGATTTGTGAAAATTTTGATAACTCTCTGGTAGTTACCTCTGCAAAGCTATTTTTGAACAAAATGTGGGGCAGCCCCTAACAAGCAAACGATTTTAGGTACACTAAAAAAACACACCATAAAATTTGTGATATTATCATGCAAAAATGACAAAAATTTAGTTGGGGGAGAGGCAACATAAGGGGCTGTGGGCCACTTGGGTGCATTCTGCGGACCCCCAGGGGTCCCCATACCCTTAATTAGGAACCACTGTCCTAGTGGGTTCCAAATTTGTGTAGAGATTGTGCTGCATCACAGCATTTTCCTAAGCTGAATCTTCAAACTGGGCCTGAGAACTCTGGCATTATGATGATGCTGCTGCTGCTGTTGTTCAAAATGTGTGCAGCCTTTTGATGGGATATACAGTAAACTGACATGAAATCCTGGGGGGGTAAGACTATTATAATGGTTCTAGCTCGATCACTGGGTATGTGGATTGCCTGTTCAGTTCAAGTAACAGCTATCAAAAAAGAGAAGGGTTTACCAAGCTGTTTTCATGCAAATGATCACTGGAACTCATTGCCACAGTATGTGGATCAAAGGGATAACACAAGACCATTAAAAGGACTGGATAAGCCAATGACTTGGAAGATAATCAGAACACAGAACCTTCTATCAAGAGACTAACATTCATCCAAAAAAGGGTAGAGTGGAACATAATCCTGGGCTGTGTACACATCATACATGTAAAACCCCAAGAGTCCTGGGAACTGTAGTTCATTAAGGGTGCTGGGAATTGAGTGGTAAACTACAGTTACCAGGATTCTTTGGGGGAAGCCATGTGCTTTAATTGTCTGGTGTGTAGGCAGCCCTGGTCTCCAGTGGGACAGGATAACAGAGCACATTTTGCCCCTTTCAGTCTCCTTTATGCTCAGTTTGATTATGTTAGATGAATCAGTTTTTTCAAAGGAGGGCTTGGCTCCCTGCTCTACCACCAACACACTGTGTGACCTCACATGAATTAGTCAGCTTCTTTGGCTTTCCTCTTCCATACTCTAGCCATGCAAATAATGTCCCTGCCTTGCTTCACAACAGCAAGAAGACCCACACATCCAGACTGAGACTTCTGAGTGCCATGATGACAAAGCAGCCACACATCAGAGGAGAAGCCTCCCCTCCTTAGCCATGGGCAAACTCAGTTTCTATCATCAGCTTCCTTAGTTGCTGGCCTAAGGTCTACAGGACCTGCCCATAGCCGTAGCAGAAATCATCATCATCATCAAGCAATTAGTAGTACAGTACAGTGGTACCTCGGGTTAAGAACTTAATTCGTTCTGGAGATCCGTTCTTAACCTGAAACTGTTCCTAACCTGAGGTACCACTTTAGCTAATGGGGCCTCCCGCTGCTGCTGCGCGATTTCTGTTCTCATCCTGAAGCAAAGTTCTTAACCCGAGGTACTATTTCTGGGTTAGCGGAGTCTGTAACCTGAAGCGTCTGTAGCCTGAAGCATCTGTAACCCGAGGTACCACTGTATTCAGGTGTTCCAAATGGCTCATGTACATTAACGCATGGACAGCTAAAACATACTTCTACACCTTATGAAAATTTAGCTCTGAATCCTCATAAGGGTCTGAACAATCCAAGGGGCAGGTCTATAAAATGACCATAGTACTACGGTTAGAGCGAACCAAGATTCACAACATGTGTGGTATGAGCTTTTGAGTTTTGTAGCACACTTCCTCAGGCACAGGATGTTTGCTTTGTTCAATTTTTGTGTAACTTAAAATCTCGCACAACACATTGGATGCTCTTAATAAAAGCAGGGTATTTTGCTTCTGCTTGCAGAGTTCGAAAGCTTTCAGCCTTAGTAATTGTCTCACTTCCATCTGTCATGTCTGTCTGCTGAAATCCTCTGTGCCAGTGGGCTAAGGACGGGAGTAAGTGTTTGGTGCTCAAGTCTGAGGAGCGGTGGAACCAGTCTGAGCGAGTCAGGCCCATTCCCTGCTACAGGCAACTAACTCACATCTGGCTGCCTGGCTGCCTGGCTGCCTTCCATAGGAATGAGCAGAGATCTGGGGCCAGGGACTTTGAGGAATGTTCAGGCTGCCACTCTGCACACAGGGTTCCCACTCATCCTTTGCCAAGACTCTCTCCGAGGGGATGAGAAGCAGCAGATCACACATCCTCCCTCATTGCTGGGACTCTTGACCCACAGCTAGACCCTGAAACTAGGCCCTAGCCCTCCCAAGCCCTGCATTACAATCCAGGCACCATTATTTCTCCTGTTCTCCCATCCCTTACAACGGGCTAGCAGACTTCAGGCATATGGGATCTACTTTGCTTTTTACTAGAAATCCCAAGATCCACCAACCAGAGCTAGATAGAAAAGACAAACATTTAGAATTAAATAATTCTGAAACCAGGAATTTGCTCTGAGTACCAGACATGAACTAAGCTAACAGTCCTTCCACACAAAAGTCCACTCCTAATTGGACACCCCCCTCCCCCAATTTCTTAATTACAGTGGTACCTCGGGTTACATACGCTTCAGGTTACATACGCTTCAGGTTACAGACTCTGCTAACCCAGAAATAGTGCTTCAGGTTAAGAACTTTGCTTCAGGATAAGAACAGAAATCGTGCAGTGGCGGTGCAGTGGCAGCAGGAGGCCCCATTAGCTAAAGTGGTGCTTCAGGTTAAGAACAGTTTCAGGTTAAGAACGGACCTCCGGAACGAATTAAGTACTTAACCTGAGGTACCACTGTATCTGCTGCGGTGTGAGATAGCCATTTTGTTGTTAAAGAACTGGGAATCAGAAATCCTTGCCCCGCAATACAAAATGGCACCATTGTTTTTATCCTCATTACATTGATTTTTCAAATCAGACAAAATTGAGGCTGAGCAGATATTGCTTCTGCTCTGCTTCTACCCTGTTACTGCTAGTTAGCATGTACATTTTAGCACCAACAAAATGGAGAGGGCCCTAGCTTCATGGTAGAGCATAAGCAGAAGGCCCCAGCTTCAGTCCCTGTTTTTGCCACTCAAAAGGATCAGGGTAGGCAGCAGGGGTGCCAACTTGAATTGAAGAATTGATTACAAGACGCAGCATACACACACCATTTGAATGGCACTGCCCATCTATTTTGGGGACGGGGTGACCACACATGCACACAGAGGGTACCCTGCAACATTTTGGGACTCATGCTGTAGGAACTGGGCAGCTGCTTCACTGCATCGCTAGATCTAGATCCTTTAGCTTGGAAGGTTGTTGGTAACAGTGCAGTAAAATGCATGTATTCCTTTAAGTGATTTTTATCCCACCCATCTCAGTTTGAGGTGGCTAACAACCCATTTAAAACAAAAATATGATGAACATGCCGTGAGGCGGGAGGAAGGATTTCGGCAAAGAATTACAGTGTTCACTGCACCATGAATTAATACCATGTGGGATTGTAGAAAGTGCAGAGACTTGGTCACAGGAGCCAAAGCCAAGAAGCAGTGCGAGAAGGGTACCTACTTAGTAAGGGAATGCAAGTCACATGTTGCCACTGTGTGAAATCACTTCTCACAGGTTTGTATTTGTGAGCAATGCAGCTCCTGACTTTGCTCTGTGTGTGTGACTCTGTGCAGGTCCCTGATTCTCTGCCCCTGCCCCACCCCCCTCACACACAATGGCACCTGTATTTTTCCACTAATGAATTATAAGAAGAGTAGAAAGAGCATGTGCTGCTTTAATTAGGGGCCCTTTGAGTAGGTGAAAACCAGGAGGAACAACACATCAAAATTTAAGTTAGAAGCTAGCTGTTTATGTTTTTGTCAAACAGGCCACCACTGATCAATGACAGAAAATAATTTAAAACTCAGTTGCTGTTTTTGTTTAACAAGTTGTTTGCTACCAGATCATCTGTAGAAGTGACAAAAGTTAGGCTAGGAGCAGAAAGAGATAATTACTGTGGTTCATAGAATTATAGAATCATAGAGTTGGAAGAGACCACAAGGGCCATCGAGTCCAACCCCCTGCCAAGCAGGAAACGCCATCAGAGCACTCCTGACATATGGTTGTCAAGCCTCTGCTTAAAGACCTCCAAAGTAGGAGACTCCACCACACTCCTTGGCAGCAAATTCCACTGTCGAACAGCTCTTACTGTCAGGAAGTTCTTCCTAATGCTTAGGTGGAATCTTCTTTCTTGTAGTTTGGCTCCATTGCTCCGTGTCCGCTTCTCTGGAGCAGCAGAAAACAACCTTTCTCCCTCCTCTATGTGACATCCTTTTATATATTTGAACATGGCTATCATATCACCCCTTAACCTCCTCTTCTCCAGGCTAAACATGCCCAGCTCCCTTAGCCGTTCCTCATGGGAACATAAATTTCATCTCATGTTTGCTAGCAACCTTGGCAATAAAATCAGGAATGTGTTGGTGGAATTTGCTGATGTCAATAATCCAAATGGAGATTGCAAAATTATACAGATTGAATGGGCTGGCATCATAGGCCTTGGATAAAATAAAAGGGGTGGCCTTAAGGTGCATCCTGCCCCACAGCAAGGTTGCAGTCTCAGTATGCCCACCACCAAGGACTGACTTCTGAGTTGACATGTAAAAGAATACATCATTAGTCAATTCCATTTTGCCTTGCATCGCCTCTATACTAAGCAAATTACATTTGCAATTTCATACATTTGCAATTTCTATTCCCTACAGTTCTGCCTCAGATGTTTATTTTCTGAATGAATAGTGGTGTGCATCTGGGCAGCCAGAGACCCTCCCAAGTGTGGTGTGGCAGAAAAAGGCAGGTGGAACTTCAAAACGAGAAGCTGGGCCCTGGTATCATGATGTAGGCAGGCTTTAACATCTGCTGAAAGAAATTAGTGAGAGCCATTTCACACTTGCAGTGCAGTCCTGTAATGTCTACTCAGAAGTAAACCTCACTGAGTTCAATGGGCTTACTTCAGTTAAGTGTGTACAGGTTTTCAGCCTTATCGGAGCAAGAGTTTTCCATTTTTCTACTAAGTGCCTTCCAGCAAAACCCACTGATGTTAGAAAGTAAGACACATGCGGTGCACTATGTTTCCACACTTCACTAATTACAAAGAGCACACAAGTAGCAAACTTATTTTCTGGATATTGTATGAATTGGCCCTAAAGAGAATAGAGAGAAAGGTGAAAATTCAACAATAGGGGAAGAGGCATGGGAAGTCTGTGCAGACAAACCAATAAGTGGAACCCTTGTTCCTCTTTAAATAGTGCAAGCTCACACACAAACTGGGAAGTGGTGCATGCACTACAACAGACCGTGCTACAGACTGTGCAATTTCTTCTTGTGCAATCTTCTATTACTGCACTTGCGATCTCTCTCTCTCTCTCTCTCTCTTGCACACACAAACCCGCTGTCAATGACCCTAACGCTGCAATCTTCTAACACACTTACTTGGGAGTAAGTCCCATTGTACCCAGTGGGACTTCCTTCTGAGTAGGCAAGCATAAGTTTGTAGTATAAAAAGTGAAAGGTCATGTGTCCAGAGTGACTACAATAAATAGTTTGGCTACCTGCTATTACCTATTCAGTTTGAAAGGTCAAACAATAAGAGAGACCTGCAGGCACTGATCAGTCATAGAACTGGTGTAATCACAGGCAAGACAAATTAGATTTTCGGGTGTTACACATTTCCATGTGGAAGCAGAATGTCGTGTTCAGTACCCTGGAAAAGACTGCTGGTCATAGAAGTAGCCAAAACTGGAAACAAAAAGTATTTCCAATTAAGTCTGATGCTGGCTGTGAAGAGTTGCAGGATAACATCACATTATTAGGAAAGTGGTTCTCAAGCTTAGGAAGTGAGCCTTCCTGAATATGTGTAGGCAGTTGTCAGGTTCAAGTTTTTCCATCATAGCCCTGCAGATAAAGGTTGCCACCTTTTTTTACAGTGGTGCTGTTTCTGTACTTTTAATAGCTGCTGAGCACACTCGAAACTGCAGGTGAAACTTTCCCTGTCCCTTTATTTCCATGATGTTAATTTTCTGACACTTGTTGTTCTGCATGTCATGCTGCTGCTAAGGCACAGGAAAGGGGCAAGTTTATAAAAGGTGGCAGTGCCACTCCATACATTCCTTAGGCATTCCACCATTCACAATCTGGCCCACCACAGTCACCGCAAGGATGGATATCAAATGTTAATGTGCTAGCACTGGGGATCCCTGAATCAACCTTCTGTGTTTTGCAAGGTTGTTTTGTTTTTGTTTGGTTGCTTCACAAGTTTTCTTCTCTGCAAGCCCAGATGCAAGCCTAAGTTTGCTTTGATCTTCCTGCCTCCAGGCCCAAGACAAGAATGAACATTGTCAGCTGAACAGGCTTTTGTTTTGCCTTACATGTTTGGAACATGGAAATCTGCCTTATACACAGTCAGACCACTGGTCCATCTAACCCAGGCTCCATCTGCACTATGCAGTTAAAGCAGTATCACACCTGAGAATAGCTCAGTCAGTAGAGCATGGGTCTCTTAATCTCAGGGCTGTGGGTTTGAGCCCCACATTGGGCAAAAGATTCCCACATTGCAGAGTTGGACTAGATAATTCTATGATTCTGTACCACTTTGAACAATCATGCTTTCCCCCCAAAGAATCCTAGGAATGGTAGTTTGTTAAGAGTATTGAGAGTTGTTAGGAGAGCTACAATTTCCAGAGTGGTTTAGCAGCCAATACCTCTTTCCCAGGGAACTCTGGGAACTGTGAGGGGAATGGAGGGCGGGGTCTCCTAACAACTCTCAGTACCCTTAACAAAGCCAATATTCTTTGGGGGAAGACATGACTATTTAAAGTGGTATGATACTGCTTTGAATGTATAGTGCAGATAGGGCCTTAGTATTGTCTGTTACCCTGATGCAGAAGCTTTCCTAGGTATCAGGTAGAAGTGCCTTACAGAGTACCTGGAGATAATGGGGACCTTTTGCATGCTAAGCATGTGCCCTTTACACATGCAAAATTATATTATGATTATTACATTTGTATACCACCCTATACCCATAGATCTCAGGGAGGTTCACAACATAAAATTCAAATGTTGTTGTTGTTGTTGTTGTTGTTTAGTCATTTTGTTGTGTCCGACTCTTCGTGACCCCATGGACCAGAGCACGCCAGGCACTCCTGTCTTCCACTGCTTCCCACAGTTTGGTCAAACTCATGCTGGTAGCTTCAAGAACACTATCCAACCATCTCATCCTCTGTCATCCCCTTCTCCTTGTGCCCTCCATCTTTCCCAACATCAGGGTCTTTTCCAGGGAGTCTTCTCTTCTCATGAGGTGGCCAAAGTATTGGAGCCTCAGCTTCACGATCTGTCCTTCCAGTGAGCACTCAGGGCTGATTTTCTTAAGAATGGATAGGTTTGATCTTCTTGCAGTCCATGGGACTTTCAAGAGTCTCCTCCAGCCCCATAATTCAAGAGCATCAATTCTTCGGCAATCAGCCTTCTTTATGGTCCAGCTCTCACTTCCATACATCACTACTGGGAAAACCATAGTTTTAACTATACGGACCTTTGTCAGCAAGGTGATGTCTCTGCTTTTTAAGATGCTAGGTTTGTCATTGCTTTTCTCCCAAGAAGCAGCCGTCTTTTAATTTTGTGACTGCTGTCACCATCTGCAGTGATCATGGAACCCAAGAAAGTAAAATCTCTCACTGCCTCCATTTCTTCCCCTTCTATTTGCCAGGAGGTGATGGGACCAGTGGCCATGATCTTGGTTTTTTTTTATGTTGAGCATCAGACCATATTTTGCGCTTTCCCCTTTCACCCTCATTAAAAGGTTCTTTAATTCCTCCTCACTTTCTTCCATCAAGGTTGTGTCATCTGCATATCTGAGGTTGTTGAAATTCAAATATAAAAAACACAAAATGCATAATAAAAACAAGAGAATAAATATCCTAACATATAGTCAAAAGAGAACATCTACAATTTTCCCTTTTGGCACATAAATATATATGGACAATGACAGTTCTTTCTCAAGCTCTGGGAGGAAGACCTTTCATTGCCTACAGACAGCCACCCAATCTTAAACAACTCCTAACCCACAATAATACTACAACTAGACTTAACACGGACACTGGCACCAGAGCCTGCAATAAACCCAGATGCCAACTTTGCTGCCACATACACCCGGACAACACCATTACTGGCCCCAACAACATCACACATACCATCTCGGGACTATTTAATTGCTCATCGTCTAACATTGTGTATGCCATCAAATGCCAACAGTGTCCTTCAGCTCTCTATATTGGACAAACAGGCCAAACCTTACGCCAAAGAATAAACGGACATAAATCTGACATCAAGAATCACAAAACAGAGAAACCAGTAGGAGAACACTTCAATCTCCCAGGACATTCTATACAAGATCTCAAAGTAGCTGTTTTACTACAAAGGAATTTCAGAAATAGACTGGAAAGAGAAGCTGCTGAATTGCAACTCATTACCAAACTTAAAACCATGGAGAGACCTGGTCTGAACAAAGACATTGGATTCTTATCTCATTATACATGACTAAGCCATTTTTCACCTTCTCACCCCTTGCCTTTTCCTGTAAGACCTATTGCAGTCATTCAGAGTCGTCAACAGGCTCATTTCAGCTATCTGCCAATCTCCCATTCCCACCACCCTTCTGAGTAATACCCCTCCCCACCTTCTCACTATATAGAAGGATCTGGCAACTTCTGTTTCAGTGTATCTGAAGAAGTGTGCATGCACACGAAAGCTCATACCAAGAACTAACTTAGTTGGTCTTTAAGGTGCTACTGGAAGGATTTTTTTTATTAAGAAAATTGTGTTGTCATTTCTGTGGGTTGGAAACCACCTTAAGTACAGCAAGATGGGAAGGCGGTATACAAATTAAAAATTAAATGACATATGCTCTGGGACCTGGAAAGCCCCCTGCTCCTTCAGATGGGTGTGAGTGAGCCCTCCCTTGCTCTTCCCAGGGTTTGAGCACACTGACCCCAACCAAGTTCATCTAGCTAATGTTTATTTCTCATATGCTATGGGCACAAGTGTGTGTCTTTCTTTTTGTTTTGCTCTCTGCATGACACACAAATTGTAAAGAGAAAAATGTTGGAGTCAAACATGTATCAAAGTCTTGCTCTCCAACCCTAAATTAATAACAAGTGGTTGTGATGGCTCAGTGGCGCAAGGAAGGTCCAGCCTGAGCATTCAAAGATGTACTTGAATCTTTCCCACTAAGTAGGATCCCAAGGTGGAAAGACAAAGTTTCACACTCTCTCTTAGAAAATTAGTGCAAGAAATTGGATTTGGTAACCTTCAGGCTGTATCTACAACCATCATGCTAAGTTTTTATTTTGGTGTGAGTGTGTTTTGCATAGCTAAGCTGGCAGGTGCTTACTGCTGAGGTAGTAGAGATGTTGTATGTCAGCATATAAGCTATTGGGCTTGAACTGGGCTCCCTGGCAGACCATTCATCTGGTATACACTGGAGTGATTTAAGACATTTTACTGTACATGGTTTGACTCTAAAAATACAAATTCTGAACCGAGTTTATTCTTATTCTACATTTGTGATATATTGTGCATATCAATAAAGTTTACATAGTTACTTTATTTGCATACTTGTTTATTTTGATTGCAGTGCTTGGATTATTGCAAAAAACCCACACCTTTCAACCTCTTGTGGCAGGGAAGAAGCAGGAGCGCACGGAGTGGGCAATGCAGGCGCATGGCAGAGGAACAAGGCCACGGCAGGGGCTTCAGGGAGCTGTGTCCATTCAGAAATGCCATCAAAACTCTCCTGTTTCCCTGAGCTTTTAGCAGGCATTCCTTTTCTTCCCTCGCAATCATGAAGGCTAGAAACTTTTTTTTGTTTTAACTGAAAGCTGATTCTCTGGAATCCCAGCCCTCTGCCAGATTCTAGATTCAAAGCTTCACAGAAGAGGACGTACAAAAGCACAGGAGAGAATACACACAGTAAAGGTGCCCAGCTTTACCTTGCTGCCCTTCCTTACAGCAGGTGTTCCATAATGGCCACCAGTGCCAGCTTTTGTCCTCGGCAAACCCACATCCTCTCCCTCGACACCCTGCTGCTACAGCGTGAGCTGTTTATGCTGACCAGCCTCAGGGGGCACCCTTCCCTTTCGGCTCCTTCCAGGCTCTCGAGATCATTGACAGCCTCTCCCATCAATCTCACCTCCTGAATTCCTAGCTGTAAACCAACCGACCCATAATTCTTTTCCTTCGGTGGTTAAAACTGAGCAGAAGCAGGTCAAAAATGATGGAGTCCTTGTTTTATAGCACACAGTCATCACTGAACTCAAGATGGTCATGCAGTGTTCTGAGAATTTTGGGAAGACCTGTCACCCACTTGCGTCACTGCCTTCTCTCTCCGCTTCTTTCAAGCCCAGTCGCTGCCCTCTGCTTCCCCAGGCTTCCAGCTCAGATGCATCTGTTTATTTTCTTTGCCATTTGTACCAACAAGCGACCAGCTTCTCAGTGGAGGAAGGGAGTGCAGGGAGTGCGAGGGAGGGGCACCTATCATGACTAGAAATGGCATAGAAAAGGAGAACATGAGCATCTGAGTTTGCGTGTGGAGTACCTAGGAGGACTCCAAAGGGCAGGCACTTGTGGATAAGAGGGTCTGGTCACAGCAGTGGCAAGCCTGGGCAGGCCTCAGCAGGGTGTGGCAGGTTATCATGGCTAGAGTACATGAAGGAGGCAGGCCAAGACCATGAACAGGTTCCTCTAAGTGCTCAAAACAAGTGAGTCAGGTACAAGCCGTACTCAGTCTGTTTGTGTGCATGTGCGCACATGCCCCGATATATATATTGGAACCCAAACCTGCTGAAAAGCCCATCTCGGGGGGGGGGGGCTTCAACTTTCTAATCACAAAGTATTTGTGGCTCAGCTCTTCATATTGGGGGGACAAGACACTTTGTCCATGACCAGGAACCCTCTGTGATTTGCTTCCCATCCTCCAGGAGTGAGTCCTAGCCTTGCAAAAAATAGGTGCTAGGACTCACCCTGAATGACGCTTAGCCCCAAGCAAGACCTGGTGGTGAAGAAAGAGGCTTTGTCAACGGTTTCCAGGCATACTATGCCAGGTGTCGGACAAGGTACAGCAGACTTGAGGAAGGGAAGTTTTCAAGGCCCCATTCAAGTTCTCCTCATGCCTGGTATTGCATCTAACACCCTCTCCCCCACATGGTGGTCCCAGCTCAGCAGGGTTTTGGCTGGAGCCGCTGCAGCTGTTTCCCATTTCGACATGGATGAAAAAGATGCATCTTTCAACTTTAGATGCACTCCCCTCCCCATCACGCCTGGCTTCTAGCCCAAGCAAAGCCTGAATCCCTCCCCTCCACTTCCAGCATGCATACTTGCGAAACTATTCAACTCTTTCCCAAATCAATGGCAGTTTAGTGGCAAGATAACTTACCTACGATTTGGCAAAGCACACAGGGACAGATTGACCCCTCTGCTAACTGTCAAAGGAAGCAGGGTTCTAAATCTTGGGATCAATTCCTTTGTCCAGTTCACCACAGGAGCCAATCCATCAGGATGTAACCTATCTGGATGGAGGTTGGAACTACACATAATCTTGGCAAACTGTAAATTGCCAAGATGATGTGGGGGCAAGGGGAAGGACTTGCGGGCGAATCTGGTGGGCAGCAGGAAGAAGCCGAATCCTTCCCCCTATTCTCCTCAGCAAACACCCCACCCCCAATGCTATTTACGGTATCTCCATAACCAGGCTTATTTCTGGTTTCAGGGAAATGAATTTTTTAAAATAGTTAAAAACCTAGGGAGGGGCCATTTGCAAGGGAGAGTTAGAATTTGGATGAAGATTAAAGCATCTCCCCTCTCACTCACTAATCATCTGCAGATGCCCCCACCCACCCAATAGTGTGATGGGTTCAAAACCCTGCACTTCCCTTGTAATATGTTGGTCTGTCCTAAAGCTGGAGGAGTTCAGACCAGAGGATGGCGAACCTGTGACCTTCCAGAAATTGTTTGGCTCCAATTCACATCAGCCCCAGCCAGGATGGCCAATGGTCAAGGATGATGGGAGCCGTAGCACAACAGCATCAGACAGCCGCAGGTGAACCACCCCAGGTATAAATGATGAATTTCTAGGAATGTGGAAGAAATGTGCTTATACTTTTCACAAGTTTTATCTCTAAACAAAGTAGGGCAATTCCTGCTATCCACAAGAACCAAGAGTTTCCAACTATTTCTTTCTTTATTCATTCATTACATTTATACCTCACTTTTCCTCAAAGGTGCATGAGGTGGTGTGGCGTCCATGGTTTCCCCCCTCCCTTTTTATCCTGACAACAGTCTTGTAAGGTAGGTCAGGATCAGTATCATGCAGTGAACTTTGTGGCTGAGTGTGGATCTGATCCAACATTCTAACCACATGATTACCCACCGTGCCAAATACCCCTTACCAGACATATATGGGGCTCACCAAGGGCTCAAGAAATCTCCTGTTTTTTGTTGCTTTCCTGGGATTACAACCACCTGCCACATGCTTGTCATTTCTACTAGGGTGTGTTTAGCTTACTGGAAAACCAATTTGTGCAGACTTGACATTAAATATAGGAACAATAAAAGAGGTTGAGGCATGAAATACCCCTCCATAACACGCACAGACATTTCCCCTTACTTTTTAGAAGGAAAAAAGTGAGTGTTATGGTGCAAAAAATACGGTAAGTTATCTGGAGGTTGTGGAATCTCGAGGAAATGTTGAGCAGACCTCTAAGGGGGATGCTTTAGCCAAACCATACATGATGCACGCTTTTGTGTTTCTTCCTTTTGGATTTTATTTTAGAAAAAAACCTAACAGGAACGATTGAATGGGATAGGAAAGGAGGGACTAATTAATCGACTCTTTCCTGCCATTTGTCAACTCAAAATCATCCCAGTGCTTTTCTCCCAGTAAAGGAAAAGACACCCAGCCCTTTATCTTTTCCCTAACTGGGTTGAAAACAGCTTGGAAGAGGTGACCTTGAGCAGACAGGAAGGGAAAAGAAAGGGAAAGGATTAAGTAACACATAGACACTTAGACACACAAACCCCTTCACATCACTATTCTTCCACTCCCAATTTCAACTTACTTTTACTTCAACCTACTCATTTATTAAAAAAAAACAAACCAACAAGAAGTGGGAGGAAGAATCATGAAACTGCTTGTGGTGTAGTTTTGGCCTCCAAATAAAGGATATCCTGTAGAGATAGAACTAGATAGAGCCCTTCCAAATCATAAGATCACCCTCCTCAGTGTAATTTGTCTGGACTCTAAAGCTATCCTGATTTTCTCTGCCCATTATGGCACTGAGGATGTAACATGGGCCCAGCCTGTCTGCAGATGCAGGTTTCTCCTTCCTTAAATCCCACACAAGGATGGGACTGCGTGGATAAACAAAGTGTCTACCTTACATGCCTGAATTGGTCATATTACTCGAAAACAATGGCAATAAATTTCTAGTCTGCAGGCCTAATTAGGCCCACCCAGGCGTCCCATTGGGCCCATGAGGCTTCTTCCCCCAAACCTCTCCCAGTTGCCCTACACCTGATGTCATACAACATGAGGTGTGAGGCAGATACAAACACAGCAGCAAAGGATCAGTCAGAAAGCAGCGCTTGCATTTGGTGTTTTAAATCTGGTGCCAAATAAAAGACGCACTTGGATCAGTTTTCAATTCAGCACTGAAGTTCATGATTGCAGTCAACGCCTGCCACAAGCTGGGCTTGCTGTCGGTGCTGAACACCGAAAGCAAGCCCCACTTTCAGCAGAGAAAGCGGCAAGAGATTTGGTTTTCGCAGCTGCAATTTGCATGAGATCATGATTCTTCCTTCGAAGTGCAATTGCCTGGCATCATGTGATCATATGATATCAACTGAGTGACAGATGAGTGGCCCCACCCAACCGCCAAAATGAGCCCGCAGAGGTGGGCCACGTGTGGGTCCAGCCTGCTAAATCAGATTCAGTATACCACCGCCCACCACCCTGGTTCTTTTATGTTTTGGTTCTGCAGTGGTGCTTCTGTTGCTTTGCTCACACAGTGTCTGTTGCTTATTTTTTAAGTCATCTTTCTTCCCAAGCCCAGCCTTGAGCCTATCTTGTGGAAGATAGTGCCACTTTGGCGGCATAAATAGGCAGCTGGAGAATTTGCTCAGCCCACAGCGGACCCTTAGAATTGTGCCGTCTTGTAAGCTTCTTATCTCTCTCTCTGCTACACACAGGAAAACAGACTCCTCATCCACACACATACACAGTGGGAAAGAACAGCATAATGTGGGCACAGCTGCAAGATGTTTTGTCCCTTCCACAGGACATGCACTTATCAGCCTGGGGAAAGTCAAGGGAAGGCCAAAAAACCCATCTGTTCATTGCAACTCCTCTGCTTTTAGATATTCCTGTTGTGGGTGAGACACACCCTTCTCCAGCTACGCTTAACAGAAGGGTAGCTGGGATTTCCATTGCCTTTCAAATCTTCCATTTTATTCCTCATGCTCTCTGCAGCTACCTCTTTTATTTGTGCCTCAATCCTACACCCCCCACAACCCACAGGCTTGTGCTACATAACTGCTTGTCCTACCCATTTTCCCTGGGCATCAAATTCCCATGCCCTTTGGAGGCCTACTCATAAGCAAACTCTTTTCCTCCAGCAGGAAGGAGGCACCAAGCTCTTACAGCCCTGCACTATGACATTCCCTTCTCCACAGAAGTGGCCTTAACCTGAGAAAATGTACAGCCACTGGCTATTTGAGGTGGCAGAATTGGGGCATCTATTTTATTATTAAGATAACAGGTGAACACAGGTCTCTTAATGACATATTCTTTGGATGCTCCAGGTTTCACATCAAGCTCCCCCTTGCTGTGTTTTATGCCACTTTTAAATTGTGCTGGTTTTAATTAGGGGGGGGGGGTTGTTCCTGAGCTTACTGATTTGTGACTTTTTTTGTTGATCCTTGTGTGGGATACTTAAAGTGCAGTCAAACCAACAATTCATGTTTTGATAGATACATACAGCTCTGAAGCTCACAGACGTTTCCTGTTAACTTGCTAGAGAGAACTCTGTGAGAGACATTCCCACTGTGCCGTAACAGGGGGAAGGTACAGTGGTACCTTGGGTTACAAACACCTTGGGTTACAAACACTTTGGGTTACAGACTCCGCTAACCCAGAAGTAGTATTTCGGGTTAAGAACTTTACCTCAGGATGAGAACACAAATCGCGCGCTGGCAGTGCAGCGGCAGTGGGAGGCCCCATTAGCTAAAGTGGTACCTCAGGTTAAGAACGGTTTCAGGTTAAGAACGGACCTCCAGAATGAATTAAGTTCGTAACCAGAGGTACCACTGTATCGTTATATATTCTCCCACCTCACCAAACCAGCAATGTGAGACCATCTGCATATCTGAGCTCCAAGATCAGACTACATTTTAAGCTAGACTGAATTACCATTTTAAGTCTGCCTGTACAAAGCTGCTGTATCTGTTACTCTTCAACAAGTATTCTGAGTGAGTCAATGTTATTTTTATCTTTTACAAGACTACTTTGTGTGTTTGTTGTTTTAAGGGGTGGAAACCAGGAAAATCCAGCCTGCCTTAAAATCCTGGATTACTTAAAACTAGAAGGCTAAAACTAGCCTATCTAAGCTTCCCTTTTAAGCTGCAAAGGGATGGCACTCTACTGCAGAAGGATATCTATTAAATATCTATTCACATCCCAACATCTTGTAAGAGTATTTATAGCATGTTTTATTGATATTTAAACTGCCCAGAAAACTTAGTTGAATGAGCAATGTATAAATGAAATAAATAAAGCAATAAATAAAAGACCTTATTTGAGGACATAAACATGGATGTCCTTTCTCTACTGAGAAAAACTACAGTGGTACCTCGGGTTACATACGCTTCAGGTTACAGACTCCGCTAATCCAGAAATAGTACCTCGGGTTAAGAACTTTGCTTCAGGATGAGATCAGAAATCGTGCTCCAGCGGTGCAGCAGTAGCAGGAGGCCCCATTAGTTAAAGTGGTGCTTCAGGTTAAGAACAGTTTCAGGTTAAGAACGGACCTCCGGAACGAATTAAGTACTTAGCCCGAGGTTCCACTGTATTTCAAGAAACTTTCTCCGGGGCATAGTTGCCTCACTTTCATTTTATCGAAATGCACTGGCCACTTTCCTTCTCATTAATTCCTTCTTGCAGTCCTTTTTTTCGGGGGGGGGGGGACACAGGGGTAAGCATACCCCTAAACATTTTGTGAATCTAAGTTTGACCTCATTGAGGGGCATTATTTCAATATGAGTAGGAAAATGAGAGTACCCTTAAACATTTTTTAAGAAAGAAAAAAAGCACTGCTTTTTGGGCACCTCCTTATGGCTTGCCTTTCCTCCTTGCCTTGCCTTTCCCTCACCTTCCTGCACTGCTCTCTGCCTTTTTTGTTTTTTGTTTTGTTATTGTGAGGGCAGAGAAGAGGAACTGGTGGGAGGAAGGTCAGGGACTATGAGGCCTCCTTTTTTTATTGTGCATTCATTATGATTTATGTTCATGATTGGATCAGGGCACTTCATATGTGACCCGTTTCAGTACCATACATGCCTGTAAAAGTTTCAGAACAGTCATGCCACACTTCCTTTCTAATCAATGCATGGAACATCCCGATGAAATCCTGTTGCTTTTACGCCGCAAATGTTCCAGGTTTTCTTTGAGTCCCACGTTTGTTGCAGGATAGTGCAAGTTTGTCCCTTCAGACTGCGGTAAGGCAGCAACACTGGGGAAGCATCACAGAAAAAGTGGAATGAGTTATATACTGGAAGGTGGTGCAGTATATATACCCCATTAATGTACTATTATTGTATCAATGATTTGTTGCAGAATACATTCCCACCCCAACAGCTTGGATGGGCCCAGAATAGGAAGGAGAGTAACAACTGAGTCTTTTCCCTTCTGCTAGTGAAAACAAAGGCCACTCCTGCTTCTCTGGTGCAAAGAAGGAGCCAGTCACCAGGCCACGCAAAATACCTTCCGTTTAAGCTGTTGACCAGGGGTTTCCCCCTTAGCCTTCTGCCGGATCAGACACGTGAACAGTGAAGCCAATATGCCGTGATCTATCCTGACCACTTCACTCTCCAATCCTTTGTATTCATGCTCACTTGCATCTAGCCCCACATTACTAACTCCATAGCAGCCAGGGGATGTGTGAATAATGCCTCTTGTAGGAGCACAGGTCAGAAAGAAAACAAGCCACAAGCCAGCAATGTGATATTTAACCCAGAGAGCTGCAATGTTCTGAAACAGAGTATGTTAGTTATGGTCTCTAGGCAGGTTCTCCAGCAATGTGAGAGGCTGCTCTTTGAAATAAGAAATATAGCAACCCTGGAGTCCCCTGACTCACAGTCTTCTTCCTGGGTGCTTTAAGTATTTGCTGGATGTTTTGGCTACAACATGATTTATATCACTCTAGTATTTATTCAACACTCTTTCTAAGTGCTCAAAGTGTTTCACATGCATTCTTCTAGTAAGGTAAAAGGCCAATGTTACAAAATCCTTATTATATGCCCTGGGGTCTTTTGAAGTGCTGTGCTTAAGTATGATTCAGCTGCCAGTCTGGTAGGCTTTTGTCCATGGAGTGGGGAAAGGCGCCACCTTTGCCTTTTCCCCAGGCGGCAAAATGTCTTGGGACGGCCTTGTCTTCATGCCACCCAATCCTACTCATAGATTCCAGGTCCAATTTCATTCAGGAAGGGCTGTGGCTCAGTGCTGGAGAATCTGCTTTGCATGCAGAAGACCCCAAGTTCAATCCCTGGCATCTCCAGGTAGGTCTGGGAAAGATTCCTGGTCTGAGAGCTGCTGCCAGTCAGTGTTGACAGTGCTGAGATAGTGGGACCAGTGGCTTGAATTGGGCAAAGGTGGCTTCCTTTGTTCCTACTCCCATTGCCAGAGAGCTGATTTGAAGGTCTGCCTTTTCAAAATCCCTTCCTGGGCCCAGGACTGGTGATGGTGGGGGTAGTACTGTATCCTGGAAATGTAGGGCAAAAAAGGCAGCAAGGCAAGGCCCCATTAACCATGTCACCAACTGTCTCATGCACCCCTCCTCTCACCAGGTGCATCAGTAGCAACTGCTAGTCCAGACATGAAAAGTTGGCACTGAAAGTCAGAAAAACCAACCACAAACCCGGCCTGTAAAAAGCTAGGAGAGCAACAGGGAAAACACTAAAATGCAAAGAGTTTTGCAGCAACCCTGGTGGATCCTTTAACAATGGAGTAATTGGGCACCCACTCTATCAATGGTGGCTACTCATGCTGTCTACATAGGAGATATGCTGTCCCCCTGAGCAGAGGTAGTGTGCCTTGGCAGAAGAGGGCTATTGCCCTTGTGTCCTGATTGAGGGCTTCCCAGAGGCATCTAGTTGGCCTCTGTGGCAAACAGAACGCTGAGCTTTTTCATATCTTTGGTCTGATCAGCCTAGGCTCTTCTAATGTTCACATTCCTGCTTCAAAGTTGAGTTTAGAAATAGTCAGAAAACAAGAGAGGTTCTACACAGTACTTGTGCTTCTCTAGACAGCCAGTTTGTTGAGCATTCATCCAGATTCACTTGCACAACGTTTATGTGGAGTTTAGACTATATGTCCGGTCTTTATTGACCATTCATACCAAACTGTTTGTGGGGAGGTTATACCAGTGTTTCCCAACCGGTGTTCCGCGGCACACTAGTGTGCCGTGAGAAGTTGGCTGGTGTGCCGTGGGAGGGAGGCGGGCGAGTCGGGCAGTGAGAGGCGGCGGCGGCGAGGATCCGCGTCGAGCCGGGGGCGGCTCCGCGGTGGTGGTGCCGAGGTTTCTCTCTCCATTCTCCCCTCACACACACACACAGGAAATAACACAGGATCAGCTGACAGGACCCAGCCAATGGGGCGGCGGTGGGGCAGCGCGTGCAAAAGGGAGGAGCGCGAGACAGCGGACGAGGAGGAGGCCGGCATGTCCGGGCAGCAGCAGCAACAACAGCAGCAGCAACTCCCGGCGACGGCTCCTCAAGCCCCGGGCAACCCTACTCCCTCACCGGCCTCGGCCGCCCTCCTGCTCCACCCGCCGCCGCCTCCCCCGCCGCCGCCGGCCACCTCGGCCCCGCCGCCGCCCCCTCCTCCGCCCGCTATCGCCGCCACCACCACAACAGCCGCCGCCGCCTCAGCTGCCGCCGTCCCTCAGTCCCTTGCTTTGCTGCCTCCTCCCCCCCCCCACCCCCAAAGCTTGGAGGTTCCCCGGCAAGGGGGAGGGAAAAAAATTGAAAACTTTCACTTTCGTGCGTCCCTCCCGGCGTGACGCTGCGCGCTGACGTCACGGGGCTGTAATGGTGGTGTGCCGCGAGATTTTTTTCCTCAAACAAGTGTGCCTTTGCCCAAAAAAGGTTGGGAAACACTGGGTTATACAATAATGAGCAGCCACCCCAATTTCCTATTGCAGTGTTTATAGATCTACCTGTTAATCATTATTCACCCCACACTTTTCAAGGTAATGCTTTCTTAACTGCAAAAAGTCCATGTTTTAAGTGGATTTTTTCCAGTAGGGTGCCAGAGCGCTTTAATCCACTTTAGTGGCACAAAGCTAAATTTATTGGTATTTGCCTGACAATCTGGAGGCGACACTCACTGATGCAGGACTCATCCACCTGATTTCAGATTTCAGGTTCCTCCCACTGCAGCCCCGTATAACACATCCCACAATGTACAGTAGGTAGGTCCCTCTTTAACCCTCCAGAGTACCTTTTCAGGGGGCACAGGAGGAAAAGAAAGGTCAGTTGTGTAAGCTGCCTTCTGCTCATGCAACTGTTGGATACAAGTCTAAACAATTTTGACTTGGGATTAGATTTATGCCTCACCCTACCTCAAAGCAGCTCATGGAATTGCATACATAGAATATTATCCCATTCGATGTTCACAATCACTCTGCAAGGTAGGTTAGGCTGAGAGAAAATGGCTCTCATTTTATTCTGGATGTTGATGTGTTCTTGTAACCTGATTTGTGTTTATATTATGGAGAGATTTTTAAAATATTAAATGGTGCACATAAATGCTTTTAAATAGTTAAATGCAGTTTGAATTGTCTGTTAATGGCTTTGAGAGCAACGCCATGATACAAAAGTGGCTTACAAGATCATAGGAAGCTGCCATGCTAAGTCAAATGGTTGGTCCAAGGAGCCAGTGTGGTACAGTAGTCACTGACAGACTAGGACCTGGGAGACCAGGGTTCAAATCTCCACTTGGCCATGCACCTCACTGGATGACCTTGGGCCAGTCATTGCTTCTTAGCCTTACTCACAGGTTTGTTGCCAGGATTACGGTAAATGAGGAGGGAGGGAACCACATATGCCACTTTGTGCTTGTTGGAAATATAAATGTAATAAATTCACTGACCAGCAGTGACTTTTCATGATTTCAGACAGGAGGTTTCCCCACACCTTCCTGAAGATGCTGAGAAGTAGAGTCGGGATCTTCAGCATGCCAACTGTGTGCTCTGTCACTGAGTGTCAGCCATTCCCCAAACTGTAATAAATAATTGGATGAACCAATTAACTTCGTGGCTGAACAGGGATTTCAACCCAGTTTCCCCCCCTCTACCTCACCTCTAACATTCTGTCCACCACAATATTCCACACAACTCCCACTTGGTTTGGCAAAGGGTTATGGTCCCACCAGCCTCACCAGCAATCCTTCGCTGCAGGGGCAAGAAACTACTGTGAAATGATAAATACAATTTCAGAAAAGCAAGAGAAAAAGAAGAACCACATAGCAAGAAAAACCAGACCTTGGATACCAGAATGAGGGCCAAAGAAAACAAAAGTGGTCCAGCAGTCTGCTAAATGCCCATGAATTCTACATGGAAGTTTTATTTAAAGTATTTATGTTATTTAGTACATGTCCCACTTTTCTTCCATCACAGAACTCAAGGCAGTGTACATGGGGTTCCCAAGCAGTCTCTCTCCAATTCAAGCACTCCACAGAACCAGGCCTGGTTAACTTCAGCAAGATGGTGGCATTGTACTTTCTCAGACTATGCCCTGGGAAGACCTTTTCCCCCAGTTAAGTTTTTTTGTTCAAGGCCCCTGTGTTTCTCTCTGATCCCCCCACATCATAAAGGTCTGTTCTGGGAGCTCAGCTTTGCTAGGGCAATTCTCCATCCTTTCCAATTCTGTGCAGAACTGGCTGCCGCTTCACTCAACAACGGCTAGGCTGCAGAGGTGGAGAAGCTCAGTCGCTCAGCCCCTATTGGGGGGCCCCCCAACCTAAAGCCAAGGACCACTCCACATTCCCTTTCAGGCAACCAGCTGTTCCCATCAAGCTGCCAGCTGTGTCAGAAGACTGAAAACAGCAGCCCATTGTAGTGTGAGACTGGAGCACTGCCAGGGCATGGAAACAGTGTGAGAGTGTATGTGTGTGAGAGAGAAAGAGTGTGTGTGCACAGTGTTTTAATCTGAGCCCCCGATTCTGCAGCCCAGACCCCCATTGAGAGGTCTTTCCCACTCACTCCTCCACCTCCCAGATCCACCCTAGAGCTGCAGCAAAGCTCTCATGAAAGCCATTAGCTTACTTGTACCCAGAATAAATGTCTCCAGATGGCAACCCAAGAACCCTGGTAAGTCCTAGCTAGCAGATAAGGCCTGTTTGCTTTCATAAAGCAAGCTCCTTGCTCCTCCTGGGTTTCTATTCCATATAGATAATCCTATCCTTCCCTGTCTCTGAAAGTGGGGGGGGGGGGGTAGGAAATAACTACCAGATAGGGCTGGTACAGTTCAGACACCAGAAAATCCATTTTTATTAGATTTCATGTTTCCCCATATTTGTGTCTTGAGCTGTTGCTCTCAGTATCTCCCCAATCTAGGCAAGTTCCACTTCCTGCTGGGAGATGGTGGTTTATAGCACCTCCTGAGATATCTCATCAATAGTGATAATACTTAACATTTGCAAAGTGTTTTAGTTGTCATCCATGCAAATGATGATTTCCATAATGGTAGTCCTTTTAGGCTCCGACCTTAATTTTGTTGACCTCAGAGTATGCTCTGCTAAATTCAGATTTACTTCTGACAATGGTTAGGATTGCACTGCAGGACTCTTGCAGCAAAATGAGGAGGCTTGTGGCACCTTCACAGACTTACGTTGACTATGTGGATCATGTTTTCATGAACTTCACATCTATTTGATGAAGTAGACTGTAGCTCTTAAAAGCTTTAGGCCTGTTAAATCGTTAAGGTTCACAAAACTCTGCTGGTTTTCCTGAATTTTTAATTTATTCTTATTTCATACAATTTATATACTGCCTAACGGGTTTGCGACATCAGCGAGATCCGAATCAGGGGCTTCCTGCTTCGTAATGGTCACACCCACACCATACATTTAAATCACACGGCTTCCTCCAAAGAACTGGGGGTACTGTAGTTCGTTAAGGGCGCTAGGAACTAAAGCTCGGGTGTGGGTGCAAACTACAATTCCCAAGATTGGGGGCGGGGAAGCCGCGTGCTTCAACTGTAAGGCGTGAATGCGTCTCTTCACCATTACGCAGAGGACAAAAGCAAAAAAGCTCCTCGGCCCCAAGGGGGTCGTTACACCCACCGCTACCTTATGGGCAGCCCGATGAGGCGCCAGATGAGGCCAACCCCTCAGCGCCACCAAAAGAGAAGCCGCCTAACAGGGGCTGCAACCTTGCGCCCCGCACCGGCCTCAGCACTTCGGATTGAAAAAAACGCTCCTCCTCCTCCTTTACCAGCTTCACTTCTTTGGCTGAAGCCGGCGCTTTCGCTGCGAGGAGAGCAGTCCGCGGCTGCGTTCTCCGTGCAAGCGGCGCTCCTCGGCTCCACTTCGGGCGAGTGCGCCGGTTTGCTCGGGCCACGGAAAGCCCTGCGTACTCGCCAGCCACCTCCTGCACGGTTTGCATTGAGCCGCCACCGCCAGTGCCGCTGAGATCAAACCCACCCCCCCTTGTTTGGCGGCTCTCTTACTCCTCCCTGTATCGGAGCTTCCTGCCTTCTCCGGCCCTCTGCTGTTTGAGGAGTTCAAGCACATACGCACACCATGGCGGCGTTGGCGTTGGGACCGTCTTTGCCCTTCTCCTGCGGTCAGAGCGCCTCTTCCCCAGCTCGCTGGGCTGCCCTAGGTAGCCACCTAGAGCCTCCTCGTGGTAGCGCCGATGGGGCGCAGGGAATCTCTCTCTCTCGGCGTTTCATCTTTCTACCACACAATGAGTCCGTAAGTGACTGTGGAGGCCAATTCTGGATCCACGCGTCCTTCCACAGTGGGGACCCAGGTTTCCCGGCGGGAGTTGATCACGGTGTGGATTTGCCAAGCCTGCCTTCCTCTTAGCACGTTTCTCCCTTGCGTTTCTCCAGTGGGAACGCTCGCCGGCCAGTGTTTCCCAATTGTTGGTGTTTATACTACATTTTTTAAAAATTGCCTTGAAACAGTCTTTAAACCTCTTTTGTTGACCACCAGTATTACGCTTTCCATTTTTAAGTTTGGAATAGAGGTACAGTGGTACCTCGGTTTACATACGCTTCAAGTTACAGACTCCGCTAACCCATAAATAGTACCTTGGGTTAAGAACTTTGTTTCAGGATGAGAGAAATTGTGCTCCGGTGGCGCGGCAGCAGCGGCGGGAGTCCCCATTAGTTAAAGTGGTGCTTCAGGTTAAGAACAGTTTCAGGTTAAGAACGGACCTCCGGAACGAATTAAGTACTTAACCCGAAGTACCACTGTAGTTGCTTTGGAAGACAATAATCAGGCATCTGCACAACATGACCAGTCTAGCAAAGTTGATGTTGTAAGGCGGGAGGGGCTGCCTCCCTCCTTGGCCTTTCCTATTCCTGTCTCTGGCTCCCCTTTAAAAGGCTTTGTGCCTCAGTGCTTACTAGCGAGTTATAGGGAATCTCTGCCTTGAAATTCAATAGCACATACAGGGGAGATAAGAGTGGCCTAGTGGATAGAGCGTGGGACGAATCCACTCTTTGCCATGCAGCTCCCTGAGTGGCCTTGGCTCCAGTCTCCTTCTCACCCCCCCCAATTACCTCACAGGGTTGTTGTGACTGTAAGTATAAAAGGGGGACGATGATGATAACCGTGCATGCCACCTTCAGCTCCTTGGAGTAAAGGTGTGTTATATTGTTAATAATAAAACCGCTTTGAGGTTATTTGTTTTCAAAGCAGTATACAAATGTTATGAAATAAATGAGCCGTGGCAGTTTTACCATATTCTGTCTCCCCTCCAGAAAGACATTGCAACACTATATACAATTCAGGGGTTTTGCTTTTATCTACCTCTTAATCTGTTCCTACGTACATTTTGGTGGTGGCAAGATCTAAAGGAGAGGCACCTAAATAGTGTGGCCAACTTTTATCCTAAAAGGGCTTCCATGCTTTGATGCTGAAACTTTTACTCAGCCTAGAGAAGGAGATAGGAAAGTTTTTAACTGCTGAACATGTAGCCATTAAAAGTAGAGGAGCCCTGCCTGGAGAAAAAGTTGGCAATCCTAGACAGGTTCCTCCTTAGGTAACAGCTCCTGCCTATGTTGGTGATGTTGGGAGAGGTTCCCAGTTAGTGCAAGAAGCAGCCTATGCAGTCAGCAGGTATAAAGAATGTGGCTTTGGGGAGGGGACAAGCTTCATTGCACTGTCATGGTGGGTACGCATTTCATATAACCCACCTGGACGAAAGGCAGCAGTGGGTGCTTCTCTGCAGCACCTCAAAGTAGTCCTGCTAAAGAATGGATCCATAAATGAGCTTGATTCCAGAAGCTGCTTCAAGGTTGTAGGAGAGTAAGAAAGAGTAAGGAGGAGTGGGTGGGTGTGCAGAAACCACAGCAAGGTTCAAAGCCAGTGCATTAAATAACAAAAATGAAAGTAAACTTCAAGAGCAGGTTTTGTGTACAACAATCTAATCCTAATGGACAGACATAACAGGTGGGATCATAGTCCAGTGGTGGAGCAGCCGCCAGGTTCAACCTCTAGGATCTCCAGTTGAAGAAGAAGGGGGTGGGAAATTTCTCTGCCTGAGCCACTGGAGAGATGTTGCCAGTCAGAAGAGGCAATACTGAGCTAAGCGTGAGAAGCACCTGCTGCTAAAGCCAATGGCCCATCTAGTCCAGCATCCTGCCCTCATAGTGGCCAACTGGATGCCTGTGGGAAACCACCAAGCAGGATTTGAGCCGAACACTGCTCACCCTTCCTGTGCTCTCCAGCAATTGGTATTCAGAAGCATTACTGCCTCCAGCTGTGGAGGCAGAGCATACACATCATGGCTAGGAGCCATTGATAGCCTTCTCCATGAATCTGCCCAGTCGTTTTTTAAAGCCATCTAAGTAGGTCATCACTGCCTCCTGTGGCAGCGGGTTCCATAGTTTAACTATGTGCAATACTCAGACCTCATATAAGGCAGCTTCCTAATTAAACGTGGCCTGAAAAACATACTGGGAAGCCTTCACTAAATTGCACCACAATAAGAGAACTGGACTCTGCCCCACTAGAAACACAGTCCTTACCCAGAGCTCAGGTCAGGAGAGATACATAATGATTCCCACTCACCCCTTTCCTCTTTCCTCATGAGAGCCACCCAGTTGAAGGAAAGGGTGATGTTAAAAATAAAGGAGAATGGAAGAAAAGGTCGGAGAGGAGCAATGCTCCAAGTCGTGGGACACAAATAGCTGAGAGGACCAGTAAGGGAACAACTCACACTGGTATAAATAGCCCTGAAATGCAGACTGTTCCCAGCATTTTGGTCCTTTCCTGTACCCAGCTACTGTAGGCTTCCTGTTAAACCCACACGAGTGCACCCCACCAGGCCAAGTCCATGGCACAACTTCAGTAACAGCATTCCTTTAACCTCTGGCACGAGAATTAGGCCTACAGTATGCAATACAAGGTCTCCCTGGCAGGTCTCACAGTGCAAGGGGATGTAAACAAAGCCAAATTCCTGGAGATGAGTGGGTGAAGAAACTCCCATTATGCTCAACTAAGCAATTCTGAATGGGACCTCAATTTCAAAGCCATTGTCAAATTTCTGGTTCAGCACAAGGTGACTACATTGCTAGAGTTGGGTGTGGGTGGAGTTTTTAGCCCTAGAGCAAACCCCATAACTTGATTCACAGCTCCCATGAAATGCACACACTTCTCCCACTGCTGGTTGTTTTAAAACATTCCCTTCTTTCTGGTGATAAGCCATTGATGATACTATTTTCCATTGACAAATTCATGGAGGATAAGGCTATCTATGGAAAATAAGACTATCCATAGCTTATCATTGAGCCTTAGGCTCTTAATGGCAACTAGCCATCCATTGTTCCAGATGGCCCCACTAGGCTGACAGTGGGTGGGAGAAGCCCCACTGATAAGCCAGGACCACCTCAGATCCCCAAGGGAAGAAAGCTGGTCCCATGGATTGCCTTTTCAGTACTGAGGGCCCAAGATTCATTCATCCATCCATCTATCTATCATATTTCTTAATTCCTCTTTATCAGATCATTTCAGGGCTGTGTACAAAAGTGTGAATAAAAGAATTGACACAACGTAACTGTATAGTATATATTTTATAGATATATGCATACACAAAACAAAAATGCAGAAAAACACAGATCCAACTAAAATGTAATTAAAATGCCTAGGTAAACAAGAAGGTCTTAACCTGGTGTAAAAAAAGAAGTATAAAGTCAATGTCATACATGTCTCCTTGGAGAGGGCATTCCAGAATCTAGGCACTGCTACAGAAAAAGCCATTGGATGTGCCAGAAACACCCTTCCCCTGCATCCCGCTCAGGAACTGCTGTGTTTAACTCCATGTGCATCTGTTTTTCTTTCATGGAAACACACATAGATCTGCCCTGGCCCTGTCTAGGGAGGAAGGGTCTGTCTTTTTCAATGGTCAACATGCATTGCTTAGCATGCTTGTTTGGCCCACTCCACATTTTGCCTCTGATCCCTCCCTTTCCTGGGTCCCGTGGTATGGGTGGGAATGTGATTTGGGTGGGACTATCCTTTCTCCTCATTGAAAGGACAGTATGGATCTTGCAACACTGCTCTGGGTGAGAGCTCTCTGGGGTGTGTGTCCATACAGAGCTCACTAATCTCTTCATGTGGACCCTGTCCAAGAATGTTGGCTGTCACATTCCAAATCAGCTAAAGCTTCCCAACACTCATCAGTGGCGCCCCCCCCCCCCCGTAGAGTATACCGCAGCAGTTTAGCCTCAAGGATATGATGACATGCATGATCGTCAACAACCCTGAATTTAAAAGTAAGGTTCCTAGTCTTCCCACAATGGGAAGAATATAAAATAAATTCCTGGTGTTTCGGGCACAGCAGTGGACATGAGAGCATTCCCAGGCTGATGGATGTTGATACCAATTAAGATGTCCCATAAATGTGTTTCAATTTGTAGCCCTGATTTTTGTTGTGTACTGATATAGAAATCTTTTAATTTGCTCACATCTCTAATTTCTCAATCTTTAAATTTATTATATTTATCAGAATGATAAAAAGGGTGGCATAAATAAGGCATTAAGGGTGAAATTCCTGGGACTCACTGGTTCACTCTTTTTTTGCCACATTTTCAGAGTTATTTGAAAAATGATTATTTTGGGGGTGTTGGAAAGGCATCGCCCCCCACTTCTTTTATTGATGTTAACCTTTTGTACTTCCATCTTCCGCCACTGTTTGGTATTATCATTTTTAATTAACCCTAGGATTTGTTTTACCTGAAAGTCTTGGCAGCACCATCCCAAATTGGGAATACACACTCCTCCTGGATTAATTTGTTCATAATATCTTTTATTATCTGTGATCTCTTCTCCTCATGAATAAACAGATTTAGCCTATTTTGTCCTCTGTTAATTTTTGAGTCTTCAATACAATATAAGCTTAAAGAACTTGGAAGAGGTATAAGGATTTTGGAATTATGTTGGTTTTAATTGTTGCTATTTTCCCAAGCCAGTTGAGCTTTTGAGACATTTTCAGAGACATTTTGACCTTTTGCATCAGGGGGTTAAAGTTTCTTTCTAAACTAACTTTACTCCTTTCTTTAGGTGACTGTACACACAATTTCCCTATACAAAGATGAAATTCCATATAGAAAGTTGTAGGAAATAGCAATGCATAAAGTAATCCTGAAATGTGAGAGCTTCAGTCCCAGAGGACCTTCCCTACGCATGGATGTTCATTTAGAGGAAAAGTGCAATTATACTTGCAGCTGGCTTTCTTCCAATCTTCTATGGAGGATATCCGAATTCTATTGACCTTCATTCTTTTGTAGAAATTTTATGACAGTGAAAGAAGAAAACCAACTGCAAGGCAATAGTTTGAAAAATTGTAGTACGTTTGAACAGCAAGTTAGCTAAAATTAAAAGATTATTTTCACATGCATCTCATTCTGTGGGGCTAAATACAACTCGAAACAGATTTCCAGATGACTAGCTGATCCTGGGACAAGTGCTCCCCCTGTTGAACTCACAGTGCCATTGTCAAGCAGCAAAAACAACTGGAGCATTAGTGCACCTTAAAAACCATAACAAATTTATTATGGCATAAGCTTTTGTGGACAGTCTACTCCATCATATGCATCCTGAGTTACAGGAACATATATACTTGGTTGGGATGAAGGATTGTAAAAGTAAGCTGAGGGAAATGAAATACAGAAAAGTACAGGCAGTCATGATTATGTACTTAACCATAGTAATTCACAAAACAGTTTTTGGTGACTCAGACATTCTGGCATCGGCAAGTCAATTAACACATACAATGTGCTAAAAATCCCTTTGTCTCAGTTAAGTCCACAAATGATAGCATCGAAACACCCGATATATTTTAATTCAGCAGTTTCCTGCTGCAGTTTCTCTTTGAAGTTCTTTTGCGCCAGGATGGGTCCCTTAAGATTATTTACGCGGTTGGAAGGTTGAAATGTGGCACACACACCGGTTTTTAATATTGCCATGTAGATTCTTTAAGCACTGCACTACTGTGAGGAAACTTGTAGAGCAAAAAGTCTTGAATTGGCAACCTGTCAGATATGAATTCTTGCCTTAATCTATTGCCTAATCATGGTGCCACTGCAGGTTGGCAGGACTAGCCCTTAAAGAATCAAAGACCTAAATTAGAGCTTTCGTAAAGGCAGAAGCATTCAAAGAAACCAGTTCTCTGAAATGAGTTTAGGGCTCAGGAAGAGATGCTACCACTGCCTCTTGAACGTAACCCTACCTTTGTTGGCATAGTGGTCCCAACTCCTCCGCTTGAAGGAGTTTTCGATGCCCCGGATTCACTGGCTTTGTTAGGCATGGTGTCTCGAGAAGTCCACGTGGACTAATCCCTAAAGCCTGCTCAGGATTAGTCCATGTGAATCTCTCAAATTTGCAAGGAATTTTTCTGTGTCTCAGGCATAGAATACCGGCAGACATTTCTGGAGGGAGAGGGCATGAATGATTCCCTGAGTGGATTACTCCTCAAGGGGTGCACAAGGCCCCACATTTGAGAGGTTGTCATGGAGACACACTTTGGAAGCGGAAATAGAGCTAGGAAAAGTGCAGAATCTAAATTGGGCCCAGATTGTCCCTCTGCCACTGTTGACTTCCTTAAACGCCAGCACCTCCTCTCGTTCCATAAATAAAATGCAGAGTGGAGCTAGGCAATGTAATAACCAACAACTTCAGCAGTGCATACCACACCCCTCCAGCTAACCAGATTTCCTTTCTGCAGACCACAAAAGAACCGATGAAGGCAAGGGGAAGATCCCATTTCACTCTAGCTTCAGAAGCAAGCAAGACTAATGTTCAGTAGCATTAAATATATACAGGTTTACTGCCTCTGTATTTTTCAGTTGTGGGGTAAGAGTCTGAAGCTGGTTCTCAGTCACACATCTGCAGTTGCTAGGGATTTTTTATTTCAAGGTAGTAACATGCTGCAGGTGCCCCCCAAGATTCTATGCTATCTCCAATGATTTTTAACATCATATGGAATTGTTGAATACCATTGTCACAGGTCTGGAGCACTGATAATACTCAGATGAACATATACATACCATCTCAAGCAGATGTAGCTTTG
Organism: Podarcis bocagei; assembly: GCF_964188305.1. Lineage (NCBI taxonomy): Eukaryota > Metazoa > Chordata > Lepidosauria > Squamata > Lacertidae > Podarcis > Podarcis bocagei. Next base: position 90,460,237 of record NC_138126.1, read on the forward strand.
TCAGTTCTGAACCGGTGCCTGCAGGTAGTAATAGACTAGGAGAGGGCTAACAAATTGACAGTGAACCCCAGCAAGACAGAGGCACTGTTGGTATGCAGCTCTTGTGTCAAGGAATTGGATGTGCAACCTGTTCTGGAGATGCTGATAGATCCACTACTGCTAGGTATCACATGGCTACAGTGACAAGGACTGCCTCCTTCCAGTACCTGCTGGTTTGTCATCTTTGACCGCTCTTGGATCAGGATAGCTTGACCACAGTTTTGCACACTAGTAACCTCCCATCTTAATTACTGTAATACGGTTTGCATGGGGCTGCCCTTGAAGATGGTCTGGAAGCAGCAGCTAGTGCAGAATACAGTGGCACCTCGGGTTACATATGCTTCAGGTTACAGATGCTTCATGTTACAGACTCCGCTAACCCAGAAATAGTACCTCGGGTTAAGAACTTTGCTTCAGGATGAAAACAGAAATCGTGCTCCGGCGGCGCGGCAGCAGCGGGAGCCCCATTAGCTAAAGTGGTGCTTCAGGTTAAGAACAGTTTCAGGTTAAGAATGGACCTCCGGAATGAATTAAGTACTTAACCCAAGGTACCACTGTACTGTCAATGTAGGCAAGGCCGTCTTAAGCATATCCGGCGTCGTGGTGCAAAGATCCCTCCAGCGCCCCCCGTTTCCCAGAGTTGTAGACCTTTTCCTAAGCCGCTGTGGGGATCACTCGCCTCCTGCGGGGGCTTGGGAATGAAGCTGCATGCCCGTCAGCCATATGGTTGACGGGGCACAGTTGGCGGGCGTGCAGGAAAGGGAGGCCGCTGGCAAAGCCGCACAGCTCCCCCACTCTCTGGGCGCCCCTGAGAGGCCAGCGCCCTGGTGACACATACCAGTAAGCCCAATAGGAAAGATGGCTCTGAATGTAGGATCATATACACAGGCAACTGCAAAAGGAGGCACTTTGTACTGGCTACCTATATGGTACCGGGGTCCAATTTAACATGCTGGTGTTAACATCTAAAGCCCTACACAGCTTGGGATCTAGGTACTTGATGGGATGCCTTATTCCTTAACATCCACTCTGGCTTCTTGGATCAGCAGAGGGAGCCCTTATATTTGTTCCACCAATGAGTGTTGGCTGCTGTGTGAAAATAGGCTGCACTTGGTAATTGTGCCCCAACTCTAGACTTCCCTCCCCCCAGAAGTACGGATGGCTACATCTTAGATGAACTTCTGTCACCTAGTTACAACAAAACTGTTCTCCCCATCTCTTGGGAGTCTGGCTGAGTCTGCTCTGGTGGTCAATATTCTCTTTATTGCACTCCTGCATCTGCTTGTTGAATTTTACTTGTATTTGGTATACTGTGTTGGGAACCACTTTGGGACAACATCATGATGGTGGAAAGAGGTCTATAAATAAAGAAAAATAAATGTGCACTAGGCTTTCCCAAACTATGCTTCACTCCCAACAATGGATTGTGCCTATGAAGCACAAGCGTCACTCTGTCACAAAGTGCTCCCCAGTGAGCTGACCCCAGCAAACTCCATTGATTTACAATGACATTCCTAGGATCAGCCCACTTTGCTCCTTCAAGGGGAGTGAGGCCTTGGGCCAGGCCATGTTGCTAGGGTGCCTCATAGATCACAGGTTCCCAGTGCCAAGGATGCATATTTGGGCTCATGGAGAGCCCAGTACCATTTTTCTAAGTGGAATTGGCAGCACAAAGTTAGCTTGTTTTATAAGAAAAATTCCATCCTGCCCTTCTAGTGCCCGTACTTACAACACTTTAAAAACACAATACTATAAAATGATAAAATATAACAATGCTGACACATAAAATACACAGCAAATAATATACACAACATTAAATCCAATTTCAAAAAAACAGGAGATCACAAGCAAAAATGACCTTTGCAGGCAATGCTTGTTGCTGTTGTTTGCATTTGTCTGTCTCAAGAGACAGCCTGCTAGAATCAAACTTTATTTTGCCAGCCAGCAAACAAGAGATAGAGGGGAGCACAAATGCTTCCCAGGGCAAAGCACCCCACAATATTAGTGCAGCCTCTGAAAAGAACTCATCGCTTGTCATCTCCAGTCATGCCTCCATCCTAAGCAGGACACAGAAAAGGGTGTCTGTGTCTGAGTTTAGAGGGGGGAAGGATGAAATGAGAGGAGGCAACTTCCCCAGGTATCCATAACCTAAGCCCTTTGGGGGCTTTAAATGTGCTCCCTAACACCCTGAACTGTGCCTGGAACCAAATGGCAGCCAATTACAGGACAGATGCCACATGGTCTATGGTGTGTGTCCACTAACATCTTTGTTGCTGGACTAACTGTAGCTTCTGAAGACTCCTCAAAGGTAGCCCCAGGTAGAGTATGTTGCAGTTACCTTATAACTACAGTGTATGTTACCTGAGCCAGGTCTACCTTCCTCAGGAATAGGTACCACTAGTGTGCCAGCCTACATGGAGGTGGGGGTCAGGGCGACATGTTATCTGCATATTGATGACACAATACTCTAAACCAGTAATTTTGGGTAGATGTTGAGCAGCATGAGGGACAGAACTAATCCCTGATGGACATCCTACACCAGTGGCCAAGATGCTGAATAAGAACCCTCCATTACCACCTTCTGGGACTGACCCATGAGGAAGGACCAGAACCACTGTGATAGAGTGCACCTCAATGACACCCCCAATCAGAAGTCTAAAAAGATACCACAGCCAATGGTACTGAATACCACTAAGACGTCAAGCAGAACCAACGGAGACCATCTCCCCTATCTAGATCCCAGCACAGGTTGCCTACCAAGGCAACCAAATGTGTTTTAGTCTCAAAACCAGGACTGAAGCTGGTGGAGTCCAGAAATAGCTTTTTCAGTAGAGGTCTTACTATAGCCATCTTAAGGCTGGATGAAATTACAAGCTCCTTCAAGGAGACATTCATTCAATTATTATCTGTTCTTTTCATTGAAAAATCTATCTACATATCTGAATGAGAGACATTCATCCTGGAACAGGATAGAACAGCCTGGAATAGGAGTGTTGTTGTACATGGGGTAGGTGGAGAGTGGAGAGGAGTTGAAGAAGCAATGAAGAACTAAATTGCATCTTCTCTCCCTCTCCTCCGCTGAGAGTGTAAAAAGAAATATGTGTGTCTTTCACCCCCTTTCCCTTTTTTAGTGGAGTCTGGAGAGCGTTATTGTGATGGCATTCATCCTCATAACCTCAATCCCACCCCATTTCCAGGATACTTACGATACAGTACTTCCCATCAGGGGTTTGAGCAAACAAATTCCTGCTGTCCATTTTCCTCTACACACATCCAAGACTTTCTCTCTTTTTCAAGTCCGGAACAAACCATTAGCCCTTTCTACATTTTTTGTTTTTAAATTGTGTGCATCTATTGTCTTTCTCCTCCACCAGTTGTTTTGTGTGTGTGTGTGTGTGCGCGCGCGCGCGCGCGCGCTGCTCCTTTCTGTCTCTGTTTCCTCTCTCATTCTCTTAGAACAAACCAACCCTAACAAAGAAGATTGTGGTCAGGCCACTGGTGCAATCCACCTCTTAAGTCATGTCCTTTCCTACTGCTGGACCAATAAAATAAGGGAATTACTAGAAGAGCAAATAAGGAAGTGGGAAGCAACCCCAACCTCAAAGAGGCTTCATTGGAGCAGCTTATGCTACGTTGCTGTGGAATAACCTTTACTGTTTGGGACAAAAAGTGTGCATGCTGTTCTGTTTTTTTCAGAAATGGTGACATGTTCTATTAAAAACAACAGTAAAAAAATCTAAAAGCACAATTCAAATAAAAGACTAAAAACACAAATAAACAACAAGGCAAGATTTCAACTCCCACCCTACTAAAAAGGCCACAACATTCTTCAAATTAAGGGCCAGCTCACAAAATTAAAGTATTAGTCTGGTGCCTAAAACTGGATAAAGATAGTATTGGGTGTGTCTTCCCAGGTAGAACATTCCACAAGTGGGGGGGCACTACTGAAATGACCCTTTCTCATGCTGCCACCCTCTGAACTTCCTGTGGGAGGGGTCACACGAAGAAGGGGCACAGATGGTGATTGCAGGGTCAAGGTTAGTTTATGTGGGGACAGGTGGTCCTTGAGGTATGGGAGTCCTGAGTCACATAAAGCTTTACAGGTCAAAACCAGCATTTTGAACTGGGGCCAGAAACTAATTGGTAACTAGTGCAGTTGTGCCAAAATTAACATTGTTCTTATTTCTTCAAAAGATCACAGGGCAGATTACAGCATAAGAATACAAAATGAAAGCACCAGCTACAGCTTTTGAACCATCTTCAAAGGCAGCACAATGTTACAGTTGTCCAACATAAAAACTACCAGAGCACAGACAACAGTAGTTGGCTGCCCCTGTCCACAGCACCAGTTGGAACTGAAGAAGCCTCAAGCTACTTACATGCTCCTTCAGAGGGTATGCGGATCACCTCCCATCCATCCAGTCTAGCAAACCACTAACAGTGCTTCAGTCTTGTTTTGTCTGGATTAAGCTTAGGTATATTGGCTCTCATCCAGTCCATTACTGAGGCAAAACATCAATCTAACACATCCACTGCCACACATGGAGATGCAGAGGTAGAGCTGTGTGTCATCAGCATATCGCAGACAACATGCTGCAAAACTCCTGATGACCTCATTCAGTAGTTTCATATAGATGTTAAACAACATGGGGGATATGGCCGAACCCTGCAGAATGCCACCTTGTATACCCCACAGGGCTGAATACTCCACAAGTACCACCCTCTAAAAATGATCAAGTAGGACTGAAGCCACTGCAACAAGGTGCCACCCATCCTCAACCCGGACAGCTGCTCTAGCAGAATACCACAGTCAATGGTACTGAAAACCACTGAGAGATCAAGGAGAATTAACGGGCCCACTCCCCTGCTTCTCTCCTGACAGAAGTAATCAGAGGGACCAAGGCAGATTCTGAATGAAAACCGGGCCTAGGCCCCAAATGAAATGGATCTATAACATATATGCACACCAATGCCATAATAAAGTGCGCAACAGAACCAAGAGAAATATGTAAGCTCTTACGGTGCACAAATTCCTAATTCAGCATCAGGCTGGAAAATGTATCAAGTCATCGAGCTGAAAACAGTAGTCTCCCAAGAGTTCCTGCTAGAAACATTACTGAACAAGCCCATTTCTGTGCATTCCTGTATCCATGGTGACCACACTTAGCTGCATCTGGACCTTGCTGTTGAGGGGATCCCTGTATAGCTGCAGAGGCAGTGGCACCTCAGTGCTGTTGTGTATGGGATTCTTACATTGAAAGCTACTCCATCCCAGAGGCAGGCCCTGCTTAATGCGAGGAGTCTATTGCTGCTGATTTCCGCTGGTCAGAGACTCTGGCTACCACCTCCATCCCCTTTACTATGCTGGGCTTCATAACTCTGAAAGGCAGAGCAGAGCTAGGGACACAGATTTCCTTTCCTCGAACAGCCCATGGATTTAGTCTGAATCCTCTCAGTGGCAGCCAGCCTGCACCCCCTTGAGACAACAGGGTAACTCATGTCCAGCCCCCAAGAATGCAGTGAGGCCTGGTTTATGGGAGGGAGGGGGGAGATGTGACATGGCTAGCACAGAGTAGCTAAGCTGCACATTCCCAAGGCTAGGCCCGCCCACCATGTGCAAGCTATTAGGCAGAGCAAAGCGTTTCTGGTGCTTGACGAAGAATGTTCCCACAGCAGAACATGGTAAGGGGAGGGTGCTGGCTGAGAGCCAGACGTGTGGAGATAAGTCTCAAGCTGGCTTGGTCCCAGGTCTCGGCAGAGCCACGTTCACAGCAACCTCTGGCCTGGCTCCCTAGCTAGAGGGCACCACTTCCTTCAGGGAGAAATTTCATCTGCTCTCAGGGTCACAGCTGCCCATACCCTTTGGCCATGCATCGGAGGGACTTGGCCCTGCTTCAGCCAGCCGTCCTCAGCAGCCCAACTGCAGCTTCAAAAGGCTTTCGTAGGAACTCCAAAGAATGTTCTGCAATTCCACTCCGTATCTGAAATGGCACTAATACTCCTGCAGTAAATGCCATGAGGAGATTCACAGGAACATCTCTTCTACATGCACACACCGGATACAAGCAACTCCTTGTCCTTCCTTTAGAAAATTCAGAGCAGTGAGCAAGAGATTTTCCTTGACCTTTATCTAGGTATACTGATCAGATCCATACTCCCACTGCTATAGAAGTACAGCAGTCCCATAATTTACACTGAGGTTGCAGTGTAAACCCAAAGGCAACATCAGGCAAAGTCAGAACGACTCCCCTGAACTGCCCGCCATATCCAAGATTTTGACAGAGGCTATTGTGACTATCCCAGAGCGCTATAAAACAAGGTGCAGGGCTTAAAAAGCTGTTTCTTTGAGGGGAAACCCTTTGGACAGCCCCACAAGATCTCAATAGAGCCTCCAGAGCCTGGTAAGCAAGGATCTCATTTCATTCATTCATTCATTCATTCAGTCATTCATTCATTCATTCATTCTTTCATTTATCTATCTCAGTGTTTCCCAACCTTTTTTGGGCAAAGGCACACTTGTTTCATGAAAAAAATCTCGAGGCACACCACCATTAGAAAATGTTTAAAAAATTAACTCTGTGCCTATATTGACTATATATAAAGTAATTCTCTTTAATAGGAATCAAATAAACACAAAGAAAGTATTCTACATTGTCTGGTTTTGTTTTTAACAGAAATGATTGTGCGTGTTTTTGGTACTCAGATACCTGTTGGAGCACCCCTCCTGCTATGTGCCAGGCTGGCAGCTAAGATTTATGGAGGGGTCCCTCCTCCTGGTCCCACTCCTGTGCAGTGTGTGTGTGTGTGTGTGTGTGTGTGTGAGAGAGAGAGAGAGAGAGAGAGAGAGAGAGAGAGAGAGAGAGAGAGATATTTTTATTTCTCTGCATTTTATTTTATATATTTTATTATTAAGAAGATAATAAAAACTGAGGTATAAAAATGTCAGAATAAATAAATAAATACAAATCTTGAAGCTTGTCATTCTAAAACTTAAAATGGTCACTTTTTCCAATAGAACAATTCTTTCCACTCTTACTATTTACTAGGTACCTTTGCCATTGCACTGAGGATCATAAGAGACTGAGTCAGAACGAGGAGTGATGTGACAAGAATGAAGCAAAGGATATTTACCATATTGGCACCAGCACCGCACAATACCTGCCAGGCTCAACGCCGGTCTCGCGCTGCCGCTTCCCGCGCTCTCAAGGCCCCGGGAGGAGGAAGGCATGAAGGGAATCCCGAAGGCGCAAAAACCTCGCGCATGCGCAGGCCTTCCGCCTGCGACAGCCCAGTAGGCCGGCCGAAGCGAGCTAGCGTGCGGCAGAGCGGCGATGGGATGTGGGAGGGAGCTCGCTCGCCGCCCCGCGTGTGCCTATGTGGGGCACGTTACAGCCCCATGACGTCAGCGCCACGCAGGCAGCCAGGCAGGCAGACGGCGAGAGCCCCGCGCTGGGCGGCCTCTCCTCGCCACCGCCGCCCCGCCTCTCGCCGCCCGACTCGCCCGCCTCTCTCCCACGGCACACCAGGCAACATCTCGCGGCACACTAGTGTGCCGCGGAACAGCGGTTGAAAAACACTGATCTATCTGCCTAAAGCTGCAGTCCCATAAAAAAGCATTAAGTTGTGGGCTTACTGTATTAGATACTCCCTAAAAAGGATGAAAAGATTCTCTCCCTGTTCCCTTCCAAAAAAGAGGATTTGCTGGGATGGCAACTTCTCTCTCTTGCTTATAGGGTCAGGTATATGTTTAGTTCTGTTTCAGGGAGAAAAAAGAGGTCATCCATAGTCATTGCTATAGGGGCAGGTGTCGCCCATTGTGCTACTGCTTCTTTTCAAAGGGCTGGAGCTGCTACTGCTCCAGAAATGTGGTATTTGGTTCTGTTTCAGATCAAAGGATCTACTGGGCAGACCACAGGGGATCATTGCTCTAGAACGTGGTCTGGATCCATATACAAGTGTAGGGACTGCCTTTTAAATGATGCCCAGATGACACCGTCCTGTTATACAGCTTACACAACTTGGCAGAAAAGCAGAACGGGTGAGCAAGTGGGGTGTTGTACAATATTCCCCATTCAGATAAACCACTGATCATGCTCTTTCTGTGGCAGGCATGTTCTCTGTGTGGTTTGTAGGTATATGCTGTGCATTCACTGAGAGTATCTGACAACCCAGAATGTTTTCTGTCTCACTCTGCCCTAAATTTCTAGGAAGGCTTTGTGTGGATTACATAATGATGGCTCTGAAAAGCTGAGATCCTTAACTTCCATTTCTGCAAACATAAATAAACTCTTCTTGAAGATGTTCCCCACTGTAGCATGAATCATTTTACAACCACCTATTCACGTAAGGCAAAGTTGCAATCACTTGTAATTTTTGTTAAATGAGATTAGTTAAAGCCATTGTTAATGGCTTGATAGAGGTGACATAATAAAAGTAAGCATAACGGAGTGTATGATTTCCAGCCCCCCTGTTCCCCTTTCACACGATAGGCTAGGCCTGGCGTTCTTTATTCTAGCTACCCATTATAATTAGTAAAAGAGTATCAGTGGCAACTGGTGGCCCCTGGACTTGTTGGGGTGGCTTGGTGGCCAAGGAGATCATATAAGGTGGGGCCAAGTGGTTTTGGTTTTCTCTCAATCCTACTCCCTTGCAGGAATATTGTGGACTCTTAAGCTTTGCAGTTGTACAAATAATTGGCACCTAACTAAACAGAAAAGTGTCTCACCTTGATTCAGGAGGCGTCCCTGCTGTCATAGTTGCTTCTCTGGGGGGAAAGTTGTGTGGCCTTCACCATGCTGTTATTAGACAACAACAGTACAATTGTTTGTAGGGGAGGGCAATCAATATTGTGTTATCTCCACAACCAGGGCCAGTAGGACATAGCTGACTTCCCACAGTAAGCATGGCAGCGGCGGCGGAGGGGGGACTGGGGGGGAGGGGAGCAGCAGCGACAGTACTCTAATTCTGTGCTATGCCTTGCCCTCATGGCAGCCATTTTGTGCTATGCCACTCACGCCACAGTGGCCATTTTGTGACTGGTGTCCTTGCAGCAATCTTCATTTTTTATTCTTTAAAACTCAAAGTAATAAGCAGCATCTATAGCATATCAAACATTTTTTTATTTTTATTATCAATTTTTAAAATGAAAAGTTCATCATGATTTCAACAGAAAAGGGGAAGGGTGCCACAGAAAGCGGGGCGGGGTGGGACAAGCATTTTATGATTTGAGTACATACAGCCAATTTGTTATTTACAACAACAACAAAACACTGTCTACAAGTGTTCTTGAGGAAAATCATATGCTAAAATAGGTTATTTGCTGGAAGAAGTAAGTAACCATTATTATTATTTTTGTATTTTTCCTGTACTGTACCTATACATTTTTAAAAAATAAATATTGGGTTTTATTTCATATAGTGCTAAGCAGACTGCTCTATTAGAGCAAGGATTTCTCTTTGTGCAATGGATTGATCTCCCCTTCTTCTCCTACTGGGCGCCTCCTAAATCTGTTATGAAAGTTCCCCCAACTCTCCAGAAAAGATTTGGAGATGGTCTGGGCTCATGGCAGGAGCAGGAGAGGGAAGATATATCTCCTTGCACGTGCACTCACGCAAAAATGAGGTTGAACACAACCCGTGATTTTTGAAACAGAAGTTCAACTAAACTTGATTCTTTGTACCCTTCAGTTGTTTTTCTCCTTGCCTTTTTGCACAGCTCTTTGGAGCACCTAGGCTCTCTCTCTGCTAGTCCCCAATACTGTATGTAAATTGGCTTGAGCAGGAAATCTGTTGCAACAACACCCCCTAGTGGCATTTCAAAAGCACAGCAAATTATAGCCAAGATCATTCTGGTTGAAAAGTGGAATGGCAGAGCATAGCATTTTAAGCTTAAAAGCATCATTTTGTATGAGCAGTGTATGTACAGGGAAGATAATACGACAGAAATAAAGTCTAAAATATCAGTGGGGAACCTTTGGCCCTCCAGATGTTGCTGAACTACAACTCCCATCATCCCTATGCATTAGCCATGCTTGCTGGAGAGCCAAAGGTTATGGTCTAAGAGATGCTTTCTGCTTCATCAGTACAATGGTGCCCTGCAAGACGAATGCCTCGCAAGACGAAAAACCCGCTAGACGAAAGGGTTTTTCGGTTTTGCGTTGCTTCGCTAGACGAATTTCCCTATGGGCTTGCTTTGCAAGACGAAAACGTCTTGCGCTTTTTTCTTAAAGCCGCTTGAAGAGGCGCAGTTGCGACGGACCGTGCTACGCAAGACGAAAAACATCGCAAGACGAAAAGACTCGCGGAACGAATTCTTTTCGTCTTGCGAGGCACCACTGTACATATAAAGGGACATATAAGCAAGATGATTTTTTTTTTAGTTCAGAGATGAGGATGCTGCGGCACCCAGTTTCAGCCCAAGCCAACGTGGCCAATGGTCAGGGATGAGAAGAGTTGTAATCAAATAAAATCTAGAAAAACACAGGTTCTCCGACCCTCGTTTAAATGTCTGTGAGGCATCACATGGTTTCCTCACCAAGAAACAGAGGAAGAAACATGCTTGACTGGAAGAGAAAAATGACAGCTGATGTGACATTTCACAATGAAGACAGCTGTTGTCACATCTAAGACTAACCAGCTATAGTTTGTGCTCAGTAAAAAAGCTGCCCGGAATCCTGAAATATTGGCACACCACTTCCAGGCTCCCTGACTTATACTAATATGTTATTACCTCTGTTTTAGGGACGCAAGTACATATTCTGATATGGTACTAAACTAACCCTGAACTTAAAAAGAAAATTGGGTGGATGGAAACAAGAGAATGTTAGCCTGAAAGGGACAGACATTGGAAAAGCAAATCAGCTCAGTATATGCCCTCACCTAATAATAGTCCAAGCAATTATGGCAGCCTTTACACAATGGTTTGTGAAAAAGCACAAAGCAGTAAGAGCTAGGCTAGCCAAGGCATTGAGGTGGTGCACTATGGTGGCTCCAGCTGAACCCCAATCTAGCTGAATTACTGGCCCAAGGAAAACCCACATTGGTTTGTTTATTAGACACTCAGATCCTGGTCCTCCTGGACTATTAGAAGTTTGCCAAGGGCCAAATCTACATGATCCTTTCAAGGACAAACAGCAATGTTCAGCAGAAAACCAGGGGCAGGCTGTGATGCAGAAGGATGTTCCAGATTGAGCCCTGTGGCTTTTTCCTTAAAGATAAAGGTGATCAGATAGAGCAAAGATAAATCAACACTTGTTTAAACACACAGCTAACATCACAGGTAGTTTGACCCTGAGTAATACTAGCTCCTGCCACTCCATCCCCGAAACATTTCCCACTTCTGCACAGCAGCTGCACAACAGCAGCACAATCCACACTAGAAACCCTCTTCCATCTTTAACTTGCAATATTATGTAATACAGTGGTACCTCGGATTAAGTACTTAATTCGTTTCGGAGGTCCGTTCTTAACCTGAAACTGTTCTTAACCTGAAGCAACACTTTAGCTAATGGGGCCTTCTGCTGCTGCCACGCCGCCAGAGCACAATTTCTGTTCTCATCTTGAAGCAAAATTCTTAACCCAAGGTACTATTTCTGGGTTAGCAGAGTCTGTAACCTAAAGTGTATGTAACCCGAGGTACCACTGTATGCCCAAAGAACAACTGTACTTTCTACCTACTTTCACAGACTGCAGGCGTTTGGAGCATCGTCAGATCCAAAACAATGGGATGAGCAATAACGGAACAGTATCAAAACCCCTCTTTACCATGGAGGCTGCTTCATGAACCAACTGACATGCTTTCGCAGGGAGAGTCACACTCCCAGGCAATATCACATGTTAAGAAGCAGCTTCCTCCTAATGTGTCTAACTCATTCCAGGTAGATAGTAAAGTAAGAAGGCTGAAAACATTTCAATGTGATCCATGCCAAGGGTCGCTTTCCTGTGTAGTTTGCCAGGGTAGTAAGATGCCAGTGAAAATGGGTGTGAAACAGCAACAGGAAACACAGCTTAGTTCTGGATTCTGCTGTGCTAAGGCACACTCAACAAAAAGCGATATAGAAGGAAAAGCTGTGCTCTTCCATGAGTATTAATGCCGCCATGCTACAGAGGGAGTGAGATAGAAGATTTTTTGCTGAATGCAACAGCTGTGCAGATTCACCATCAGGAAGCCCGTATCAAAAACCCTGAATCAAATCCTTTTTATTGTAGTGCAAAGAACACAGACTTGCAGCAAAACCAGTTAAAGGCTGCATGGAACTCATGTTCCAATATGGTGTAGGAACATTCCACAGGACACAGGGTAGGATCAGCCCTCCAGCATCAGGTCAAATGCCTGCTGTTGTCATTTCCTGGGTGGGTTGGAGGGATGCTTGTAGTGCAGAATGCAGTTACTCCCTCTTTCCATTTCAGTCTCTCTTATGGAGGAAAGCCCACATCAGTTGATTGACTTTTTCAGGTTGCTCCTCACTAACCCAGTGGCTGGCTTCAGGGATGAGCTGCACCTTGATGCTTTTCCGCATATTCTGCTCAATACATGGGATAAGCCCTTGTTCCAGGAATCCATCCTTTCCTCCCCAGATCAGCAGGGTGGGCACCAGAATATCCTTGCACTTTGCAGGAACCCAACTGTAGGGATATAGATACACAGGCCACATTCAGATGGCACTTTGTTCAGCCTTCACAATGTTTACTTACCTGTTTATTTCTGTGTGTTTTGTGATCTTCCACATGACATGAAAGCTAATGCTTGACATCTAGTGCACTCTAGCAGAAGTTTAGAGCTCATTTCCATGTTAATGTTTTCCAAAAAACCCAAAACCTGTTTGCAACCCCGTTAACTGAGAAAATCACTAGGAGTTTTGCATTGATAAGATTTGGGGTGCTATCCTGGCATACAGTTTCCCCCCACCATTTAAAATGTAGCGTGACATGGTGCCATATCACTCAAAAAGCCACAGTTACATAATGCAACAGAGATCGTAAAGGTAAAGGTACCCCTGCCTGTACGGGCCAGTCGTGTCCGACTCTAGGGTTGTGCGCCCATCTCACTTAAGAGGCCGGGGGCCAGTGCTGTTTGGAGACACTTCCCGGTCACGTGGCCAGCGTGACGAAGCTGCTCTAGCAAGCCAGCACCAGCGCAGCACACGGAAACGCCGTTTACCTTCCCGCTATAAAGCGGTACCTATTTATCTACTTGCACTTAGGGGTGCTTTCGAACTGCTAGGTGGGCAGGAGCTGGGACCGAAAGACGGGAGCTCACCCCGCTGCGGGGATTCGAACCGCCGACCATACGATCGGCAAGTCCTAGGCACTGAGGTTTTACCCACAGCGCCACCCGCGTCCCAACAGAGATACTGCAGTGTAAAAGGATCATTAGCAACTAGGAGAGAAGCACTAGCATTATAACCAACCAACCAACCAACAAACAAACAAAAACCCCACATCTGAATGTAGCCACAGAGAAGACACCTGCAAATCTGCACTGGACAGCAGGCAACTCACCACTTTGGCCACTTACCCAAGTTGCGGCCAACCGTACCACTTTCCACACTAGCAGGCCTCATGCACAGCAGTGATGAGAAAAATCAATAGAAATCCAGAAAGACAGCATGCACACACTTCAGTTCCAATTCTAGAACCCAACCTTTCCCATTTCACCATAAGTTAAAATATCTCAGAATCCCCTTCAGAACAGTCACAGGATTTCCTGATCCCCTTTTACCACCATTTAGAAATATATTTTAGGGAGGAAGAGTGTTTTGTTCCCTGCATCACATAATCCAGTGAAGAATGTTGTGACCTCTCCAAATATTATGACTAGAAAATTCCTGCTGCCAAACAAGTCCCACCCACCTCCACTGAATGTACTGGTGCACCACAACTGAGGAAAAGCATATGGTGCCAATACCACACGTGAGCAAATCTGGGGAGGAATGGGTTCTCACGTGGACAGGTTCCTGTAGTAATTCAGGACTGGTGTTAAACCTCCACACTCTGACAGGCTGTACAGGTAAGCCTCTAGCTCCTCATCTGTCAAACGGCATGCTGGGTTCTGGGCTCCTGTCTTCTTGCCAGTCATAATGAATTTTATTAGCTGTAGAAAAAAAGACACAGCACCATGTGGAAGCTGATTAAATGCACACCCCATTTTCTGACCCAGAGGCAGCTCATGCCATTTTTAGATATTTACTCTCCCTTAGTCTTTGCTGGGAAAAGGAGGAAGCAGCATTGTCTCCCCCCCCCCTTTCCCCTTGTGCTGGCCCTGATCCTAAAAGAGGATTAGACATATGCATTGACATTGAGGGTAAGGCTTTCGAATGGCCAGCAGCCATTATGGCTATGCTCTGCCTCCACAGCTGGAGGAAGCATGCCTCTGGATGCCAGATGCTGGAAACTGCAGGAGGGGAGAGTGCTATTGTGCCTAGCTTCTGCTTTGGGGCTTTGCATAGGCACGTGGCTGGTCACTGTGAGAACAGGGTGCAGGAATGTGTTTTGGACTACAGTTTAAGCCTTTCCCAGCACTCATCTCCACACTGACTAAAAAACTTTGTATGCTACGTTTTCGTATGCCAAGCGGCAGGGGGGAGAATGGATGGGGAAGTGAAGGAATAAGCAAAGAAGGTCATAGTCCTCCCTCTCTCTGGCAGCACTAGAACATGTCATAGCTTGCCATGACCTCTTCATCCCAGACTCTAGGTAATAATCTCACCACATCTCACCCAGTGCTTTTCTTCTGGGGGGACGCAGGGGTATGCATACCCCAAACATTTTGTGAATCTTTGCACTTTTGTCCATTTACTGTATTTATTTCTTCTAATCTGAATTATAAAATAGTGATTTTCTTGAGTCAAAATGAGAGTACCCCTAAACACTGTTTTTTTGGGGGGAAGCACTGCCAATACCTTAGAAATAAACTTTAAAAGCCAGGCCACGTGTATCTAAAGGTAGGCAGGTGGGAGAAGACACAGGATTATGCATTTTATGAACCAAGACAGAGAGCCCAGTGCATGACCTTGGATGAAGGGCAGTATAGGAATTTTAGAAATAATAGTAATAATAACCCTGCACCCAGAGCTGAAAGGAGACTGACAGAGAAATTCGGGATGAATACATAAAACACAGTTGAGAACTGTATTTTAGGATTGTGGAAGAGAACCATCAGACCCCAGAGCAGAATAAAATGATTGGACCCTTTGGTTAATCTGCATGACAGAACATGAGCTTTTGAACCCACTCCCCAACCATTCCCTCAACTCACGTAGAAGTCATTTAAGGACCACAGGAACTCTGGTAGCTTTGGGAGCTGGAACAGAAACATGTGGTTGGATCGAAGCAGCTGGGTGGGATGTCGTGGAAAATATTCTGCAAGGTTGAAGGGAAAGTAAGTTGTGTGTCAGGGCAGTGCCAATTTCTCCACACATGAAATGCCACCAGATACTGGGTGGTATTCAACATCAGTTAGAGCAAACCCACTGAAATTAGTGAATGTGAATAAGTTAGGTCAATTCATTTCAGCAGGTGTACTCTATGTAAAACTTAGTTGAATGCCACTCTCAGAAACCAATCTTCAAAATAAAATGAAAGATGTCAACTGGAGTTGCTTCCTATTTTCCCCTAACATCTGCGTCAACTTCCAGTCCAAGCAATGAGGGCAGGGAGGATCGTTTTTTTTTTATTTTTTAGAAAGCCCTGCTGCCAGGCTCCCATTTATTCACAAGCAATGCTTGTGTGTTGGGGTTGGGAACTTGAGCAGAGCAGACAACCTCCTTCCCTCTTCCTCCCAAAAGATCTGTGGTGTGAAATGATGGCCCACCCTGACTCTGCATCCTAAGGGCAATGCAGTCATGGTGGCCTTTTACAGTTCTGCAGGCTTCTCTCTTCCATCCACAATCCTATTTAGAGCTAGAAAATGCCAATAGCCATGGTGAGAACTAAAATCATGGGGCAGTACAAGACTTACCTAATAAAACATGTGGTTGAACAGCATCCATGACAATCAGCTTCTCCAGCATATTGGGGTAACTGGCAGCAAATGCAAAAGCTATGATTCCTCCCCAGTTATGCCCCACCAGGATGCACTTAGGAATCTCTATAAAGAACAAATAGAAAGCAATGAAACAGAGACAATGGGCTGTATTCAGTGCTTATCATACTCAAAATAGACCAAGTGAAGTTCATGGACATGAGTAACTTAGGTTCATAAGTTCAGTGGGTCTACTTTGAGTTGGACGCAACCTATCATGGACAAGTAAGTATCTGCCTATGGGAAGCTACAAGCCTGCTAGATAATTTCCCAAACTCACCTACCAGTTCATCCCCACAATGCTACATTCAGCACCCATGCAACACTTCTGAAAGCTTAGCAAGACTGAGCAGAGGGCATTTTCCTCCCATTGCTAGAAGGCAAGCCACTGCAATGGCAAGCCAGACCCTTCCTCCAAAACAACCATTTCCACTCTTACCATTCTTCTTATTGGGGCTCAGAGCTTCAATGACATCATGTACATCTGCCAGCAGAGCATCCCTCTGATAGTGCTCACATCCAGCTGGTGCGTCGGAAAAGCCATAGCCCCGCAAATCGAGGGCCACCACCTTATAGGCCCACTTAAATTCCTGCAATTGATGGCGCCATGCAAACCTGTAGAAATACATCCAAACCATAAAGAGATAAGCAGAGAGGAGGGCTTCCCTAACTGAAAATTCCAGGACATCAGTGCCTACTTTTGTTGTGTTGCTTTAATCCTGCTCTGTAACTTCTACAGTTTTTGCTGCTTGGTTTGTTTATTATTTGTTACAAAGGTTGCTGGTCTGAACTGTATTTCTATATTGTGTACAAATGATTTTATTAATGCTTATTGTACACTACCCTAGGATCTTTAGATGAAAGACAATTTAAAGGTATTTTAATTAAATATAAATATTCACCTCGTTTTGCTTCCTCACCCTCTAAAAATCAAGAAACCCCCACCAAGCTTTTGCTTAATTTATCATGACCTCTTTTACATTTGTTAAAATTGTAAGTCTACTGTAAATCATGTTGCTTCTGATTCTATGCAGCATAAGGTCAACACTAAAAAAAAGTTGTATTAATTACAATTTAATGATGAAGGCCTTATGGTCATTCACCATGAGTGGATAGCAGCAATCAAGTCCCTTCCTTCGGGAAGTTAATATTTCTGTCTAAGACCTTTGCCCCAACTTTGCAGGAAATTTGCTGGCCAGAGAGGTATTACGTGACACATTGGCCGACAGATCTGTAGCCTATCACTTCCTGCATGAACCATACCTGGAGTAAATTGATATCAGCTCCAGGCATTGCACTTCTTCCTACTGCCGCACAGCACAGCGACGCTTACCAGTTCTGGGGAAATCCATGCAAGAATAGCATCAGCTGAGCTCCTTCCTTGCCAGCAGCAACATAATGGAGACGCAGCCCTGAATTCTTGATACCCCAAAAGACAGAGAAATAGGAAAGTTACACACAGACAAGGGCTCAGTGATAGTGACAGGTTCACAATATGTGACATTTCCTGTTAAGAGACAGCTGAGGGAAAAGACACTTTGCATCTAAGACTTTGAAGAGCAGCTACCAGTCACCTTTGAAAATATCAGGGTAGAGGGACAAATAGTTTGACCTGGCAATAAGCAGCTTCCTATGTTCCTCCCAATCTGTACAGTACATGACCAGGATCCTGCCTTCAGCAGCTGTCTGTGAGCACCTGACTATGGCTGGAAGCCTCCCCCTTCCCCTCCACTGTACTCACTTTTAGTGTCACAAAGCCGTGCTCCCCATGCGAGGCATCAGTGAGGCATCTTGGTGGAGTCTCCCGTCTCTTCTTGCGCAGCACCTGGAAAGGACCCCTAGACACCACTAGCGATAGGGCCCACCAACAGTAGAAGGCAGCAGCAAGGGAAGCGGCACTGTACACAACCAGCCAGGACACGGCATTAGAGACCTTCAGCATCAGGCGTGTGGGAATCAGTAAGAGGCGATAGAGAGAGGCCATCCCCTCCTGTTGTTTGGGGCTGCAAGAGAGAGGCTGCAGTTCAGAAGAAAGAGAACATGCTTTGCACCCCAAATTCAATGCCTGGCATTTACAAGTAGAGCTGGGCAAGAACCCTGCCCAAGAGCTGCTTCTAGTTAATGTAGGTCAGGGGTGGGGAACCTCAGGTCCACTGGGCAAAAGCCCTGTGAGACTTTCCTGAGCCACTGCCACTTTTCTTGGTGTGTAGAATTGTCTGTAGAAACGTCTTACTTTTGCATGGTTAGAATGCAACCTTTTCCCTCATCTGTATGCACCACTGTTATACAGCCTAAGAAAAGTTACTTGCTGCAGTAGTCAGTCCTGAGGCAGATAAACCAATGGTCTGATTTGCTCTAAGGCTGAGGATACACCAGAGTGTGAATGTATGCATGGAATGCACAGATCCTATTTTTCCCCTGTGCACTTTTGTCCATACAAGAGCACTTTTAAGTGAACTCCATCTCGGCATTTACCATCACCACTAGTGGGCAGTGCTTGATGGAATATATTTGCACATGCAAGTATTTGCTTATTTTTAGATACAAGCTTTTGGATATACCAGACTTGCACAAAACACTGTTGGAAAAATGTAAAAAGAAGTGTGTTCCCAAACAGCCCCACCAGCAGCCCACTAAGAAGCACCTCTCACTAACTGAAGTAAAGGGAGGGCGCTATGATAGATGGCACCCAAGCAAAAGTTACTACACACCTTTTTACAAATGCCCACACAATGTGCTTCAGTACACCTATGGCTGGGATCATACAGGTCTATGTTGGATCCCCACCCTTACTGCATTATCCACAGAATGGACAAATCTTAACTAAAGGGGGCGGGGAGTGCAGGTTGCCACTTGGATGAGGACAACATTGTGCAAATGTGACAATTATGCACACATGGGATACTGAACCCACTTTAAACTGCATTCCAAAACATTTGCCCATGTATGTGCACATAAAATAGAAGCTAACTGAAAGGCAACACGTTGGGATCTGCATTCATTGTTACAACGCACCCTAATAATGATTCTTGTATAATTTTTTTAGCTACTGTAAAATCTTAGAAGGGGCGTGGCTGTTATGAGGACCTTGCACTTCGGGATCTGCCACGACACTACCGGTTGCAAGTCCTTTCTCAGAAGACCAGAAACTCGGACTCAGCCGCGTTACAAACGGGAGTCCTGCCACGGGAGGCACGACGCGTGTCTATAGGAACTCAACCGAGCAAGGTCTCGGTATCCAGCAAACCCAAGCGGGGGTGCTCGCCTGCTAACACGGCTGGGTTCTTGGCTGCCTTCGGATAAAGCGGTGGGGCTCCCAAGCTGAGATAGTCAGTGGCGCGGGCAACCGAAACTCTCTCTCTCGGTACCTCAAGGAGCGGGGAGTCACTCGACGCCGCCCGGGCGCGTTCAACCTCCCCCTGCTCCCGCGACCCACTCGCTCCGGCTTCCGTTTTATAAAGGCAGCGCCGCCCCTCCAGCTCCTCCCCGCGCGCCAAGGGAAGACGCGGCGGCAAGGCGAGGGAGCAGCAGCGCTTCCTTCCCCGCCTCCCGGGGCCTCCTGCTCCTTCCGCGGCTGCTTTGGGCGCAGAGCTCCGCCCGTCGGAGCGACCAGGAAGGCGAATGGGTTTCGGCCGACCAGGCCTCTTTCCGGCAGAGGGATGAGAAGCCTGCGCTGAGCCCGCTCAGGGACGGGGGCGGCTCTCGTCCACAACTGCTCCCTGCCCGCTCACCTGCTTGATCTCGAGGGCCCGCCGAGAGAGCGAGCGCCCAGGGAGCCAGGCCTGGAGGGTCCGGGCGCAGGGCCGGATCTCACCCAAAGGAGACCCCGCCTCCTACAAGTCAGGCACGGCGGCAAGAATCATAGAGATGGAAGGGACCACGAGGGTCATCTAGTCCACACACACCCCGCCATGCAGGAATATTTTGCCCAATGTGGGGCTCGAACCCACAGTTTGGAGATTGGTCAGAGGAAGGCGAGATGGCCCCTGCCCCTGACACATAAATGACCTTCTCTTTCAACTCGGCTGCAGAGCTATGCTTACCACTCCACATATTCACGCACCGGATCATCAGAGTCTCTTTGAACTGTCCATGATCAGGCAAGGGAACAACCCGCTTTTCGGGTAGGTACCTTTGAAACACATTATTTCCCTCCCACCGGAAAGAATTCTGGGCGCTGTAGTTTGTTAAGGGCTGCTGGGAATTGTAACCCTGGATTGAGTAAACTACAGTACCCAGAATGCTTTGAGGGAAAGGATGTGTTTTGAATGTGCTTTAAAGGTATAGTGGGCGGTAGTTAGAGCCGCTCACCTCTACAGCTGAAATGGTTCCAAAGTATTTTATTGGTAGTATAATGTAAGGACACAAAACTACAACTTGACAATAAACAAAACATTCTCTAACTAAACTGTATGCTATATTTCCTACAGGCAAGCTGCAAGACAACTGAGATTACGGTACTTTGGAAGCTGAGGCGCTTGGTGGGGATACAATGGGCTAGGTGGTCTGGTGGTGCACTTAAAAATGGTGTTAAGTGAAGAGAAGAAGAGCCTGTTGGCCTAAGTGGGCAAAGGATGGCAGCCTAGGCTTTGGTTTAAGGTTGGTGCTTGGGTGGGAGGAACAGGGCTTTGTTTTATTTAGCAGGCAAAAACTCAGCAGGTTGTTTTTTTATATGCAAATAACAATACTGGGAAAAGCTTCACCATGCCTTTGACTTCTTTAGAGGAGAGAGGGGATATAAATGTAATAAATAAATGATTCTCTCTCTAGCTTTGTGTTATGCCATGCCTTCATGGCACTCATTTTCTAACTGGTGCCCCACAGCACTCGCTCTCAAAATTCAGAATGCGCCCATGGGCCAAAAGACGTTTGCGACCTTTGCTCTACTTACTGCATCACACTTGCTCTCTCTTTTCAGTCATATTCCATCTGCTAAGGAAGCAACCTCTGTACAGAGGACTCCTCTAGCCTTTTTATTTCTGTTATCTTTTTGCTTCCTTCACCATCTCCTTTCTTCTTCTCTCTCTTCAATCACTTCTCCCTGTGGGACTTTCAATTATGTTACGCCAAGCAAGTACCTAGAGCAGGGATCGGCAAGGTTTACCTCGCCTGGGCTGGTTCACTCCAGCGGAGATCCCTCTGTGGGCCGGATCGTGCACATGCCTGCGATTTCCGGCGTCTGCATCGGTGCAGACACGATTTTTGGCATCTGCGCACGCGTGGTTTCCAGCACAGCGGAAGCGAATCCTTGTGCTGCGCCAGTTTAGCGCAGCACACGGGGACTCACCAAGCGGACTGCTCAGTTCGGGGGCGGCTTGGGGGCTAGTTAAACCACCCCCTTGGGCCCCTTGTGGCCCATGGGCCTCAAGTTGCCGACCCCTGACCTAGAGGGTTAAGTTGGAAGGGGCATCAACTGAGCTGCACTACTCTTGGGCACCTTTGGTGCTTTTCCCTGTCCCACTAGCACTACTACCCCTTTCTGAAGGCAAAATGACATGAGGCCCTGATCAGTCCCCTGTCCCTACCTGGGAAATTTAATTTCCCCCATTCGCTTTTATGTCACTTTCAGAACTAAAGGAGTAGGTGTTGCACACAGAATCCACAAGGTGGCTCCCCCTGCAAACATTGAAGTACAGTACTGTACTGATTGTATTCTAGCTTCAGAGTGAAACCAAGCATGCACTGTATAACTTTGCCAGCAGTTGCTGTCGTGAGCCTTAATGTATTTTGTTCATACATACTCTGATTGTAGCATTGGTGTGGTTATTGCTAGTTTCCCCAAGTGAGCTATGCTATTGTGTGTGTTTTTTCAATTTCCCCCAAACTTAAGCTGGATAATCAGGTCCATTGCAAGAAAGTCTGTGGCTCACAACAGTCTCCACTAAAGATTCCAAAAGATGATATTGCTCTTTCCCCATTATAGGTTTTTCTGTAAATATATGTGTAAGATACGGATCGTGGGCATGTGTGAACTGGTACACAAGGAGATCTAGTAACAATGACAGGCAGTGTGATTTGAGTGTCATGGAAGGGGAAGCAAATGTTTTGTTACTTTATTCTCATTGTATTTTTAATGCCAGAGAGGGGTAGAAACATGGTGGGATTTCCTCTGCTTCTAACGCTACAATAACTTAACCATCCTTGTGTCCTACCCACCTTAACTGCCCCTTCCTCAATGCTGCCCTTACAGATTTCCATTAAGGAGATAGATTTTGGTAGTGGAGCTGCAAGACAGCAATATTTTCATCAAGATTCCAAGGCCTGATATATATGGTTCTTGAATTGAATGCTCCCCCATTTAAAAAATAATTACCTGGCATAGAAAATTAAAAAGCTTGTCTGGGAAAAAGGCTAATCAAGAACTCCTCTCCTTGACATTTAACTTTACATGTTCCAGGTTTAGACACACACACATGTGCTCGCTTGAAGCAACCACTTGCCTCCTAGCTTGACTGCAGATGATTCATTAGCACCTCTGATCACATGCCTGGCAGAAAATAGTGATTCTGGAATGGAAAATAGCACGAGTTTCATATTTGCTAATACATTATACCCTAAGCTGAAGCAAAAGATGTTCTGCTCTACATTTTAAAATGTGTGTTAACATTAGCGCCATTGTGCCCCATGTTTTGTTTATGTTATTTATATATTTATTTTCTTATATATTTAAGTTACACATTTATATTGCACCCTTTCTCCAAAGGAGCCCAGGGTAGCAGACCTGTCAATATAAGAACAATGCAGTTGTTTCTGGGAGCTATACAATGATGATGCTAGACCATATTATCATTACAGTGGTACCTCGGGTTAAGCACTTAATTCGTTCTGGAGGTCCATTCTTAACCTGAAACCATTCTTAACCTGAGGTACCACTTGAGCTAATGGGGCCTCCTGCTGCCGCCACACAATTTCTGTTCTCATCCTGAAGCAAAGTTCTTAACCCAGGTACTATTTCTGGGTTAGCAGAGTCTGTAACCTGAAGCGTCTGTAACCCGAGGTACCACTGTATTTATTTGATAATATGCAGCATTAACCACAGCAATTGAATGCCAACATAAACCCTAGTTAAAGAAAGCTGAAGGTCAAACAAGACAGCCTGTTGTCTTCAAGAAGTCTTGAAGCTTGGTCTGCGGAAACAGACAGGTGGAAAGGCAGAAGCCTTTCCTCATTCGCTAGAACTTGCTGATTGTGCTTTGGCCGCAGGTTGCCTTGAGCCTAACCTGGCCCTCAGTTCCTGGTACTTCTGAGCTATCAGATGTCCGCCGAGGGTCAAAACTACATGCAACTTTCAAGGGCACAGAGCAGTTTGGCGGGAGTAATATTCAGAAAACCAGTCCTGGTAACTCAAATGGATTGGAAGCATATCACAGATTAGGGCCTTGTGGCTGCTTTTCCTCCAAAATAAAAATAGGCAAGTCAAGCACACTTGTTTAAACACAAAACATCACAGGTAATTTGGCCCAGAGTAGTATTAGGAACTGCCACTCCATCCCTGACTCAATTCCTGCCTCTGCACAGCAGCGGCATAGCTGGCGGCACAATTCACACTAGAAGCTCTTGTACCTTTAACTTGTAATTCTAGAGAATATGCCCAAAGGGCACATCTGCTTTGTACCAACTTCAGACTGCCACCATTTGGAGCATCAGGTCCACCACACTGGGGAACAATACCTGTAGTATCAAAACTCCTCTTTATTATGGAGGCTGCCTCATGGGCAGACTTTCTCTCCCAGAGCAATGACTAGCTTTAGTCCTGGCAGATGTGAAGTTTCCACCCAGTTGTGTTCCTATAAGTCACCTATATATGTTCCTTTTGCACATATGTACACACCCACTGGGGGTTTTCTTGTCGTTTCTCCAGTCCACCACATGCAGGATGAGGCACACACTATGAGATCAATCACTGCACCCTCTCTTTGGCATGAGCAGTGGATTAATCCAAGCCTCTTCTTAAGACATCCAACTAATTGCCCCAAGCGTTACCAAGATGTTCTCAGGCACAGTCATGTTCCCAGGTAATATCACATGTTAAGAAGCAGCTTCCTCCTAATGTGTCATTAACTCATTCCAGGTAGACAGTGAAGTAAGAAGGCTGAAAACATTTATTTCAATATGATCCATGCCAAGGGTCGCTTTCCTGTGTAGTTTGCCAGGGTAGTAAGATGCCATTGAAAATGGGTGTGAAACAGCAACAGGGAACATAGCTTCGCTCCAGATTCTGCTGTGCTAAGGCACACCCAACAAAAAAACAATACAGAAGAAAAAGCTGTGCTCTTCTGTGAGTATTAATGCCTGTATACTACAGAGGGAGGGAGCTGGAAGACCTGTTGAATGCAACTGCTGTGCAGTTTCACCATCAGGAAGCCCATATCAGAAACCCTGAAGCAAATCATTTTTATTGTAGTGCAATGGAACACAGACTTGCAGCAAAACCAGTTAAAAGTTGCATGTGACTCATGTTCCAATATAGGATAGAAACATTCCACTGGGCACAGAGAAGGACCAGATCTCCAGTGTCAGGTCAAATGGCTGTTCTTGTAATTTCCTGCATGCTGGGTGGTAGGAATGCTTGTAGTGCACAGAGCAGTCACTGCCTCTTTCCATCTCAGTCTCTCTGAAGGAGGAAAGCCCACATCAGTTGATTGACTTTCTTTGGTTGCTCCTCACTGACCCAGTGGCCGGCTTCAGGGATGAGCTGCACCTTGATGTTCTTGCACACCTTCTGCTCCATGGGTACGACAAGCCCTTTTTCCAAGAATACATCCTTTTCTCCCCAGATCAGCAGGGTGGGCACCACAATATCCTTGCACTTTGCACGAACCCAACTGTAGGAGAAGATACACAGAAAAGAAATCTGCAAATTGGCATTGGACATAAATCAGTTCACCATTTTGCGCCACTTATCAGAGTTGTGTCACTTTCCACCCTAGGGAGGCTCATGCACTGCAGCCATGACATAATCGGGAGGCAGCACACCCACACTTTAATTCCAATTCTGTAAATGAACATTCTTTTAGAAATTAAAGTATCTCAGAATGGTCACAAGATTTTCTCATCCCCTTTCCTGAAATTTAAACACAGATTTGTGGAGGAGGAAGAGTGTTTTGCCCCTCAGCACCACATGATCCAACAAAGAATTTGGTGCCCTCCAATTATTAGGAGCAGAAGGCTACTGCTGCCAAGCAGTTTCTTCCTCTGCGAAAAAATGCCAATCCCACCCATTATCAAAGCTGGGAATAAATGGGCTCTCACGTGGACATGTTCCTGTAGTAATTCATGGGTGGTTCTAGACCCCTGTCCTTCGAAAGGCCATACAGGTAAGCCTCCAACTCCTGCTCTGTCAAATGATTCTGGTCTCCCGTCTTCTTGCTAGTCATAACAGACTTTATTAGCTGTAGAGAAAAAGACACAGCAGCATGTAGAGGCTAATTAAATGCACACCTCCTCGTCCTGTACAATACAGTCTCCTCAATAAGACAGAGGCAGCTCATGCTACTAGAAAGCTTTGTAAAAAATATTTGCTTAAACCACCTTAGGCAGGGCAAAGGAGTAAACAGTGTTGCTTCCTTTTAAAAACAAAAAACTGTCCCAGACTTCCGGGTTGACGCGATCTGGAAATGGCGGATTCCCTCCGAGCTGCGGAGGGAATCGGCTCTACCGAGGACGGGTCTTTGCCGCGCCGGCGACGCGGGGACCCTTAAAAACTGCAGGCGCGGATGCCTGCGGACTGAAGACTCGGCGGGTGCCTTAAGCGCCCCCCCTGATCCACGAAGAGCCTTTTTAAAGGCTGCGGAGAGGATACGGGGGTGGCGTGGCACTGAGAGTCGATCGCTACCTCGGTGGAGCGAAGCCGCGAGCCATGACCAGAGAGCGCTGACTTCCTTCCTTGAAAATTTGGACTGAAAGAATCACCCGTGAGTAAGACGGATTGGGACTTTAAAAAAAATTTACCCTGAATTGGAGACGACCGGGGGGTGTGCTAAAAGGAAGTCCGCACCCCCCCCCTTGCAGACGATCTACGCAACGACATAAGAGCTAAGCTGGAGAGCCTACCCTTGGTGGGGTGAGTTAAAAAGGACATTAACTTTCAAGATTTGGCTAAAGGAAATTTTGGGCTGGAGAGTGGAGTTTTGGAAACCTTCTTTTTGTTTTAAACAACCCCCCCTCCCGGGCTCGGGAAAGTCCTGCCTTTGTGCCTGTGTAAGAGCTGCGGAGTTTGACAGCTGTCAAAGCTGTCAAACGGGCGGTTTAAAGTGGAAAAATCGCTATCTAAGATCCCTCTGGACTAAGACGAGTTATAATTGAGCCAAAATTGTTGGAAACAAAGTAATAATAATTTGTTAAAGGACTGTTGGAGAAAAGACTAATAAGTAACCAGATTCCCTCTAGGGGGAATTCTGTGAAACTACAATGGATACAATGGCTGTGGAAGGAAAGTTACTAGTGGAAATCGAAAGGATGTTTCAATTGGTGGGAACCTTACAAGAGCAGAGCTTGGCCATGAATAAACAACTTGTGACTATGACCTTGGGAACAGGCAACTCTGCTCTTTGTATTGAGGACCTGAATGAGAAAGAATCCACAGCTGAATGGGAAACAATATCTACAGAGGTGGAAGAGACTAAACAACAAGAAAAAGAAGAAGTAACCTTGGGAAGTAACAACCAAAAGCTGACATCTGTGGAACACAAGCAAGGAGACGCTGGGAACTTATCTACCACAAGTCTGCGAAAGACACAGAAGAAGAAGGAGGAGGTCCCGGGACAATATGGAATACAGGAACTTAAAATAAAGAAATATGACTGGGGCCTCAGTTTGGACTTTGATTTTGAAGATACAGGCTTTGTGGAAATTTTTCAGCAGTTACTTTCAAATCTCCTTGTGGGAAGAGAATACACTTTGATGGTGAAAGAACTTTTTCCAGACTCGACGACTGACATAAAGGACTACCAACAAGACAGGCGGAGAGGGACTGAAATAGACTTGAAAGCCTCGGACGTGAGGAACCCAGGCTGAGAATCTCGAATTTGGATTTCTATTGGGAAGGGACAAAAACCGGGGATGGGAGGGAGGGAAGAGGAGATTCTTAAAAACTCTTAAGACTTTTAGGTTTGGTTAATATGACTCTTAATTAAGACAAAATGAAAATCGATGGAAGAGAACTTAAGTCCAACTTAGGAAAATCAATTTTTATTATAAAAGAGGTAATAAGATGAATAAGATGGTTAAGAGGAGAAACACCAACTTGCTGATATAATCTTGGGAACTGGGATGCAGGAGGGGGGGTGGGGGGAAGTCAGGGAACAAGGTTATGAAATGGGGATTTGCTGATTTTATACATGTTTATGTTTTGTGTCTTTTTCTTTGTGTGTGTTTTGTCTTTATAAAAGCAGAAAACCAAATAAAAATTTTTATTAAAATAAATAAATAAATAAAAACAAAAAACTGTCCCTGCCCATATGTCTTTACCTGATAGATCAGCTCAGTAATATTTAAAGCTTTTCCCAGCCTGCCTTCCTCCACTATCCACACAAAGGTAATCTGCTACTGATCTTCACATGAGTGAAGACAAATGCACTAGCTCCATCCTATGTCCACAAGCTGGAGGGTAACCATCTGCAGCAGGGAGACTTTTCTACTTGACTCAGGTAGGCCTCCCATGCAATGTAGATTTTCCAGGGCTCTACATCACAAGAGGAGCCTACATAAAGAGCAGCCTCCCTGTCACAGATTGGCACCTCCAAATAATCCAGAGAGGGTATCAAAGCAAATGTACTTGTGCCTGCACACATATCCCACTAGTTCATAGTATGCAATGTCTGAATAGGTTATGACTGCCCCTTGTTTAGCGTAAATACAGTTGTACCTTGGTTCTAAAATGTAATCCATTCCAGAAGTCCATTTGACTTCCAAATGTTCTAAAACCAAGGCACGGCTTCTGAATGGCTGCAGGAGCTTCCTGCACTCAATTGGAAGCTGCAGAAGCTGTGTTGGAAGTTCGGGTTCCAAAGAATGTTTGAAAACTGGAACACCACTCTTTCAGATTTATTACAGGTGAGCTTTAAACACAAGGCACTCTCTATATGGAGTGAGGCTGGGGTGGAGGGGGCAGAAGAGACAGGGTTATGCTTCTTACAAACCAAAGCAGAGAGAATCACCCTTCACGCAGAGCTGAAAGCAGCCTGGCAGAAGGGTTTGGGATATGCCCATGAAACACATTTGAGATTTGTAGCTCAGCATTGAGCGAAGAGAATGAACAGTCACCAACAGAGAATAAAGCGCTTTGGCTTCACAAAGTTACACAGACAGCTTGGAAAAGAGATTTGCTGCATTTATATTCCTAATGCAAGAAGGCATGAATGGTGAGGC
Source organism: Podarcis bocagei (assembly GCF_964188305.1). NCBI lineage: Eukaryota > Metazoa > Chordata > Lepidosauria > Squamata > Lacertidae > Podarcis > Podarcis bocagei. Next base: position 90,488,665 of record NC_138126.1, read on the forward strand.
AAACTCCCCACCCTGCACTCACATAGAAGTCATCTAAGGACCACAGGAGCTCTGGCAGCTTTGGCAGCTGGAACAGGAACATGTAGTTGGATCGCAGCAGCTGGGTGGGATATCGTGAAAAATATTCTGCAAGGTGGAAGGGAAAATAAGTTGCCCTGCCACACATTAAATATCACCAGAACTACTCATAAAGAGAACCAATATATAGCCCTTTGTTTTTTCTTTTTATTTGCTTTTGGATCTATTTTGTGCATAACTGAAATAAAAATACTTTATAAAAAAAGAAACAAAATCACCACAACCAGAAAACTATCTTCAAAATAGAGGGCTCAACTGGGGTTGCTCTCATTTATTTCCCTTTAACATCTGGATCAACTTGCAGTCCAAGCAGTGGGGGGGGGGGGGAGCTGGGTGGCTGTGTTTTTTAATGTACTCCTAGTACAAGGCTTCCATCTAATCATAAGCCGTGTTGGTGTGTTGGTGTCAGGCACTTGGATAGATCAGACAACCTCCCTTCTTCCTCCAAAAAGAGCTGTAGCGTAACAGTGATGGCTTATGCAGGCTCTGCATCCTAAGGGCAATGCAGTCACAGTGACCATTTAACTGTGCAGCAGGGACTAGTCCCTGGCAGATTCAGGCTCCTCTCTCCCTTTTCCAATTCTGCTTAGAATTAATTAGTGAATGCCAAAAGCCGCACACAATCGTAGTGAGTACCAAATCCCGATAGCACAAGACTCACCTGCTAAGACATGTGGTTGAACTGCATTCATAATAATAAGCTTCTCTACCAAATTGGGGTAACAGGCAGCAAACTCAGAAGCTATGGATCCACCCCAGTCATGCCCCACCAGGATGCACTTAGAAATCTCTAAAAGACAAACAGAAGGCATCAGAACAGGGACAATGTGGACAAGTATCAGCCTGCTTGACAATTCCCCAACCCAAACACCGATTAATTTCAAGGAAACCCCATTAAGCATCAATGTAACACTTGAAAGCTTAAGTATGTTGAATGCATGGCCCTCTCCTCCCATTGCCAGTAGCCAAGCCACTGCAGTGGCAAACCGGACCCTTCCTCCAAAACAACCATTTTCACTCTCACCATTCTTCTCACTGGGGCTCAGAGCGTCAATGACACCATGTACATCTGCCAGCAGAGCTTCCCTCTGATAGTGCTCAGAACCAGCTGGTGCGTCGGAAAAGCCATAGCCCCGCAAATCGAGGGCCACCACCTTAAATGCCCGCTTAAACTCCTGCAATTGATGGCGCCATGCAAACCTGTTGAAATACAGCCAAATCACAATGGAATTAAGTAGAGAGGAGAGCTTCCCTGCTCTGCAGCTTTTATAGTTTTTGCCTCTCCATTTGTTGTATATATATGTTTTGAATAATGGCTCACCCCTTGTTGTTCATCTGTTCCATCAGGCTTTTGGGAATTGACTGCTTTTAATGAAAGGACTGGTGTTGTTTTTATTGTACTTATTCATATGCTTTAAATAGATTTTATATCTGTATATAGTTTTAATTCTATTAAGATTTAATTGTTTTTAATGATAGCTTTTGTCTATGTTTTTAGCTATTCTTGTTTTTAATCCGAAAGCCACCTTTAGTCTTGTCAGGAAGAAAGGCATGGTAATAGCAATACTAATGGTGAACACCCGATGGTCATTCACTGTGCATCATAGAAACTTGATAGCATGTAGCTGAGTAACATCATCTCCTCTAGGTCATTTCCTTAGGGAAGTTAATCCTTCTGTTCAATACCTTCTCCTTAACTTTGCAGTAAACTCCTCTAACACATTGGCCAACAGATCTGTGGGCTGACTTCCTGCATGAGCCACACCTGCAGTAAATTGATATCAGCTCCAGACACTGCACTTCTTCTAACTACCACACAGCACAGCGACACTTACCAGTTCTGGGGAAAACCATGCAAGAAAAGCATCAGCTGGGCTCCTTCCTCGCCAGCAGCAACATAGTGGAGACGCAGCCCTGAGTTCTTGAGCCCCCAAAGGACAGAGAAATAGGACAGTTACACACAGACAAGAGCTCAGTGACAATAGCTCAAGAGTTTTGCATGCATAGAGTGACAGGTTCACAATCTGTGACATCTCCTGTTAAGAGGCAGCTGATGAGAAACACTCTTTGCCCCTAAGACTTTGAAGAACAGCTGTCGGTCACCATTGAAAACATCAAGCTAGAGGGTCAAATAGTTTGACCTGGCAATAGGCTGTTTCCTATGTTACTCCAAGTCTCTCAAATGCACCAGCAGCCCAGAATTCTGCCTTCACATCCTGCTTCAGCTGCTGTCTGTGAGCACCTGACTGTGGCCTCTCCCCCCCCCCCTTTCCTGCCACTGTACTCACTTTTAGCGTGACAAAGCCATGCTCCCCATGCGAGGCATCAGTGAGACATCTTGGTGGAGTCCCCCGCCTCTTCTTGCGGAGCACCTGGAAAGGGCCCGTAGACACCACCTGCCATAGGGCCCACCAACAGTAGAAGACAGCAGCAAGGCAACCGGCACTATACATAGACAGCCGGGACATAACATTAAAGACCTTCAGCATCAGGCGTGTGGGGACCAGTAAGAAATGTGTGAGAGATGCCATCCCCTCCTGTTGTCCGGCGCTGCAAGAGAGAGGCCACAGCTCAGGGGTAGATAACATGCTTTGTATGTCAAGGGTCTCAGGTTCAATGCCTGGCATCTCCAGTTGGGACAAGATGCCAATCAATGGCTTGATTTGGTATAAGGTAGTTTCTTATAGGATTCTTTTTTAGATGCTATTGAGAATGTCTTTAGACCACACACTCAAACACACACATGACAGTTTAAGTATGGTAACTAACAAAACATTATTCAAGTTTCAAGGACGGTACAGGGTGCCTAGGCAGACATTACTAGGTCGACGTCAGAAATCGAGTTCTTCCCTTTGAAGCAACAAGATGCAAAATCTCTCTCGGGATGCGACCTATAATGAGCAGGGCAGAATCTCGCACAAAAGCTACAGGTGGCATAGCGGGGAGGGCGGGGGGAATCCCCTGGCACAACAAACGAAGTGCACTAAGCCTGCAATCCTAACCCCATATACCTGGGGGCCAACCCAAGTGAAATCAACAGGACTTCCTTCTGAGTAGACATAGTTAACGACAGCGCCTCCTTCCAGCAAGGCTGGATAAGAGAGGTCGCTATCTTTTCTTCCTGCCAGGCTTGTTACAAACGGAGTCCTGCCTTGGGGCCAAAGGCTAGGAGGCTGTTTCCATGGAAATTCCACAGAAAGTCTCCCGTCGGCAATCTTCCCCTAACCTACGTCGGATGATCGCCCCGCTGACTCAGGTGGCGGAGTCCATGCAATTCCTTCTGCCTGTCACAGAAGAGTGCTAATCCTAACCCGTCTTGCCACTTTTCCTACCTGCAGTAAGGGAGGAAAGCCACTCAAATTCTGGCGCCAAGCAACCCTTTGGTAGACGGTGCCTCGAATTCAGCTCCCCGAGAAGGTGAGCCCCGTAAGTAGCTCTGCCTGCTCCCCCATCGATCTCCTACCTACGCTCTCACCTTGCCGCTCCTGCCTCCGTTTAAAAAGCCGCCCCTCCAGCTCCTCCCCCCTGCGAAGGCCGCTATTTCTGCGCTAGTGGGAAGAAGCTCTGCAGCCGCGGGGGGGGGGGGGAGGCGAAGGAGTTGGAGTGCCTCACGCCTCGGGGCCTCGAGCTCTCCTCAATGCAGCGTCGGGCGCAGAGCTCCGCCCCGTCAGAGCGACCACGAGGGCAAAGCCCGCTCGGGGTTTGAGAGGCGGTTGTTGTTGCTCCCGGCAGCTCCCCGCTCGCCTGGCGGAGCTCAGGGCGCCGCTTTGACTCCGCGCCCGCCGAGAGGGGCCTGACCTCGCCCGAAGGAGACTCCGTTTCTAGCATGGTGGCTGGCAAGAAAGAGCCGGGTATTGGCCGAGTTCTTTTTCCTCAAGAAAACCCCCATCTGTTCAGGCCCGTTTAACTCCCAGGAACCTCGCAGGGATTCAAGGAGGGGAAGTGGCACCCCGCCCGACGCACAAACGGCCTTTTCTTTCATTTAGCTGAAGGGCCCCACTCGGATTCAAACCGTGGGCGTAGTCAAGCCCCACATAATCCATACAGATTTGATGTTCTGCCCCCTAACAAAAATCCTGGCTACGGCCATGGTTCCACCTCAACGCCGACCCATGGTCGTTCCTATAGAGCGGAGTAACCGACCCCGTTGTTAAGACTCCAAGCAGATCCAAATTTAAGTTTTTTTAGCTCTCCCGGGCCCAGAGACTGAGCAAGTTTGCTTTAGTTTTGTTTATATATCTAACAGATCTACCCCCCAAACGGTTTGCCATAAATATTAAAATTACCAATAAAAACAAAGCAATTAAAACATTTAAACATAATTAAAATTACTGGTGAAGGAGATTAAAGCACGTCAACATAGGTGCGTCCTGACAGGTGTACTTTGGGATATAAACAGGAAAAGACAGGAATTCAACCTGGGCGAGTTAAAAGGAACCACCCACATACCACCACAGGTGGATTGGGGCCGAAGCGTATTATTAGTAACAGAACATAATACAAAAATGTAGTTTGATATTAAACAAAACATTCATTCCCAACTAGTTGTATGTTTTACAGTAGGTGTAAAATGCTTGGTCCTACTCATTTGGAGCTTTATAGCTTGCGGGGAAAGCAGCTGGGGAGGGGGAATATAATAAAGTGTATAAAATTATGCATGGTGTAGAGAAAGGGACAATAGGGAAGGTTTCTCCTTCATATAACGTTATAACCTGTTAAATGGTGGGAGATTCAAAAGTACTTCTTAACACAATGCATAGTAATTGCGGAAGTTGCTACCACAGGAAATGGTGATAGTCACCAATTTAGACAGCTTTAAAATGGAATTAAGGGACGCAGGTGGCGCTGTGGGTTAAACCACAGAGCCTAGGGCTTGCCGATCCGAAGGTCGGTGGCTCGAATCCCCGCGACGGGGTGAGCTCCTGTTGCTCGGTCCCTGCTCCTGCCAACCTAGCAGTTCGAAAGCACGTCAAAGTGCAAGTAGATAAGTAGGTACCGCTCCGGCGGGAAGGTAAACGGCATTTCTGTGCACTGCTCTGGTTCACTTAGTCATGCTGGCCACATGACCCGGAAGCTGTACACCAGCTCCCTTGGCCAATAAAGTGAGATGAGCGCCGCAACCCCAAAGTCGGTCACGACTGGACCTAACGGTCAGGGGTCCCTTTACCTTTAGCTTAAAATGGGATTAAATAATTCCTGGAGGGTAGGGTTATCAAGGTCATGGTAGTTGCCTGCTACCTTCATTCTACCTCTGAATACTAGTTCCTTGGTAACAGCAGCAGAGTTCTGTCATGGTCATGCTGTGCTTGTGGGCTTTTCAAGAGTTAAGTTCAGCAATGATAGCTGGTGAAAATATCAGGATGCACATCCTCATTCTCAGGACGCATTAAGCGTCACATGCTAAAATGGGTGGAGGAAACGGAATCCTCTGCTTAGTTCATATGTAAATAGTATTGTTTGTTAGATAAGTTGATTTGGACATCACCAGCTCATGGAGGTTGTGAAATTGCCCGTGAACTGGAGTCCTGATACGTGGTATGCATGTAATAAAAAAACAAAACCATTTTACTTGGAAGGGAGAAATCTGAAAATATATATAACAAATTATTGAATTAAAAACAGAAGCAAAAATGTCAAGAGCCAGCACTAACAATATATTAAAGAGAAAAAGAATACAAAACTTAATGTTTAAAAAGGAATGTTTTCAAGCTATTCCCCTCCAAAAAACACACATTGCTTCCCCAGATTTCCTGTTGTAAAAAAAGAGCAAGGGACAAAGCTGAGTTATTGCTTCCCCTCCCCAAGGTGCTTTCAGCTATAAATCATTGGTGAACAGAAAGATTTAAAAAGTTGAATTCCACCCTTGCACATGGCAGAAACCAGTGTTTTACATCTGGCTCTGGCCTCAATACCATCAGAAACCACAAGGCTTCACTCACTGCACCTCCCTGGTATAAGAACTATTTGTTTCAATGATTGGTACCAACCACACCATAATTATTCAACTAAATGGGTGGCATTAAGTGAACCCTTACATTACTGAGCTATTCCCATGCAATCTTGGGGACTGAAATGTGTCAGAAAATGGGGACTCCCTCTTTCAGTGGCATGTTCCTGCAAAAGTGGGTGGGAAGCCAGGTATACTTGCCCTGGGACTTGAAGGACTAAGTTGGCAGGAGGCGGCCTCCATGGACCAGCTGCTTTTTTGTTTGAGTTTATAACTTTATTCTGACAAGACACTTCCCAGGCTTCAGACAAGCTCTGCATGGGCCTGCCACTGGAGTATCACAATTGTTCAAATACTTGCAACATGTTGTAGAAAATAGACATTTGATAAAACATGGTCAAAATCCTGATTACTGAGACATCTATCTGCTCAGAAGTTAAGTTGCAGGCCTAGGCTATCCTGCTGCTTATATGCCTGACCTTACCTATTTGTTTCATCCTTCAGATGACAGCTTCAGATGTCAGTTTTCCCAGGAGAATACTCAGCTCCCAGTGCAAAACAGGTAAGAAACACAAGACTGCGCAGTTGTGTTAGGGATACTTGCAGCTCTAGGAATAGTCCTAGGTGTCACCATTAAAACCAGCTCTTCAGCACTTTGGACAATTCAATAATAAAACAAAGTTGCTTATTATATCTGCAACAAAATGTTGCAGTATGGAGTGCTGTCTTCCAGGGTACGCTTATCCATCATCCCTCCATGTGTTCTTATTCCCAAACTTAAAACAGCATTCTGTGGCCACTGAGTGTGCTCAATCTCATTGAACTGTGTTTCCACCCACATCCCACATGTCTCTTGTACTTCCTCCATGCCAGCTGATACTTTCCTTGGTGTGCACAAATGAACACAAATGTGCCATCTATAGGCTTAAGATGACTATTGCTGCTAGTGTGGCTAAGAACATGTCACTCGCGTTATTAGCAGCTACAGTGGTGCCTCGCAAGACGAAAAGAATTCGTTCCGCGAGTCTTTTCGTCTTGCGATGTTTTTCATCTTGTGAAGCACGGTCCGTCGCAACTGCGCCTCTTCAAGCGGCTTAAAAAAAAAAGCGCAAGACGTTTTCGTCTTGCGAAGCAAGCCCATAGGGAAATTCGTCTAGCGAAGCGACGCAAAACCGAAAAACCCTTTCGTCTAGCGAGTTTTTCGTCTTGCGAGGCATTCGTCTTGCGGGGCACCACTGTATAATGAATGTATCCTCAGTTAAGGATTACAGACTTATTGGCAATACAGTGGTATCTCGGGTTAAGTACTTAATTTGTTCCGGAGGTGCGTTCTTAACCTGAAACTGTTGTTAACCTGAAGCACCACTGGAGCCCGATTTCTGTTCTCATCCTGAAGCAAAGTTCTTAACCTGAAGCACTATTTCTGGGTTAGCGGAGTGTGTAACCTGAGGCATATGTAACCTGAAGTGTATGTAACCCAAGGTACCACTGTAATTACTTGTGGTACATGGGAACATTTCCAGAACTTGCCATTACTAGGAACGGGTATATAATACCAGGGCTTTTTTTAAAGCTGGAACTCAGCAGAACCTTTTTGGTGCGTTCTGGCAGCCTTTCAGCTCAACAAATTTGGGTGGATGCTCAGCAAGCTTCACCACCTCTTTCTAGAACCCCCCCCCCATACTACTATATGCAAACTGATACTGATGTGCATCTGATATGAATAATAATGTGCTTGTTTGTATACTGTTATAAATAACAAGCTATGGCCTCTTAAACTATGTGTGTGGAGTTATTGGTTTTGTTTGTTATTATGGTATGCGTTTCTGTGGTTTTATATTGTAAACTGCCCTGTGATCTTCTAATGGATGTTATAGAAATTTAACAATACGCTCTAGTAAGGGAGCCTGTCAATAACCCATTTGATTATATGAGGTATAATCATTCCACCAGTATGAAGAGAATTGTATCATTGTGTGTACCCTGTGGTAATAATAATGAAAATTGATATTAATCGTGTGTGTATGAAAATCAGCTCATGTGTTTGTTTCAATGTCAGCTTTAATTTCCCACCCCTGTCAGAAGAGTTTTGAAGTATGTTCACCTTCCAGGATTGAGGAGAGGTACCCCGTCTGCTGTCATACATAAAACCCATAAAAAGCAAGCTCATTGGCATACTGGGACTTACTCTGCCTCACAAGCAAGGTCTGGTGGAGTGGATAAAATCAGCAATTGCAGCAGAAGCTCACCTAGGGTAGGCAACCACACCCTCTCCCTTCTAGGGGAAAGGCAGGGTGGTGCTTTGCTCTTTCCCCTCAGCAACGCCAACTGTCTCCACGAATCGTGGAGAAATTGGCAGTAGCGGGCAGCCATGGGAATAGCACTCCACTGCAGCTGCTGCCAGTATTGCCGGCTGCTGCCTGTACTACATACAAAACCATTTGTAGTAAAAAGTATGACAATCCAGTAGTCTGTTGTAAAGTGGGACTAATAGCAGAGTTTTTTTCCAATTTGTAACACTTCCCTTGAAAGAGGGGTCATCTGATCAAAATCCCCTTTAAATCTGCGAATTGGGGAGATCACACAGAACAGAGACTTGAATGTTTTATAGTTCTTCCTTCTACTAGTGGTTTTGTAGGCACTTGCACACTGAGCATCACTGATTCCCCATTTTATATTCTGGCCATGCAACCCTATTACTATTGCTCTGATATTTGATGTAGTCAGTCACATAGCAGCTTCAAACGGTTGTCACATCACTACTGTTTTTATCATTTCTGTAGCAATGGAGTGCCCATCATGATAATTCATCATTGCCAAAATACCAGCTGTTCTAGCGTTTTAAACTTTGAGCAGAATGCAGGAGTGTATCTCCTGGCAGGGGCAGGTTGTAAGGAACATGTTACAGCCCTTTCAAGTATTTCCACTTGTTCCTCAGTGATTTCTGGATACAGTTCAACTCAAGATGCTAGTTTGGGTTGCAAAGCCCTTTGATGGTGTACGCCTCTTAAAGATGCTGGTGGTCTTAACACTCAGCTGATACCAGCCTGCTTGAGATTAACATCTGTGTACACTCTCGATGGCAACTTCTGCAATTGCAGGACTTCCTTCCCCTGAAGACTCGGCAGCATCTGAGTATGTTTCAGGATTGTTGTAAACCTTTTTTATTTGGACTGGTTGTAAGCAGCTATGGATAGGGAGGTTGGATAATGGGTTATATAAAACAATAATAAAAAAACTTACTAGTTGGTATTTTTTTACAAAAGTTCACTCAAAGTGAATTAACAACAGCAAATGAATGAATGAATAACATACATTAAAACTAGCATAAAATGAAATAGAGAAAAAATCTAAATCATATTTAAAGGCAGGACACAATTCACTCACTCGAGGCAGGTAGATTATGGGGGTTATGGCACACTGCTGACCTTATAACATCCTCTGGACCCTTGCCCCTCTTGGCTGATAAAAGCTAGCAGGGAGGTGATTAATGCCTCCTTGTGAGAGGGGGTGGTCCCTGCCTGCTTGAAGGAGGTAGTGGTAAAACCGCTCAAGAAACCCTCCTTCAGTTCAGAAAATCTAACAACTACCAGCCAGTTGCTAACTTCCCTTTCATGAGCAAGGTTCTTGAGTGGGTGGTCGCAGATCATACTCAGGTGCTCTTGGAAGAAACTGATTTTCTAGATCCATTTCAAAGATGGTTTAGGCCAAAGTTTGGCACAGACACTGCTTTGGTTGCCCAGTTTGAGGATCTGTGTCAGGAGACAGGAAATGTGTCCCTGTTAACTCTCTTTAACTTCTCAGCAGCTTTCAATACCATCAACCATGGTATCCTTCTGGAGCGGCTGTCCAAATTAAGGATGGGTGGCACTGTTTTTGCAGTGGTTCCAGTCCTACTTGGATGGACATTTCTGGAGGATAAAGTGTGGTTTTTTTGCGTCATGGACCCTTCAGTGTGGGGTTCCTCAGGATTTGCTTTTCCCCCTATGCTGCTTAACATTTACATGAAACTGCTGAGTGGGGTTATGCAGATGTTTGGAGTATGTTGTCAGCAATATGCTGATGACACTCAGCTCTAGTTTTCCTTTACATCTACAGGTATGGCAGTGGATGTGCTGGAATGTTGTCTTGCCTTGGTAATTAACTGGATGAGAACTAACAAATTGCAGTTCAATCCAGGTAAGACTGAAGCGGTTCTTTAGACTGGGTGGATGGGAGGTTGTCTGCTGTTGATGGCGTTACACTCCCTCTGAACGAGCAGGTATGTAGCTTGGGGGGTGGGTACTTCTTGATCCTTTGCTGTCACTTGAGGCTGAAGTGGCCTCAGTGGAATGGAGTGCTTTTCATCAGCTTCAGCTGGTGGCCCAGCTGTGCCCCTATCTGGGCAGGGATAGCCTAACTTCTGTGGTCTACTTCTAGGTTAGATTACTGACATGCGTTATATGTAGGGCTGCCTTTGAAGTCAGTTTGGAAACTTCAGTTGGTGCAGAATTCAGTGGCCAGGTTGGTCATGGGGCCAAGCCGGTTTGAGTATATTACACCGATCCTGACCTGACTTCACTAGCTGCCAATTAGCTTCCAGGCCCAATTCAAAGTGCTGGTTTTGACCTATAAAGCCTTTAATGGCTCAGGACTGCAATATCTCAAGGATCACCTCTCGCCATATGAATTGACCTGGAAACTGCATTCATCATATGAGCCCTTCTTCATGCGCTTCCTCCATGAGAGGGTGGCAACAACAGAAGGAGCATTTTCTGCAGTGGATCTCCATTTGTGGTGTGCTCTCCCCAGGAAGGTCCAGCTGGCGCCATCATTATCCACCTTTAGCTGCCTAGCAAATACATTCCTCTTCAACCAGGCCTTGGGCTAATAGATATCCTATACCCTTTAAAATGTGTTGGGCAGGAGGAACAGAGGTTACTGGTGTTTTGGTTTTGTGCTTATTTTTATTATATATTTTGTGCTTTAATCTTGTATTTTTATGCTGTGAACAGCCCTGAGATCTATACAAGTTTAATATAAATAAATAAACAAAACATCCTGTTTCTAGTACTGTCTGGCAGCTTTGGATTTTGACTGTGGTCTCCTATTTTAATGGGTTGCAGTCCTGATATTTCAACATTTGGTATGGGGCAGACTTAATTTTTTTAAAATAAGCATTTATATACCATCAACTTATAAAAAACAATAAGATAATTAAAACATCATGAAATTATAAAATTATTAAATACAGAACAAATTAGTTTATTCATCAGAGCATATATAGGTTGCAGTGCTGATATTTCAGCATTTGGTATGGGGTAGATTTGAAATATTATTAGAAAACTAATTGCAGTGGCAATTTCTGTACTGGGGAGGGCTTTCAGAGAACTGAGCTTGTACAACATGCAACTGAAATTTGAACTGTGAGGGAAACCAGTTGATGAGCTGGGACCCAACATTCAGTGTAGCCTTTGCCAAGTCTTCCTGTACAAGAGCAAAAGATCAAAGAAAAAAAGTGTACTTCATATCTTCAGTACAAATGTTTATTTTTTGCAATGAGAACTGCACAAAAAACCTTTAGTATATAAGTGAAAATTCTATGAATTCCCTTCTACAAATGTCTAAAGTGTTTAATACAAGTTTCAAATTCACTGACATAATTATTTGCCAAGCGTTCCGTGCATTAAGTACAGTGGGATTGTACATTTCTCTTATTCATTTGTACAAGACTGAAGAAGGGGAAAAAATAAACAAGATTACATCATTTAGGCTAGACTCCTACATCTAATGTCTGTAATTGTTAAAATCATACATGGGGTTGGGGGAAGAAAGGGAAATTAAATATGTCTCAGTCTGAATGACAACCAAATTATAAACACAAACATTTTGTAAAAACAGAAAAATAAAACACAAGAATAGCAAAAAATACCTTTGGCAGAAAAAAAAGAATCATGTCCCAACTAACGATATCACCCTATGTTCATCATTCAGAAATGTGTAAAAATAAAATACCAAGTACAGCTTTTAAAAAATTAAAGTAGATAGGTGCAAGCCTGTAAACATTTCAAGAAGTTTGCAAAAGATAGAAAGGAGGGGAGGAGAGTGAGGAAGAAGGAGACAGCTGAGTAAGCCACCAATCTAAAAAACTCTATCACTACTTGGAACTCTCAACTACCGACAAGGTTTGGCAAATGTCAAATGCAAAAAGAGGGGTTAACATTAAAAAAGGACTAACCTCACTACTGACTAGATACAAGGGGTGTTGTTCTTTGCATACATATAAATTATATATTTTTAAAATTTTACAGCCGAGGGTGCTCTCTTGGTAGAAGTTCCAGCATCTCCATTTTGTTATGCCTTTATTTTTGTCAGTATGGTGCGGTTTTATTATGTACAATTGTGATGAGCTCATGTGTGACCAACTCTTACAGTGGATGTGAGCTCATCTGTGATCAACTCTTACAGCGGATGTGCACTAAAAGTACCCCAAAAACCCTGAGCTTAAAATTAAAGGAGGGAGATGATCATCCAAAGTGCTTCGTAAAAAGGGCAAGTGGGGGTGGGGGAGACATGGGGGCAAGGAATACTGTGAGAAAGGACTGGCAATGGAAATGAAAAGATCAGAACAACGTTCAGAAGGGAAGCCAAAGTTCCTACTTCCCCATCAAAGATCTGCACAAAAAGAGCCAAGAGGAGAATATTAAGGCCAGTTAATGAACTTGTGGTAAATAGGATGCGCCAGTGGCACAGGGAAGAGGAGGGGATGCAAGGGGCTCTTTCTACTTAATTCTGAGCCGTAGCCACAGTAACATGAGCCCCCTTTCCCTGACAATTTCTGGGATACAATTTAAAACCAAGGGCTAATCCATCAATTAAACCTTCACAAAGAATCTGTGTGAGTGAGAGATTCAACATCTCGTTCATTCTGAAGTAATAATGCTCACACGCCAGCAGTTAAAGGGTGGAAGCTAGTTTTGTGTACAATCCAGCGTACTGTGACTACCTTTATGTTGGTCCAAAAAACGAACAGCTACACGTTCCCAAGCATACAGTGACCCCCCCCAGGCCAGTGCACAGTCCTCAGAAACCCAGCATCCTTTGGACTACACAGTTGCATTTTAAAGCTAAGGGCAATTATTGGCCAGAAGTCTAGCCCACTCCTAATACAGATCTGCTGGGCTTGGAGATGGAAGTGCAAACACCCCCTTGGCCTTCTCAAGACTGGCAACTACCAGGAAGAAGGAGAACACAGACAACATTTTGCTTGCTTTAAGCAACTCATGGTGGCAGAAAGCTTGACCAACACCTACTTGCACATCCTTTCAGCAAGGTAATACTCGACAGCCTTCACAGAGGCTATCTTGGGAGCATCTCTTCTTTAGACACCCCTTCACTCCCTCAAAGTACCCAACTGTCTGGTACTCTACACAGAAAAGCTTGGAGATCTTCTAATGATGTAGAGTTAAAAAGGCACCTTTAGGTAAAAATTCAGTGTGAAGACCAACAGCTCACAAGAATACCAAAGAATCACTGGCCCCTAAATTCAGTCTGTTCCCTTCAGTACATGGCTACTGCTCCATGCACCTCTGACAACTAAGGGCATAGAGATTTAATTGCTCATTGAAAGGCCAAGTCCAAAGTTAGGCTGGGAATGGGTGACACATGGTCTGCCATGCCATCTGACAGTGGCAGCCTATAGCCTGGTATTGGAGCTGTGCAGCAGGCCACAATACACACCTGTTGCAAAAAGACCTGAGATTGATGCTGAAAAGGACCAAAAGATGCAAGGGCAATACTAATCAGAGGCAGTTGAGAGCTACCTTAGGTATCGCCTTTCCCACTCCTCCCAATACACTGGAAAATCACATGAGGAGTAAGGGTAGTACAGTCTTTTCCAGGTCTGGAGACATGAAGGTAGCCCAGCATAAGTTGCTACCTATATTTATGTCATTTTGGACACCACCCTTTTCACAACATACATATTATATAATACAAGGCTGAGTTTATCTCCCATTTGGCCAGTTATAATCTAGTTGGGCAATGCATCTCATATGAGTGAAAAGATGATGGCAAATTATGCAAACTGTCTTTCAAAACTTATGTCATATGGGAAAATAGGGGTGTCTTTGGCTGAACGCGCAGAAGTGAGGTTGGTTTGAGGTGTTCACGCAAAGTGATAGCATCCTCTACAGCAGCTAGCCAGGGAGGGCCCGAGCTGCCAGGAATAAGTACACTGAATAACAGTGTTCGATAGCCCAACCCCACTGACCCAGACTCAGGACAGTTTCTGTCAGAACAGTCACATTTTGTCAAGAGAGGTATCAACACAAGCTCTACACTGTCAAATTCTGGGGCCAGGAGGTCCTCCGAGAACACTTGTTTGGAGGAAGAGTACAGAAAGGTGAACTATCTATTCCTTCCTCTCCTTTCACTGGATCCTCCAGGGGTCAGCTGCAGCCAGTCCAAATGCACCAAACCTAAGCACTTTTCAGGCAGCCAAATTTAAAAGAAAGTATTTCACTGACAACATGGGACTTGTCCAAGGCTTGGAGGACCATTGTCCATAAGCAGACAAACCTTGCCTCTTTCTCATTGCAACTGAAGTGGACCAATTTTCACTGCTGGAAGCTACATCATACATTTGCCAAGATTTGTCCACTGCAGGAAGAGGAAGTAACTGAGAGCAATCCCTGCATGGTCTTTTCCAACTTTTGGAAAGTTCTACAGCATGAAACCAGCCATGGGGTAAGATGCCTTCTGGGAAAGTCTCTTCTGAGAAGGCACCAACTGCTTGATACTTTGTCTTCCTACAGTTTCTAGGGAATTCTGTTGCTTTAGGATTGCTCCCAGGGAAAGCTTTTCCCAGGTTTGTGACAAGACAGAAACCCTGCTAATTGTGGCCGGAGAATTCCCTTCTCTGCTGGAACAAGACAGGTGAGGGGGCAAGCTGTCCTTTTGCAGCTTTACCCCCTTAAGTAATTTTTCATCACAAGCAGGATTTAAAAGAAATGTCAGTACGACACCAACTTTAAAAAAAAAGAGATGAGTTTATTCCATGATCAGTACAGACCAAATGCATATTCACCGTATTAAAGTAAAACCAATTAATTACTCCAGAGATTGGCCAATACTGACACACCAGTATTGTACTGTATAGTGGGTATTTATGGCACATAAACTTGGAACAATTCAAAGAGTAAAATGGAAAAAACACACTAAAGGTGCTGGGAAAACGATCACTGCTAGTGTGTGAGAGAACTCAACTGAAGGCAAGAGGAGCAGGCCTTCCTGCTGATCCAAGTCCACTCCCACTCCCTCCTTGGAGCTGCTCCTTTGCTGTATAAAAACTAATTTAACAGACTCCATGACATTTAAAACCCAAAATGTATCTTTCTGGTATTACAGTTAAAAATATAGATGAAAAGTCTGGAACTGAGCAAAATATAAGCAGTGTCTTTACAGAGTTTGGTGGGCTCACCAATAAAACTCAAACAAATATATGCCAACTATATTCACTATACAATACAGCCACAGTCAAACACTATTGACAGGGTGGGAGATACCCCTGGTGCTAATGTTTTCCCCACTCCAATCCATAATGAAGAGACAAGAATACCCACTCAAGAGCTGAGCAGTGCCAATTTGTCTGGAGGAAAATAAACAGATTGAAAGAAACTGACTTTGGTTGGTAGTCTAGCTCAGATTCCTGGACCTCCACACAATGCTAAAAACAGAAACCTCACTCAAATCGCCAGGTACACTTGACACCTCCGCTAAATTATTCCCTTTTTCACAAGCGAACACTTACAGAGAATGGCTCCCAGCTACAGGCTTGTGGGAAGTTTAGTTAAAGGCAAAGCCAGTGATGACAGGACTCGGAAACAGCTTGTATGTCTTCTTGTACACAGCCTCTCAATGCAGAGTGTCTTGTGCTGCCAGCACACAGCATTGTAGAGTCAAAGACATTCTGTAACTCAGAACTCTTAAGAATAGAAAAGGGGTGAACAGCATTAAGTCCTGGATATACTGCAAGTAAGTTTGGCATAGAGAATATCAAGTGATCAGGGGCACCCTTCCCGGTAACTGCATGTCCACTGACTCAAACCTAGTACAGAGTTGGCTTGTCTTGGTCTTTCTTTCTTCAGTGAGGCGGGGTGGGGAAGAAAATCACATTGTAAGGCAGACTCTGCTGATCCTTCTGAGGCCGCATCTGTCACACATGCAGAAAGGCTGCAGGAATGCTCTCCTCCCAGCCGCCAACAACACTATGGAGAGTCAAAGATTTGCCAGGAAATTAATGAGTCAGGCAAAGAAAACCAGGCGCTATTAGAAAAGATTCTCTTCAAATATTGCCAGCAAATCACTCTGGAAATTCATGTCGATAGTAGCTGCCATCTGGAAAAGAGGAGAGAAGGCAACAGTCACCCAGGTTTGCAGGACAGGTTATATTCAGATAGCCATCCAGTAGAAAAGGGGGCTTTCTGCTGCAGAACCCACCAGGCAGTGGCAATCACTGGCCTGCTTGGCCAGGCGCACTGTCTCTTCCATAAAGGGGCAGGCTGAGTTCTTGACTCCAGAAAACCTAGTGAATAGCACAGTATGTTTGGCAGGTCTAAGGAAATCATACCAGACAACATTAAAAGGGCTCCGGCAGATGGTGCTTTCTTTTCTGTTATCTATCACACCACTGCCTTATAAAAGAAACAGGATAGAGTGACAGTGTCAGGGAACATGATGTTGAGAAATGTGTGTTGGTATGGGAGAGGGAGAGGAAGAGAGAGAATGAAGGATGCGAAAGTGGGACAAGAAGGAAGTATAATTTAACTTCAAAGTAGACACCTATGGCTTGGCCCTAAGAAGAGCAAGTTGTGTGTATGAAAGGTTAGGTGGAATAAAGGTCCCCCTTGTGCTGAAGACAAATCTGATTAAACCTCAGTGGCCTGGTTCACACATAACACCAAGCCATAGTTTGGTTAGTCTGAGTAGACTCACTAAAATTAATTAACATGGCTAAATTAGGCCTATTAATTTTAATGGGTCTACTTTGAGAAAAACTTAATGCCACCCACAATGTGAAACCATAAGTTGTTGTTGGCTTATGAACATGTCTTGTTTTAACTACAGATAGGGGTTATGTCAAAACCCAACAACTCTGCTTAGCTCTGGTTTGTTAGGCCACTGCACTTCAGATGCTCATCAAGCTACAAAGGCACAAGGCAAGAGTGGCATTTAGAAAATAAACCAAGCTTTCAAGAAACAAGACATGTCTTGTTTGTTCATCCATCTGTGAGATAACTCAGCATTTGCTGAAGCCATTACTACAAACCATGACTTAGCATTATGTGCACATGGAGCAATGACCATGTGTGGACAGTATCTGTACACTTGTAAAATGCAGACTCTGGGAACTTCCATGAAAAGAGTATATTAAATAGAAGGTCAGTAAGAAACAGAAAAAAGAAAAATGTTGAAATTTAGAGAGAGGGAAATCTGAGAGCTTTGTCAATGAATATGGAACAACTATTTCTAGGAGGGACATCTGATTTACAGTCACAACCCTAAACATGTTTACTTTACTCAGAAGTTCCACAACTCAGTGGGACTTAACACATAGGTACATGTACATGGGATTGTAGGCTTAACATGAGAATCCTGTGAAAAAGACTGAGGATCTCTGGCACGTAGTGAGCAAATTAAAAATTATATCAGCAAAGTGAGCCTCTGTTGTTTAGCTTGTTGTCGAAATAGCTTCTCATTCAAACCCCAATAATCCCTTTCTCCCTCACTTACTGCCTCCCTGCGCCTTCGTTCCTGCTCTCGTTTTCTGAGCATCTCTCTCTGTTGGTCCAGCATGGACTGAGAAGCCTGCGGCTGAGAGCTCTGTGCTTGGGGAGCAGAGGCTGCTGCTGACACCTGCTGCTGCTGCTGTTGCTGCTGCTGCTGTGGTGGTGGTGGTGGTGGTTGATGATGCTGTGGTGGCTGCTCCTGGCGCCGTCGGACTTCTTCATGAACTCGACGAGCTTGCTCCAGAGTATCCTCCTCTTCACGACTCCTGCCCAAGACCAAAAGTATCATTAAAACCATACGCTACTCTTTGCATCTTTTCCTTAGCACCTGAGAAGGTACTAACAGCGTCCAGGAATAACATGCTGATTTGAAGGCACTGCTCGACAGCTTGTTAACCGTGAAAATACAAAACAACGGGGGTATAGGATTTCTGCTATAGCTTGACTTCAACCTACCTAACAGCAGGTTGGCATAGCAAAAACAAGTCCTAGCACACCTATGCCAAATTACAGCACCTATGATCATAAAATTATATGAACACAATGAAGCATGTGCTTGCTCCTTACTTGCAGGTGAATGGGTTAGCAGTACAGGCTCCTCTCACCTCATTCTCTCTTGCTCCCGTCTCTGCCGCTCCTTCTCCTTTTCTGCTTGTTCTGCCTGAGCCTTCAAAGCCTTCTCACGCTCCTCCTTTTCCCGGGCTGCCCTCTTGAAGTGCTCAAAGCTGTCGCTGCTGGATTTCACTGTAGAGGATGGTGCAGTGGGGTGCTTCTGCACTAAGCTTGCCCAGGAGCCCATATTCTTTAATTTCAAATCCTGAGGAGGAAAAAGAAGAAGTACATTACAGCTTATAACTATAACTCTCTGTTCCACTAAGAACAGTGTCAGCAATTCAGCCCAGATCGCTAAAATCACATTTTCCAAGGATAGTTATAATACTCTTGATTCACTTTTAGAGACACTTGCTGATAATGGGACTGTTACCTTTTTAGGGGCAACTGGTGTTTTTGGTTCCTGCTTCAGTCTCTCTTTGTCCTGGACTCCAGGTGGTGGATTTTGCTCTGGGGGTCTTATAACAGGCCGCCCACTGTCCACTGGCTTCATCTCTGTTCCTGAAACAACAATAATCACTGTAAAAACCTGTTCCTGTTGGTCGGCACTATAGAAGGATCATGGATCAGTATGAGAAATTTAGCCTTTCCTCTTTTATGTGGACAAATCTACAATGACACATCACACTCGACAAACAGATTTCAATTGTCACTCACGTTGTTGGATATGTGTAGGTGGCTTGATGCTCTCTGGGTGTTTGGGAGGATCCTGCCGCAAGGCTGGGCTGAAAGTCTCATTTCGGATGACTGGGGATTGCATCTTTTCTTCTTTTACCATAGGCTGTGACTGAACCACAGATGCGGCTCTCAGTTCCTGTCACAGCAGGACAAACGCATGTCAATCACAATTTCCTAACGTAGCTTTCCCTGTGTAAGCCCACCCCATCTTGCACTACAAGTGTTTGGCAAATACCTGTTTTCTCACCTTGATAATGTTTTCAAGGTTCATGGGCAAACTGAATTCTGGAAAGTCCTTTACATTCACACTATGTCTTTACCTGTTTTTTTGGCTGGACATTTGGTTGCGGTGGAGACTGATGTTGCAGCCCCTGGAACTGTGGCATCTGTGGGGAATGCATCATGAGAGGAGAAGGTGCTTCTCTCAAATGACCTGTAACAATTCAGCACCAGTCCGTCAGCTTCTTATCACAGTTCAGTCAGAGCCATTAACCAAAAGTTCTGAGATAATGGGCCAATGATCTGCAGTAGAAGTTCTGACCAGAATGTGTTACAACTGGGGTTGGGAACGCCTTTACTAAATTATTAGTTATTTACCAAATATGAGTTCATTAAAAGCATTTTTGCCCTCTAATGTTTTTCAAGCATGTTCAGATTATCATATGCTCATCAATGAATGGAGAATGGGTGTGTTTTGCTGCATACTTGCAGGAATCAGCCCAATGAAGCAATGTGCAAACTAGAGGTTGATCTTTCATTGTCTGCACCATTATGTGGTCTAGCCATAACCTATGTATGTGGATTCTGAATGTGTTTCACAAAAGCTTCAAAATGCTATTTTTCACATTTAATGTTCCCTATCTCCACTCTCATCCCCCCCCTCAGTTCCTGTCAGTGACTTCTGCATGCTACCTATGTCCTGATCAGTATCTGCCAATCAATTAAGTTACCTTCCTTGATGCCTTTCAATTGTTCTTCAAGACCAGAGGTCAGCAACCCAAGGCCCATGGGCATGTTCTGTGGATCAGCGTTGGGATTCTGTGCTCCCCCCCCCCCCCGGCACCATTTTTTCCGCCTTGGAGACCAACTTCTGGAAAAGTGCCAGAAATAGCGTGTGCGCATGCACACAGGTGCTCTTCCGTCCCAGAAGTGTGCCAGAAATAGTGTGTCCTCACCCGGAGGAGCGCCCGTACGCGTGCATACACGCTATTTCTGGTGCACCTCCGGGACAGAGGAGCACTGGAAATAGCTTGAGCGCACGCACGGGTGTGCACACCCTGGCCCACGGAGAGGTCTGCCGGGGAGTGGACCAGCCTGGCCTCAAAAAACGTTGCCGACCCCTGTTCAAAACTATTTTATTTTAGCAAAGCCTTTGCAAAGTCACCCAGACTTCACTTACCTAGTCCTCCATCACTATGTGACTCTGTCCTTTCCCATCCAAACTACAAATGAGTTAATACTTGACTTTTCCCTTTTTCCATTTCAGTTTTGTCTGTTTATTGTACACTGCAAGCTCCTTAGGAAGAGTTAATATTATATACAGTACATACGTGCTCAATGAATGTTAGCTATGAAGAGGAAGAAGTGAAAACCCAGACAAAACACTTCACTATGCCTCATTAAGAAATCCAGCACTATGACTGTGAAAACATTTTCTGGCTCTTCTGTCCTACAGTGAGCACATTATAGCACCTTAACTTTTGCTCCTACAGTGCCTGCAGGAACAATGATTAAAGTGCTATATTTTTCCCAAGGTGTCATCATTCAGCAGCGGACTCTTTCGGTTAATTACAGATGAGGCACCATTTACACTGTATTAGTCCTTTTGAGATATCATAACCGGTGTTCGAAACTCCCATTGTTCTAGGCTAGGCATATTTTGTGACAGGGAATTTCATTAGTATGAGCAGTTTGAGCAGTTTCTGAGCTCTGGGTACAGTACTGCACCTAAGATTTCAGATTAAAATGGCGGAATGGAAGGAAAGGAGGACCTTTTTCTGCCTCCCCACTTCCAGCTACTCTCAGAAGACTGGAGAAGAGAACCTCTTAAGAATATTAGGGGGGTGGGCAGGGGAAGGAACATAATATTTTAGCTGAAGTTCATTCGTTTTCATCTTTGTATTCTTGTTATAAAAAAGTGTGCCTAGACATTCTGTTGTTGCGCCATAACCTAGGTTTAAGGTGCCATTTAGCTCCTAGCTTTCATATCTTAGTTTCTAACACTGATCATAACATAGTATGTATGTATGAGATATGAATACAGAATGATGCAGCAGGACACATGGGATTTTTGAATCCAAAAACAGAAAACCTGAGTCAAATGCATTTTACCTAATAGCTCAGATAATCTAAGACAATGGATTGCTTCACCTTATAATATTATTGTCTTTTAAGCAAGGGAAACTGAAGTCTAGGGGAGGTATTAAATGAGCAAGGGGCATTCTGAAAAGAAACACTATGCATGGCACTAATTGAACAGAGTACAGGTGCAAAGGAAAAACTGTTGGCTACTGAAGAGTCAATGTTTTGTCAAAATGAAACTGTTATTACTAAATGGATACAATAGTATAACGTTGTCAAACAAAAATATATTGGAGATGAATTTGATTTAAAAACCCACAATAACTCCAGTTAGAAACCCTTTTCCTTCCTTGTGTTCTCTTCAATTCATGACTTTTAAGTAGTGTGATAGCCTCCATTGATTTTATCATAAATAACATCAGTAAAGCGTGGAAGATTTTGGAAGCAAAGCAATTCAGGGCCCCCACCCCACCCTGGTACGTTTCAAGTGTTTATTATATTCACGTTAGATTACTCACCAGCTGAATAGGGATCTGGCTTGTGATGTCGCGGCGATGGGTGGTGTTGGATGACTTGCTGGGGTTTTGACGGCTGTGGCGGCGGCGGCTGTTGCTGCTGTGGGAGTAGGTGCTGCTGCGGAGGTGGCTGAGGCTGAGGGATATGGGGAGGGAACTGCATTGGTTGCATATGTACTGGCCTCTGCTGTGGCTGATGCTGCATCTGTTGCACTGGAGCATGAGGGGGAGGTTGCAGGGATGGCGGAGGCTGCGACTGGACCTTCACTGAAGGGAGGAGAGAAGTCTGTGGCTGCACTTTCTGCAGCTGCTGAATGTACAGCTGCATCTGGCTACTACTCAGCAGGTTGTGGTGAGGAGCAGGAGGTTCTTCATCCTCTAAAAGCTCCTGGGGAGGCTGGGGAAGTGGGGGCTGCGGAAGCATGGGTTGCTGGTTAAGAGCTGGTGACACTGCGGGAGGCCGAGCAGGTTTAGGGGGGAGTGCTGCAGCTCGATTACTAGGTCTTGAGGGTTGCTGTGGCAGAGCATTGTGCAAAGCTGCGGAAGAGAAAGCAGGAAGACATTACATCAACACTGTGACACAGAAAACAGTTGTATTATTCTCACAGATTAAGGTCAGGTCTATGTATGCAGCTGAATGGGAATAAGGTTGCTGAGCTCTGATACAGTAGAATGGATTGTACTACTACAGGTTTCAGGTGGAAGATCACCTTTTTTTTTTTACCACCACCACACACAAAAAAGACCCACACAAATTTTTCTGTGTAAAAGAGGTCAACTGAGAAAGGATCCTGCACATTATGGCATAGAAAACCAGCTCTTTAAACTCAAAATCCTGACCCTTCAATTACGGCCCGGTGTTGATACAATGTTCAAGTCTTTCTAAACCACAGTTTAGCAAGCTGGGAACAAGAACTGGGACTGAACGACATTCCCCATCCCATGCCTCCTCCCCTTCACACACTGATCACACACACTCTGGGTGGCTTACAGCATATCTAAAAACATAAGACATCAAGTGCTAAAACCTCCTGATACAGGGATGCCTTCAGATGTCTTCTAAAATCTGTGTAATTATTTATCTCCTTAACATCTGAAGGGAGGGCATTTCACAGGGTGGGCGCCACTACTGAGAAGGCCCTTGGAGCTGGACCTCAGTGGACTTCAGGCTGAACAATGCGGGTGGAGACGCTCCTTCAGGTATTCTGGGCCAAGGCCATTTAGCGCTTTAAAGGTCAGCACCAACACTTTGAATTGTGCTTGGAAACGTACTGAATGATTTCACTGGATACAACCCCATGGTTTAGCAAACTAGGAACGTTATGTCTAAAATAGCCCTCTGATTTCAAGAGAAACTTCCCCTTGATTTGTACTCCCTTGGCCTGCAATATTGCTCAAATGTCCACAATGTCCTATGAGGAACTTAAAAAACTAGTGCACATCCAAGAAACAGCACTCACCTGGAGGAGAAACTACTGTATGCTGATTCAAGTGAGGAGGAGTGCTGTGCTCAGGCTGCTGAGGGAGATGGGGCGGCATTTCTGGCTGAGGAAGGTGTATAATCGGTTGAGTGAAATGTGAAATAGTGTCAAACATATTCCCTGGGAGCGGATGCTCCATAACTGGGATCTGCACTGGAACAAAAGCTGGAGGAGAGGATTTGACTGGAGGGGCTGCTTGTTGAGGGGCTGAAGGAGGTGGTGGAGGCAGCTGCTGTGGTTGCAACTGTGGCTGTTGCTGCTGCTGCTGTTGCTGCGTCTGCTGATGGTGGTGATGGTGATGCTGCAGGAAAGAAACAGAGTATACAATCAAGTTTCTGCATGGGAAACAACGGGGAGGGAGTGCTACCCCTTTCGTTAGACCGCCCTGTCCCTAGTTTCTCTTTCCCAGCATTCACTCAACTGAATCGCTAGGATGGAGAAAAACAGCGTGGAGAAGGGGAGCTGCAGTGGAAAAACTGTGGGAAATGTGTTAGCTTTCCCATGATAATTCTCCACATAAAAACATCTTCTCCCGAAGTTGCTTGCTTTTACAAAAACTGGTTGCTGAAACTTCGTACATGCACTTGTGCGAAGTGTGTACCTTAATAAGAGTATAGCAGACCACCGAGCCTTAGGAAGAAAAATATGCAACCAAATAAAGTACTCTTTAGAAAAAAACAAAACCCACTGTATTTTTTTGAAGTTTACTGTTGCCCCAGCCCCATACTCAATGCTAGCTTCAGCAATCAGTAAATTTATAAAAGTATTCTGCCAGGAAAGATAGCACTGCACAAAGAGCAAGGTAAGTTCAATACTTAGCTTCTTGCTCCCAAACTGTACTTATGTAATGGAACTAACTGAAATACTAAGAATTTCAGTAAAAAAATTCTTCAAAAGGCAATTTAAAAATCTTTTATAACAGCCTCTCTTGTTTGAGCTGCACTTCCTCAATAATCAAACACTTACTTCTTCAACTGGGAAAAAACATTAAGCCTTTGAGGAAACCTGAGAGCTGGACCCAATGATAATTCCTTGTCCATTCTGGACCCTATCTTTCACAAACTCCAAACCTTGATTAATGCTAGGGGCCTAGATGAATGAATCCTACTGGCTCCATATTCTGTACTGCAGGATTCCATATCCTGTATTGCCTTCCCATGTGAGACAGGTCTAGGGAGCTGAGATGAGCAAAGCTTTGCCCATTCTATTGGACGTGGAGTGGGCTTCTTTGTGATAAATTAACATAATGTCAATCAGAGAAACATTAAAGTATCTTCCCCTATACAACAATGTACCTTCTTCTGTTCTCGTCCAGAATGTCCTTTTTTCTTAAGTTTTGGAGGCATTTCTGGGGGGAAAGAACAACAGAGAATTACAGTGCTTTTTCATAACATTGTTTATATGTAATGCTCTTTAATATAAGTTATTTTATGACTATGAAATTCAAATCAAAAGGCGCAAAAGTCATTTCTGGAATCCATAGAAAACTGCCCGATTTTTCCTCTCCCCCCCCCCATACGTATGTGCATAGAGAAAAATGTTCTCTATCCCTTTACATGCCTAGAACAATCCCAATGAATTAACCACTTCTATTTTACAAAGATGCCATTACAACCAATGCAAGCTGTTGAGTCAAAGACTCAAGAGAAAGAAAGCAACCCCTGGGCTTAGCAATTCACTTTTGTGAGCATCTTCCTCCAACAACTCAAGCTGCCTGCATAAATTTTACTACAGCTTTCCTCTGTACTTTCAATACTAAATAATAGCAGCAGCTGAATCAGCTGTGGCCAGGGGTGTGGGTGGGGCTGCATTGCTCTCCTGGCTTCCCAATGCTGCACGTCACTGCCAATTACCAAGAGAGGAGGGGCAAGGGAATGGGGAGCTTGGTATGCTGTAGGCTCACTGCTGTCCTGCCCCTCTCAGCAACTGGCATTGGGAAGCCAAGAGAGCAACGCAGCCACACCTGTGCCACTTCACTATTGTACAGTGGTACCTCGGGTTAAGTACTTAATTCATTCCGGAGGTCTGTTCTTAACCTGAAACTGTTCTTAACCTGAAGCACCACTTTAGCTAATGGGGCCTCCCACTGCTGCCGGAAGCACAATTTCTGTTCTTATCCTGAAGCAAAGTTCTTAACCTGAGGTACTATTTCTGGGTTAGCGGAGTCTGTAACCTGAAGCATATGCAAACTGAAGCGTATGTAACCCGAGGTACCACTGTATTGAATTAATTGCCATTACCATCCCATGTAGGCTTGTTTCCTAGGTAGCCTCGGAGCAACACTTTGCTCTAGAATTTTTACTACTACATTCGGTTAAGCTTTGCATTACATAGTAAAATTGCTACAAAAATGTCCTCACACGAAGATCATGCTCTGCCTTTTTCAGTTTGATGGCTTTTTGGTACTTAAGGCTATCTCAGAAAAAATAGAAAGCTAAGGTAACCATCTGGGTAGGATTCATCCCTCGCATGCTGGCAATGGGGTGCAGGTGAGCATGTGAGAGACTTTCTTATGACAAACATGTGTACAACTGGACAAAGACAACTGTAGAAGGTACTTCAGTGAAGGAAAGTGTTTTCCAAGTCTCTATAAAAAGCCCAAACAGTATCTGTTGAAAGGAAGTTGGCTCAGATCTACCAACTTAAAGAACAGGTCAGAGTTAGATACAGCGCACCATCTGGGAAAGAGTAAATTGTCCTATAGCACAAGGACCTCTGCCTGAGCAACAAGACTTTCTCTCCCTCTCTTCACACCCACAACCTGTTCTGGAAGTTCCCCCCAACTCTATAGAGCAAATTTGGGGGGTGTTGTGGGGACTGCAAGTCTCACTGGGCAGATGGAAATCCTTGTGCTAATGGGACTTTGTTGGCTACAACTCTGGAAAATTAAGGTGCCTTTCAAAACTTGTCACCAGCCACAGCCTAATAAAGACAGCATATGAAGTACCCCTTTACTGCTCTTAAAACAGAACCACATAGCCTTCCCCACAAATAGCAACAAGTATCACGTTCTTATCAATATTCTACCACTACTATCAGTTGCACCGATATTATCCTTCTTGGGGAAAAATCTACAAGTTTACCACCAGGCCCTTTATTGGGGAAATAGCAGTTAGTGGAACTTGTTCAGCTTTCCCTACTTGGTTACAAGGATTCAAAAGGTTTCTAAGTATCAGATGTTTTATTAGAGAAAGACCTTTACTGTGCCAGCTACTGATTTCTACTTTCCATGCAATCATAATTTGAGGGAAATTCCATGTTGCAGTTTAATGATTTAGAGCATTCCTGTGAAATGGGGATAGCAGTTTATTGGCCAAATTACCTGTGAGGCAATTAACTTAAGCAGTTGGTGGCTCTTTGATGTAGGTCAGAATGTAAATAGTATGAAAAATAGGTAGAATCATATAGTTGGAAGAGACCACAAGGGCCATCGAGTCCAAGCCAGGTAGAACCACCCCTAGAAGACAGCTTGGCACCAGCTACAGATCACGTTAGCTACTGTAATTCTTTTTTAAAAGTGACACCTTGAGAGTAAAGCTGTTTAAGAAACTGGACAGTGCTATGTCAAGTTTTCAGTTTATCAGTAACATCTCAGTGCTTAGCATGTTCTAAAAAGCACATGCTACACATTGCTATGGAGCAGATAGAATAAAGGGTAAATGATGCACACATGCATATATGAAAATGTGTGATCTGTTGCAAAACACTGGCCTCTTGTGCTATTATTAGACAATATTCTATTTCTAACAAGAACTATAAATATTGGGATTCCATTTTAATAAATGAGGAATTGTTAGCTGACTAAAAGGGGCAAAATAGCTATGGTTTTGATGCTGATGTCTTGTGTTTGTACTTGTGCTTACATCTCTCTAATAGTTGTATGTGGGAATATCAGCTTCCTTATAAGAACGAGCTAATCAATGAATGAGTTAAGGAAATAATTTAAAAACCTTTCCTGAGTATGCAAACCACACAGGTAGCTGCTTCCAAGGGCTCCAATGGAGAAAGCCTGGATGCATGTGTGAAGCATGCAAACACAGCCCATACCAGGAGCAAGGATTTTCCAGCCCTTAATTTAAAAGACCTGGGCCTTCAGAATTGAGCTTCTGTAAATGTAGCTGAATAGACAATATGGTGCTTCTGTAAGGAAGCAGCCTTCTTTTATCGCCCTAGGAGTTACCATAACATCACAGGTATAACACATTGTCAAATCCACCTAGAATCCTTGTTGAGGTATCCATTGAACCTGGCTTGCAAATATTGTTCAGTGCTCAGTTTCTCAGAAATCCACCTTGGATTTTTTAAATAGCTTTTTAGTCAATGACATGCCTGTCATAATGAAATTTTCACAGCATATTTTTGTATATTGAGCTGACTGCATTCATCTGTCTATATTATACTCCAACTAACTGCACTATTGTAAGATACTTCTAAAACTAATTTCAAATGTTATTTCGGCAATGTGGTTGCTGTTAAGTCAGTTTACTGTGGCCAAAGCTTCATGGGCTTGTGATAACACTTTCCTATATGAGAAGATTACATGATAAATATCTGCTGCTGTACTGACATAGGCATTTATTTATTTATTTATTTATTTATTTATTTATTTACGCTTTAACTTGGCAACTGCATGAAAACTCAAATGACATGATTTTTGGCCGCATACATACTCCTGAGATAATGTATTATGAATTGGGCCTCAGAGTGGTTTTGATACATTTTTGGATGAGGGCATTATTTAAATGAATTGTCAGGTCAGATAATTTAATTCCTGTAAAGTGGGAGATTATTTTTATATGGAAAACATAACTTAGTTTGACAAAGCAGAGTTAACGTCTAAATATACAAGGTTATGAGCTGCATATTCTTTGTGCTTTATTTTCTTAGTCCCATACTCTGCAACTCCCATATAATTTAGCTGTGTGTGTAAACAATACGAAGTTGGGGGGGGGGGAGAGAGAAGGGAATTGTTAAGGGCAAGCATTCAACTTAAGCAACCTGAAAAAACTGACATGGCTATTTAAATTATTTCTGGCATCATTTGAGCCTGATCACTTGGTGACTTGACAGCTGTCTATTCTTGAAATGCAGCTTTCTTCTGGGGGGGTCAAATGGGTACTTTATGTGTCAGTGTTTCATGCTGTGATTTAAATATTTAGTACACCCTTCAGTAGAATTACACAAATGTGTGACAAACTAATGAATTTGTGCACAAGATACTATGATGTTCACTGTCACATAGGTGAAAAGAAGCTGGATCATCAAGTAGCACCATCAGCATTTCACTATTCAAAATAAGGAACAAGCAGAGGCAGAAGTGAAGGTTTTCTTTTTTTGTTTCAACTGGAATAGTTATTAAAATGTTTTGATAACAGCACACTTGTCTAGGTAAGATAATGCTTAATTTTAAATAATACAAAAACATCCAAACACAACACAGACTTTATGAACTGCACTTTCTGGATTTTAATGCAGTTTTCAGCTTATTTAAACCTGTTAGAATGACGATAAAGTAATTCAAAAGCCCCACTTCCCACATGTATACAAAACCTGATTAACTTCCTCTATAGACCTTGGCCAGCATTCCAAGTATCACAAGGTTGCTTCTGCTTGTGCTAAGGGGGCTTATCTTCTCCCCTGTTCCAGTGGCAGCTCCCATACAAGCTGAAGGGCTCCACCCAAAGGCTGGTGGACCCTCTGGAATAGCTTTCAGGGGGGCCCAAAGTTTGTAGGGCAGGGTAGAAAAATGGTCAAACTTCCTGCCTTGTGTGTGCAGAAGTGTCTTTCACACATGCACAGAGTAGTTTGGAGAGGCTTTGGCATTTGCACTTTTCAGTCCCGCAGAATGAAAATCAGAGTTCATTGAGAAGGTCCTATTTTGGTCATCAGATCCTACAAGGGATTTTCAGTAAAATAAGCCTGGTGTGTTAAAAAAAAAGAAAAGAAAAGTTGTTTTATTTTCCAGGTAAGCTAGTGAGTGCTTTCTCAAAAGCATCAAGGTCCAACTAGTTTATATGTCATCTTATATGTTTATTTGATTTCCTTAGGAGAAGTAGCAACAGTGACTGGTACTAGTATAGAATGTGAAAAGTAATTTTCCCCACTTTGAAATGACAGGTTAAAAACTACAATTTTAGTTATCTTACAACAGGTACATTTTCTGTAGCAAACCAAATTCTTTATTTATTTTTATTATTTTAGAACAAAAATAGAGATACTATACAACTTATTTTAAAATTATTGTGATTACATCATTGTTAAATCATAAGCATGCAGATAAAATAGAAAAACAGATTATATAAATTACTGATAAATTATTATTTGTAAAGGTAAAATAACTGAACAGCTGAATAAAAATGACAGCAGACAGTCAATTCATTATCAAATGCACTTTGAACAGTTCACACTTGTGCATAAGGGAAAGCAGAATTACAGCTTTGCTAAAAACATGCATTTATACATTCCAATAAAAAAATCAAGCCTTTATCGTATCTATCCCTTCAGAAAAATTACAAAACAAATGACAGAAACAAATGCAAAATCGAAAAAACAATTTAACAATACTAATAAAGACAATATATTTCAAAAGCCCTGAATAGTTTTTATAAATGAAGAACCTTTACTGAAATGTTAGAAAGCACTGTGCTGTAGTGTTGAATGCACAAAGGCAATCATTTCAATATGTAGCCTCCCTAATCCTAAAAGCTTAGATCAACTTTATACATAGTGTTTCTTGCCATTGACAGTATGTACACTGAATAATTCTATTACAAATCATTAGTACAAAAAGATTAAAATTTTAGATATTGTTTGTTCTGCCTTCAGGTATGCATATATGCAACCATACTGAAAATATACTTTTGAGGCAACTATTTATAATGCTGGTGCTTAGTTTCTAAGAATTAAAAAATTCTGGTTTGTAGGGGGAAAGTGTAGAGGACAGTAAGTATAAAGTACCCTTTTTGAAATTAAATACACTTAATGGTTATGTTATAATCTTGAAGATAATCCAACAGCTGCTTATCAAACAGAGCTCCCATGTAGATGGGCTTCCACAGAACTAGTGCAGAGCTCTACCTGATATGGATCAGAATAGGGAATCCTTTTTCACATAGAAGCTCTGTAGATGCAACAAAGACCTGTGAAGCTTTGCAGCAGCAAACTAACATTAAACACTTTTTCTTTTTAAAGGAGGACTTCCTACCTGAAATATCACTCCTCCTAAATGAGGGTTACTAGCCTATTCCAACCTGCAGCATGAAAAGAGAGCTTCCACCTTCCTACTACTAGGAGAGGTATGATCAAAGTGGGACAATTCAGAATGAAACCAGAAGACCCGATTTATATTGGCTGTCATCCAGTGAAGCCAATCCTTCAGCAGCTTTCATGCCAAACCACTAAACTGCTTTTTAAAATTGGAAGAGGTTTTAAAAAAGTAGTTTGGAGGAGGTTCAGTAGAAGGAGCTGTTGAAAGGGAAACAGACAAGAAAACTCTGGTGCGCACATACCTCTAGATCATGGTCATAGCATATAAGAATGTTTACTCATAGAAGAGGCTTCTCATGTAACAAACAACTCTGTGGGTATAAACCAAAACAGGGATCTAAATTTTTTTTGCAAAGGTCTCCATCAGCCTAGATAACTCTTAAGTAACATGCTGAGAGGTCATAAATGTATGTAAGAAACTGGAGTCACATGAGTTCAGACACAGAACAAAGTCTGCAACAGACCACAAGCTACATGACAACCAGTAAAAGGGACTAATATTGTACTCAATCCAAATCAAAGGCAGCTTGATGAGAAAGAAGCAAACTGCAAAAAGATACTTGTCTACCATATGCTAAGATTTAGCCAGCCACAATGCATGACATTTGGAAGTTTATCTGTTGTTGAAAATTTCACAGTTCAACATATTTAACTGGAAATGTTTCTCATTTCCTGTAGCACAGGTTCTAGAATTAAAAAGCAATTTGGAGAAAGCTGTCAGATGGGGTCATACTGAAAGTATTACTGTAAATTCATTTGGTGAAGGTGCTCTAATTTATTCCAAGATATCAAATGCTACTGAAAAACACTGAAGGCTCATTCAAGTAAGAACATACTCTAATTACAAGGACAGGGCAAACTCTGGGCTGTAGCCAACTAAGTTCATACTAACTTAGATCTAATCATTTCAGTAGCTCTACTCTCAGTAGAGTTTACTTGGATACAATCCTGTTTCTTCTTCCTCCTCAGGTTCAGATAAGCACTAGTCTAAACTATGATGGAGTACCTCATAGTTAAGTTTGCTTCTCTTGTGGACTGAGACCACTTACGACACATGGGGTGAATTCACAACTGAATCTACTCTTCACCTGAAGTCTGAACCTGCTCTTAGATCCTCACCTGCTGGGTCTTGAGAACTAGGCTCATGTAACAAGAGTCTATTGTTTGCAAGTCAAGACAAAAGAAGAAAGAAGAATTCACTAAAAATAAAAAAGCATCAACATATCAAAGTCCAGCTAAAATTGAAAGTGCTTTAATTATTTCAATAGCCCTGTTTTGATAATGAGGGGTTAGTAATGCCAGCTCCAGACTGATTTAGGTAAGGGGCCTAGATGAGGTCCCTCTCGGAGAAATGAAGCAGCTTTGAATCTAAGCAGATCCATAGCCAACTCTGCTCCCCCCCCCCCCCATTTCAAGGCCCTGTGCTTTCTACCTCCAGTGAGGCCACCACCGTGCTAGCTTTCCACTTGCTAAGTTTTCCATGGGTGGAGACAGCAAGGTCAGCAGATGGGCATCTAACTGTCACCAGCAGCACAGATTAAGAGGTTAAGATACCTCTACAAGCCATTTACAACAATCAAACCCAAGGTAATGCCTTGTTTTATATCTGATTTAAAACCATACATATTTTATGGGACCTAAGAGTTCCTATGAGTGGAGTTCTATTCATGGGACACTCCCTCTGGGCGTGAGGCAAGTTTTGCAAATTTCTCCTCCCTCCTGCAGCCAGCCCCCTGTAAGCTGCTCCACAGTGTTACCAGAACAGCACAGGAGGTGAGGCAGGGGCTGAAGGAGGAATCAGCATAAGCTGCCTCCTCCCCACTCAGTTCTTTCTGCGGATGGGACACTCTGGATCCATCCCTGCAACTGCCTTCCCAAAACCTGCCCCAGAGGGTTGGGAAATGCTTTGGACAGAAGAGATTTACATGTGCGGAGGGATCAGCAGAGAAGGAAGGAGAATTGATGAACACTGCTCCCCTTCCTATTCTGTTGACAGACACCGTCATCAGAGCAACGCTGTTGGACAGAATTAACAAGCCTTTTAAGTAAAAGTTTAAAACAATTCAAATATCAGTAAGAAAGGTCTATCTTATTATTAGACTCTTTGAACCTTTCTAATGCAGCAAAAATCCCAAATAAGTTTAGTTGGATTCACCTATATGAATGATGGCTAATTGATGCCACTAGATAAAATTGTTTCCTATGGCTTATATGATTTTTCTGTGCAACAGGGATTCCCCAACACTTTAAATCCCTTTCCCTCCCCAAGTATAAAGTGTTCTATTGATTTGGATGATTGTGGAAGAAATCAATGGGTTATATGCAACTAAATCACTGCACATGCAGAATGACTTCCATGAAAATAATGGAACTTCCCTTCCCTCTCCTCCCCTCCTCCCAATCTGCTCTGAAGGCCCAGGGGAACTCCTGGAGCTGACTGGGAGTGCTGGGGGAGGAGGGCGGGTTCACTTGTAGTCACAGAAGTCATACTGTATGTGCAATGATTTAATTGGACACAATCCACACTTCCTATTTATACTCAGTATATGACACATTGCGTATAACCAAACATGCACAAAGAACATGTGTGGGCAATCAATGCATTACAAAACTAAACTTAAATCCCCTGAAGTGGACTTCAACCTAAAAATCAAATGTTACATCTGAAATAACCCTGCGCTACAATATTTTAATGTGAAATTGGTATACGGTCTCAATTGTTAGTTTTACAAACTTTTAAAAGTACAACAGAGTTTCCCCATACATAGAACTCTATTACCTCAGGCATGGTTAATGTTTTTAACTAAAACAGGTATAAAAACAAGCAGAATTAAAATACTATGTAATACACTGGAGGCATCCCAGGATAACCCTGTCCCCCACACTAAAGTCATCTTGAAGGCTGCTTATAAAAAACAACCCATAGCAAATTAAAACAACCAACACAGTGAGTCAAACTGTTGCAAATAAATAAAAACGGGGAAGATGTATCTAGGATGGAATGTCCATAATTTGTGTTCCACTGTGGAGAAGTTCCTCTTTTTACTGCCTGCTTTGGTCATGGTATCTGTAGCACCTGCACATACCCACCTCTTGGAACTTGTCCAAAAG
Organism: Podarcis bocagei; assembly: GCF_964188305.1. Classification (NCBI taxonomy): domain Eukaryota; kingdom Metazoa; phylum Chordata; class Lepidosauria; order Squamata; family Lacertidae; genus Podarcis; species Podarcis bocagei. Next base: position 90,522,422 of record NC_138126.1, read on the forward strand.
AACACCAAACTTTTTAACATCCCCCAAGTTTAAAAAGCAACAGGAATTTTGCAATAATTTTTTTAAGGGACTCCAAGAGGGAAAATACCAAGTATACACCACAGATAGATGCTTTTTGAAATGCTTTCACCAGATTCCCAACCTGCTTTTTAAATTAAAAGTGTTTATGCCACTTGTTTTTATAAGCATTATCTAACAACTGATGAGAGAAAAGCAGGAATATGTCACTCTTTTCTGAGTCATTCAAATATATTATGCTTATTAGGCAGCTGGGTAGGCATAAATATCATTCAGATTGGATAACTAAATACATTCTTGTATACACGCATTGCTAGCAAGGTTTGTGACCTGATAGTAAAATGCAGACCAAGCTTTCTGCCTCTCTTGTTTTTGTTTTTTAAAGCATTAAAATGAATGTTCTGGGGGAAAGTCTCAATTTACTCTTATGTCTACTATGAACACTTGAGAATTCTTAAGTTAAATTCACTCTAATGAGATCAAACTTGCTTTGAGAAAACAAACTGTACAAGTTAAAATGAGACCTTTTTCTTCTACCAGTCAGGGACCTTTGTTTTAGGGCTGATCAAGAGCTGGAGAACATCTCCTAGTACCAATTTCTGATCAATATGAAAAAAGCATTTAAATCATATAAATTTATGTTTTAAGAACAACACAAATAAAGTATTTAATCAAACTTATACTGTAAAATACCTTACTCACATATAAACTGGTAGAGCATTTTTGTTTCACAGAAAACCTAGTCTAATTGCCATTTAAAGAAGCTTGCTATTGAAATTCAAGACAGTCCAAGGAACAGAGTAAAAAACAAAACAAGGAAGATCAAATAAATCTGAAAATAATTTTTAATTTAAAAGCATCTTCTGAAAAGTACCTGCTAGGGCAACTAGATGCAAGAGAGAATACAGCTCATGCACCTTTAATAGTTTTGCAGAAGAGAGAAGTTCTGCAGGTGTAGATTGCATGATAAGGTACACCAACTAAAATTCCTTCTACGCAGTTGTTAAAAATGCAGGAAGGGGCCTTTGTCCTCTTTTGCATCTGGCTGTCCTATTATCTGCATAGCCAAATTCCTATCATTCCTGCCAACATTGGGGGAAAACACCCTAGGAATCATAATCATCATCATCATCATCAATCTTTATCTCTAAACAAACTCAAGGGCCTTTTCACATATGTATATATAGATACTAGGAATGGGCCTCTTGCAGTCTATAGAAGCTCCTTTTGCAACACAGAACAGTGTCTTCTAGAACTTCAGTTGAACACAATTTACCATTTTAAACATAGGAAAAGGTCAGTGAAACTATTACTGCTTATACTAATTGAAAATGTCAATTTTTCCCCACCCACCCTCAGCACACTAATGTGCAAGCCTATCCTAAAATATGATTACACCTTCCCCTGCAGTCGCCAGCACCACATCTCACACAATTCCACAGGCAAGTGGCTTTGGGGATTACAGTGAGAAGGATGTAATTGACAAAAATCACCTCCCTGCTCTCCACCAGAAGGAACCCACTGCTGAATCCAAAGTCTGGATCCAGCCTATGGCTTTGATGAATAAAACCTTAAGGTAAGTCAATCTTTGAAGAACTTACTGTAAAATGCTTTTGCAGTTCATGCGAGAACTGCAGGTCTAGTGCAAAGAGTGCACAGAATTTTATTCTGCCATACTTAATTCATTTTAAAATATTGATTGTTAGCACGAAACTAAGTGCATCCTTCAAATAAAAAAACAACAACTTTAGGGTCACATGAGGAGTATCAAATGAAACCTGTAAGAGCTCTCAAAGTTAACAGCAAAAATATAGTAAGGGAATGTTAATCAGAAATAACAAAGCTTTTCAGTACGACGATTGCCCTGCATTCATTCTATTTTTTCCAATAACTTCTCAATGCCATCTTTCCAATACACGATCATACACTGTATCTACCTTCTGGCAAGCTGACTCAACGTTCACTAATAAAAGTGTATCTTACTCTCTATTAGATGAGAAGCCGGTTTAGAAAATATTCTTTTTTTAAAGCTGTGAATCTGAACCATCAGACACATAAAATGGTACCGTAGCACGAATTATAAAGTGGCTCTGCCATCCTAAATTAATAAAGCATTGTTCAGTGCATTTTGAAGCAATCAGATGTGATACCCTCTTTATAACGTTGGATCCAAACTGGGTAAGCTTCGTATACAGAAAATATACTGTATATACTGCTTTACAAAGACCAAATAAAAAATAAAAAAAATTAAGAAGACTAAGCCATACTAAAAACATATTTATTTATACAGGAAACAGGTATAGGACTGAGTCTATAAATAATCTGCATCTAACCTGTTTCTGAATCTTCACTGTCGGAGGAGCTGGACTCACTGGTACTCTCAGACTCTGAGGAGGAGAACCCCTTCATTTTAGAGGAACCAGCAATTACATCCACTTTCTCTGCTGCAACAAGATAATAGCACAATATTGTCATTGGATAAGAATATAATCCAGAACCCATTCTTGTGCTATGCAGTATTCCCCTTAAACACTATGGCCTTGCTACTCTTTTCCCTGTGGAAGATTTGTGCATACTGATATGTTTTTAACTGGCCTAAATGAAGCAATACTTTCAAAAGGACAGGGAGAATGTGCTGCCATGCTGTCCTTTTTCTTTCCAAGGCTTCAACATAAAACATGTAGAAGAAAAGTTTGCCTTGTTATATAGTCCTTTAAAAACAACGCAGAATTATTGGGACTCTAGATACAAAAAAGGAAACCTTTTAAAAACTGTCAGATTTCTCAAATAGTAATAACTACTTCAAAATGCATTTATTTTCTGCTGTGCACCACTTTTAGAAAGTTTGTCCTTCCTTTGAATAATATGTATGCGAAAATAGTCAATTATTAATACAAAAACTTTTAATAATTTCCAGCAATGGAGAAGTATCATAGAGCCTTGGTTCATTGCTTTATAAGATACCAACCAATGGTCTTAGAAATATTATCTGCAACTAAAAAAAAGTTTTTGTGTCTGGTTGTGGTGAACAGTCTCATAATAAATAGAACATTCGTAAGTTTTACAAAACAGTTGAAATAGGCTACAATGGCATAAAATAGAAATATGGTATGTTTTTATAGCTGTTTAAAGAGAAAATATTTGTAATATAGTTATAAACTGAGGAACATTATGATTCAATGGCCTGTATCATAGGCCATCAAGAAAGTCCAGTGATAACATCTAATAGATCTGTTCTTTATTACTAATCTAATCCAACATTTGCTGGAATGGCTGCAACTCCGGAATGAGGGATGCTTTTTCCTTGCATGAATTTATAGTGCCTGAATACTAATATGTTCCCCCATCTCTCTATACAGTGGCAAGAGATTTAATACACAGCACTGGAATCTAACACAACTGCTCTGAGCTTGAAAGGTACCTTGAGGTTTCCTCTTTTTCCGTAAACAAGATGTTACATATCTTTCCAGCTCCCGCAATGTGGACGCCTTTAATGTCTCAAAGTCAATTTCAATCTCATCAGGATTGGAGTTTTTCAGCGTGGGTTCTCTTGACTGGATGATATGGACAACCCGGCCTAGTTTTTCGCCAGGGAGTTTGTTAATGTCCAGACTCAACTGTCTCTTTTCTTCGTAAGACATTGGTTTACATTTCTCCTCCTCCTCAGACTCATAAGCAGGAGGTGGCTTGGTGTTCTTCAGAGTCACAGGCTCCTTCTTACTACTTAAAGAACAATTATTACTGCATTATTTTACAAAACAATGATTTTAGACAGACAGCAAAATGCTATTCTAAAGTGTGTTGTTAATTATGTTTGCAATTTGTTAGCATTGTCTACTATATTCTGAAATCTGGTATAGTCAAATGCCTAATAATCTAAGCTGAAAGTCAATAACTTTATAGTTCAAATCTTACTTTAGTTATATAGCCTTACTAGGTGGCCTTAGACAAGCCATCATCTCATACCCTCAATCCACTTGCAATTTGGAAACAATAATGACCTCTTTTTCAGAATTAATGCAAGGATTACCAAGATAATATATATGAAAATCACTGAATACTAAGGGGGAATACTAAACAGTAAAAGTATTACTGTTTCAGCAAAATAACAGTACATATAAAATGACATATAGCAAAAGAAGAAAAAAATCACAGGGGAGCAACTCATATTTGCAGAATGCAAAAGCAATCTTAGTTTGTTATGAAAGTGGGTAAGGGAGGAATAGCATAGATAATGATGTGCTATATTTGCAATAGAGACTACACTCTTGAAGGTGCCACAGCACATTAAGGAGACTTAAACTGAGTATAGAAATTAGGTCATCACCTGATAGATATCCAGACAGTTCAAAAAGATCCCCCAAGGGAGGGGCAAGAATGTCAGCTCCTTGCCTTGAGGTCTAGAATGTTCCTGGAGTGGGCTCTGTGCAAGTGCAAAACCCCGTGAGTGGGACTGCACAGAGACCCAAAAGAACCACTCAGTGGGACAGAATTTGCTCCACACCTATTTACTCTCTATACTTCCATTTGCTCCTCATAGCAGTTGGCAGCTCAACATTATTTTTTTTTTAAAAAAAAAGCTAACTGTTAATTATATTTAAACCTAAACTTTGTTTCTGGGGTTTTTAAAAACATGTAGTCCTATTCCACAGTGAACACACACATTTGACAAAACTCCAGGAGCCAGTTCAGAGAAATTTATGTCTTCACTCTAAAACGGAAAGGCATGCAATTCTCACTGGGTGATGATCTCTGCATCTTAAAATATAGGCCTTATATAAAACAAATATATCAATATAAATCATGGGTTGCATCCAATGTTTGTTATGCTCAGAATAGATCCGCTGAAATAGACCCATAGAAATTAATGGACATGTCTAAATTAGGTAGATTAATTTCAATGTGTACTCAAGTACAACTTAGTTGGATACAGCCTCATAATTACAATTTCCCAACACTGCAGTTTGTTCAAGGACTGCTTGAAATGATTTTACTGATACTAAGGTTTTCTAACATGCAAAAAGTCCTCAATTGCTCCTTAAAATCTAGAGCGCAAACTGGAGACTGCTGGAGTAAGCCTTTGTATCAGGTAAGGGATCTGCTAAAACCAAAATCCTGTACATACTTAGTTTTCCTAAAAGCCAAGAAAGCTCAAATAAATGGTAGTGCTTTATAACTAGAGTTTTACTTTCATAATACTATATGGTTGAAAATAATGTGAATTCAACTAGAGGTTTTAGATATTTGAAGTATTGGAAAGTTTGCCATAATCCTGACAACACACTTGTTCTTCAGTCCAAACAAATCAAATAAACTATAGATTTCAACACAGAAGGCTGACCTTGAGTTACTGTTACTGCCATTATTTTTCTTGGCCTTCTTAGGTGGTGGATCCTTGGTTTTATTTTTTTTATTCTCTTCTACTTCTTCTTTCTTTTTGTGCTTCTCCTTTTTCTTTTCTTTCTTGTCTTTCTCCTTCTTCTTTGGTTTGTTCTGCTGCGGCTGGGACAGGGCAGCCAACTGCTCATGCACTGCTTTCAGCTAAGGAGTGGACATAAAGATCAATACAATTTTGTTCTGATCTCTTCATTTTAATCTCCCCTTGCAAAAAAAAGGAAAGGAAAAAAGTGCTGATCCCTCTGCTTACTTTGGTGCCCATCTAACTGCTTTTTTACTAAGAGTTTTGTGTGTAATGTTATCAAGATCATCCATTCTGCATGAGCAATATTGTCTATTGAGCAGGAAAGGAAGAAACAAGGAAGTGTTTAACTCTAGTTGCTAAAGCAATTAAGACAGCCATGGAAGGTCAATATTCTCCATGCTTCTTCTCTCCTCACATCATATCAACAGTGCAAAGAGTGTGACTCTCAGGCTTCAACAATTTTACTCACAAAGCAAGGTGTGGTGCTGTCCAAAGTCAGCAACCAATCCTGCCTTTCAACTTTGAAGCTAGAAAGGTGGGCAGAGATTGTCCCAGCAGCTTTCTAGCTCCAAAGTTGGAAAACTCAGTCAAACAGGCCACTCAAAAATTATAGACCCAAAGTGATTCCAGACTCTTTTCACACTAGAATTCAATAGTACATACAAGAGGAATGTGTGAAAGTAAACTCTGCCTGATTCTTTTAAGTAAAAGTAAGTCCTGGGATAAAAAGCTCATGATAACTGGCTATAAAGAACATATGTTCACTTTTCTCCCTTCTCACCTGCTACAGATCTGAGAACTTTGGGTTCTCTTCCTCCTTTGAAGTCTCAAGTTGCAGGCTTGCAAAATAATGAACTCCAATGTGGGCCAGAAGACCAAGACTTTGCACATGGTTGGGTATACAGGGAACTGAACAGATCCTTACTCCAAACCTGAAAACTGCAGTTAAGTGGACCAAAGGTGATGCAGATTCTGAAGCATAAATAGACTACCTGTTCCTGGAGCTCTGCTAGCCGCTGAGCTCGTTCTTCTTCAGAATCGTCGGATGAACTGTCGCTATCAGAGGAGCTGTCACTGCTGCTATCACTGGATGAAGGTGGGGGCACTTTGGGTGGAGGCTGCACCACTACTGGAGAGGAAGCTGGAATCACAGGTTCTTCAGGCTCATCTGGCATTTTAGCAAAACGCATCTCGAATACATCCTGGAGAAATACAATAAGCAATATATACATTAATCCCCACTCGGCAACCACCTTTAGGATACTACTTCCCCCAAAGTGGAATCACCAGTGGTATCCCTAGTTCCAAATGCAGAGAGGCAGTCCAGTAGGATACCATGCTCAGTGGATACAAGCCAGAAGACTCAATAGAATCACATTCCTCCTCTTTCCCCACAAAGTTTGTCAACCAGGTTTTGAGCTTTTCTCAAAACGAGGCCTCATGTCCGAGACCCTACTGAAAAATAAATGGTGTACGCATATTTTACAGATACATTTTTTGCCTAGAGTAATGCATATATTTGGTGCTTATAGTTGCATGTTTTATGTTAGTTTATTATTTCAGTATTTTCTTCTGATAATTAGATTTTGTTGAACTCTTAAAAAGTAACATTTTAATACAGAACTTAATTTTAAAGAAATATTTTCTTTACCTGCAGTTTCCGTGCCATAGCAACCACCTCATGATCAGGAGGATTATACTTGTAACAATTGGAAAACATCAATCTGACATCAGCTGCAAATTCCTGAGCATCTCTATAATCCCGGTTCTCCAGTTTCGACTACAAATGTAAAAAAATAAAATTCTGCCATTAATATTTCAAATACAATATATGAATATGGAACAATGAAACCAATATTTTGCACTTCTATCACGTGTCTGTCTGTCTGTGGGTATATGCACAAGGAAGCTACAGCAAGATTTATTACAGGCAATGGTTATACTTTAGAGGTGTTTGCAGTACTGTCCAGTAAACTACTCTTTACAATGCTCGGAAATTTCTCACAACACTCAGTGTTGTGGAGAGCAATCTATTATAGGACATGTGCACTAGCACAGTAGATCCTTGAAAGGTATTTGCCCAGTCTGGAAAGAAGTCTAAAAAGCAATTCATAGAATGTTGGCATTTTTACTGCAGAAACATAGAAATCTTTTAAGTAATAAGTTTTTAAAATCCCACAGTTATATATCCTCACTGTCTTTGAAAAGCCGGCAGGATGCACTGAGTAGCACAGTGTAAGACTCAGGAGACTGCCTCTTCCCAGAAGCCAGAAGGGGCAGCTATTGCAAGAAACAAATAGGGATAAGAAATAGAGTAAGATCTCATCTTTCCTCACCTACAGGAGTAGATTACTTAAATAGTACTTGCACTACAGCTGCATGTTAAGTTCTTTATTATGCTAAGAAGATGGATGTTACCACTATAAGGGAAGGTCAATGAAAATCTGGGTTGGCCCTTCCATTAGTGATCAGGCAACTGCAAATTACACCACCTGAAGCCCATTGCTTACCTCTCTTGGCTGGCCCTGCTCCTGCCTGTTCGCTGAAGCTCTCTCCTCCCTCCAGGAAAGACTAATGGAGGGGGGCGGAATTACATCTCTCAGAGCAAAGCATTTTGGGCAGAGTAGCCACGAAAGTGCATGTGCTGCCATGGTTTGTGGTGGCAGCTAATAATACCTAAGACTGGAGGGAGTTGCAGTAACTTTAAGCTCCCTGATTCCATTTTTAGTATCATTAAGCATTGCAGCAAACTGCAGCACCCCATGTGTTTTCATGGTCCCCCACCCCAATCTCAGATTCATTGTTCGGAGGTAAGGATCCCTCCAGGTCCTTCCTAGAACTAGGCAGGGAGGAAGGAGGTAAGAGCTGGAAGCCTTGTTGGCACCACAACAAATGTGAGTGAGTGAATGTCTGTATGTCAGATCAATGCATCCTGAAGTAGCATCAAAAAAACAAGACAGAAAGCTGGGGGGGGGGAGAGGTGCTATAGCTAGCACAGCAAGGAAGAGAATGGGCAACAGCAGCTTAGGTGATGCAATCTCTTGCACCAACCCTGATACGAACGCAGCACATTTGACAAAAACTACACATAGCATCTTGGGGAAATTTGGTCCACAATGTCTCCGATGTATGGGATAGCCACATTAATACAGGCAGCCAGTGCACTCTTGACCATGCTGGTGTGTCTATACCACCCCCCAGAAGTCTAACTTATGAAGAGACTTTTTTTTGCATCAATTCATCCTCTTTTCCCTTTAGCAAATTTATTCCTCTACCTACCTATTCTTTTCGGCACCAAAACTATTAACAAGATTCAATTAATTTATTCCTCTTCTTCACATCAAATCTGTCTTAATAATTACTTTTAAAAGCAGGCCTATAGTCCTGACAAGAAGCCTGGTTTACAAAAACAGAAAATGTTTACTTCTCTGTAGTTCATCCTCATTCCCCACTTCCACACAGCAAAGCCTTAGGCACAGACAAGGTGACCAACTAGGAACGCCACAGCCCTAAGCTGAACCTGACAAAGAAAAAGCCAGAAGAATTTCTTCCTGTATTAATTTCTATATAAGCAGCACAGCCAATGAAAGTCAGTGGAGTAACCAAAACGAACCCCCCTCCCCCCAAATTCTTATGGATGAAATGACTGTCAAACTTAGTTGCTGCAGTGTTACACTGATAGCATCAGAAAGAGAAACTGCAGATGAAATAGCTGAGCTTGGAAGCCAATAATGGTGCTACTGGTATTAAATAAGACCTTATGTATGGCTCCAGTCTGAGCAACTCTGCTAAGAACAAACTTGTATGCCTCACCTATATTATCCTTCAGAAACTGACTCTCTGAATGGCTTTGACCATTTAATTCTGCTTCTGGCCCTCTAATGCTTAAAATCCAACCATCTACTTGTATTTCATCACATTACATGCCTATGGCTATTCAGCCTTGTAGTTTCTGCTTTTGGACTTGACCCATACTTGCATTGGTACGTACTCTTTGAGTATGTGACAATGTGGTATACCCATTAGATGGGGATGGTGACTACTTTACCATAGTTGTGCTATATCATAGAAAGCATGGCTTGAACCCTAAAAAGGAGCATTCTACATGGCAACATTTTGTCGCAAGTCTTATTATTATGTATTAATACTGAACATGTGTCATCAGAGTCCTATACAACTTTAAATCCTTTTCAGCCTTTCAACTCGTTAGTGAGGCATCATCTCCTAATCTTTCTACTTTTCCCTTTTCTATTCCGTCGAGAAAGTTGCCATTATTTTCTGCACTAACAGGTGTACAAAACCTATTTTGATTTCTAACTACATAGCTTTCCCACTGTGCTACATTCTATATTAATTGACGGTGAGCTCTGGAACACCTTCTGAGCATCTGTGCTCTCCCTGCCAAGAAAACTGTCCCCCAGCTCCACCCTGGTAGTACAATTGCTTGCACATTTGCTGCTGGTTCTGGAAAGTCCTATGGTAGCAGCATACTAACTCTGAGCAAAGGCTACAGATAGGAGAAGTCCCTTCATGGTGGGACTGAAATTGATATGAAATTAATAACCTATTTGTGGTGACGCTGAGAAGTCTGACTATAGGGAGAAGCTCTTTCACTGTAAGATGAAAACTGCCAATGGTTTCTTAATCACTTGCTAGTGTCACCTCCACAGTAAAGATAGTACTTTGGACTTGCTGAAGAGGAAGAAGAAAAACTAGTCACTTTCACTGCTACTTTTTGCAGCCTCTGTAGATATCCCAAGGTTGATGAAGATTTGTGCATCTAACTGCACCTAAGATTTTTCACAGACCAGCATACATAGTTGTTTTTGCATCCAACAACCAAAATCAAACCCTCCCTTCTAGTGGAAAGTAAGCTGAAAATACTGTAACTGGACAAAAGGGCCAAGAATACTTGTCTAAACCAGAGGAACTACAAAATCAGTAATCAAGCCTCCCTATCCACAAAGAAGAATATAAACAGATGATACTCCCTCACATTCCAGATATTGCTGAAATCAAACTCCCGTCAGTCTCAACCAGCAAAGCCAAGGGTTAGGGATGATGGGAGCTCGGAGTCTAGCAACATTTTAAAGTTACACAATAAACAAGCACATGCTTGCACAAGCAAACACAGGTACAGTTCCTTCATAACTTACAAGGTGTATAAATGTGTGGGTATTGGCTTTCAGAGAAGATTACATGCACAGCTTAAAACTACACTTACTTTAATTGTGCTCAGATCCATGGGATGCTTAATGATATCACGGTAATCATGAAGCCCAAGTGCTTCCACATCCACAGGTTTGTAGAAGGGCCAGGCGTAGGCAGCATGCTTCTTAGCAAACATCTCTTTTATGATGCCACTACAATATTTTAATTGCTCTGACACTTTATTACTGCTACTCTTCTCTACTACATGCTGCTGAGAGTCTGGAACATCCTTCTTAGGCGGCTTCACTGGTCGGCTTTCTCTTCGTGGACCTGTCTTGGCAGCCTTGGGTTCTGTGGGCAGTGATGAGGACTCATGAACCGGGTCTATTGTTGTTGGAGTTGTAGTGTCTGCTTTCCTCTTCACGCCTTTTTTTGTCTGCAAAAGCAAGCAGACACTCTATGTAGCCTTCTGTTACTTGTGTTGGCTAGATAGGATCAAGTGAAATCCTCACAACTGAGTAAATACTCCGCATAAGAAGGGGAAAACACCATCACAAACACTTCCCACAAAAATGGCATTGGACTAGGTTCACTTTTCCCCATAAGATTTTAATAAAGCTTTTTATGATACAATAAGATAAAAGCTAAATAAAAAGAAAAACAAAGAGAAAAGAACATGCAGAGTCCTCTCAAAGGTAGCTCTTAACCCTTGCCTCACTTTTGATTTCTAGAAAATATGTCTGCTTAACTATAGTTAGGCTAAGTATATAATTCAATGCAAGTATCAAGTTTACGGAAAAAAGAGAAACAGTTAAAAATCACGTAAAAATCTTAATATCCAGTGTAGTGAAATATGGGGGCCAGCAGTGAAGTTGTGTGCCATGAAGTCCCTGGTTCAAATCTTGTCTTAGCCATGAATTCACTAGGTGGCCTTATGTAAAGTATTACATGAGGTGAGGGGAATGTAAGGCCCTCCTGGCCTCTCTATCTGGACTGTGGGACTTTCCCAGACCATACCTCCTCACTGGCCTTACTCTGCACCCTTGTCAGCTTTTGTTTGTGTGGAATGTCCTTGGACTATGCTTGCCTGGAAGGACAACATGTGTGTGCGTGGAAGCTTTTGGCTGGAATGTAGCCCATTATACAGAGTTTAGAGTCATGTCTGTTGCTATGCCCACCTTTTCCTTGGCCCCATCTACTACCACCACCATATAGCCCCCAGAAGATTGCTCATGAGGAATGCAGCCCTTGGGCTGAAAAAGACTCCCCACACTTGCACTGTAGTCTCTGCTTCTCATCTGTAATTAGGGGGTCGTAATACCTTGTTCAAACTTTTTAAACAGAGGGCCAGTTCACTGTCCCTCAGACACTATTGGGGGCCAGACTATAGTTTGAAAAAAATATGAACAATTTCCTATACACACTGCACGTATTTTATTTGTAGTGCACAAAAAACCCAGGAAAAACAAAGCAGGATTGTTACAGAACAGGTCTGTCCATGCACACCTCTTCCCACACAAACGCCCGGGAGGGGCAGCAAAAGGAGAAACCTGTGTGCTGATGGGTTTCGTCCGCTGCCTCCGAGGAGCCTCCTCTGCAGCACTCACAAGGCAGGGAGACACACAGTCCAAGAGGAACGTGGGGAAGCGTTAATTGCACGCGACTCAGGGCTGGCCGCGCCTGCGAGTGGGAACTAGGAGCTGCAGCTGGGTCCAGGGTGGCGTGCCTCTTGCTTCCCGCCCCTGCGAGATTTCAGAGGGGAAAGAGGGGGAAAGGTACGCCAAGAAGAGCCTGTCTCTGGGGCGGGAAAGGAGCGAGAACCCCCGCTGGAGCCCCTCTCTCTTGGGAAGAACTCAGCCTTTGCTGCCCAGCGGCGCCCCACCTACTAGGCCCTCCAGCAGAGCCCAGCTGCGGCCGAAGTCGGAACTAGAAAGCTCGCAGGCCCCGCTTCTCCCGGCAGTGGGAGCGGCATCTCAGGGTCTCGTTGGCTGGGCGGAAGAGGGCAGCCGAGCCAGGCAGAAGACGCCTCGCCATTGCCATGCGAACTGCATTCCAACCATTGCTGTTGCATCTTTATTTTTTTAATTATTATTGGTTTGGTTTGTGTGCCTCAAAGGGACCTCCATTTTAAGTTGGGCGCTTGCAATGTGGGGTTGCCCCACTGAGCCGATGAGTCTGTTTCATGGCTATAAAAAAATTAAGACAGTGGCGGGTTCTGCAGTGGCCGGGCGGGCCGGGTTCGGGACCTTGGCAAACCAGATCTGACCATAGTTTGAGGACCCCTGACTTAGATAATGCATGTGAAACGATGCAAACACTCTAAAGTGCTACATACTTGCCATGAATTATTATTAAACAGACAGCTTATGCTGCCCACTTAAAATGAATGTTTAATTTCCTCCCCAATGGTACTAAGTTTACATGATAAGAGTTCCTGAACTGATGACATGAAAACATCACATTTTGAGAATTGAATTCATTATAGGTTCATTTCACTTGAATGCTGTTTGGAATGGTGCTGTTCAAGATGAAAATTTTGAATACCCAGTTTTGAAACTGAGAAAGCATAGTTGTCTAAAAACCACGTTACCTATTTCTACCTTTACAAAACACTCACCACAATCCTATCCAAGTTTACTCAGAAGTAAGTCCTACTGTGCTCAATAGAGACTATTCCCTAATAAGCACATTTAGAAATGTTGTAATTGTTATCTGTAGTAGGAAGATCTGGTTTTCACTTGCAAGCTCCATGTAAAAGAGAGAGGTGAAAAACAAGGGTCAAACCTCAGTACTGACCTGACCAATGATAGGAATCAAATATCTAAGAATCTGCACTGGAGAGGCTAAAACTGTATCACACTAAAGAGGGGCAATTTCCCATGAAACGACCACACCAATATAAAAACCTGTGCTAACCATTAACATCAATAATGTCTACATTTAGCCATCAAATACATCATCTAGTGGCTGTATTAATCGGACCTTACACCACTTTTGCTTTTCTCTTTGTTGCTTTTCGGTTCTTCATGGTACAAAGCATGGCTCCCACATGAGGGAGTACATATTGCACCTGGTTCATGGGTGTCGCATTACTTAGCTCAAGCTGACGTACCTGGGACAGTGAGACTGCACAGTTACACATTTCTCTCAAAGATTTTTAAAAGATGTTCTAGGAAGGTAGCAGAGGACATTTCAACCACTTTATTTCCAGGGAAAGCTCAAGGCTCCTTCACGCTTTTTACGGGAAGCACACAATTTTAAGAATGTGCACACGTAGCAGAAATGCCCAGCCAATTGCAGCTTACTAGTTTGTGTAAAATGAGATTTGTGAAGTGACTCTCAGCATGGGTACACTATTGGGGGGAAGGAGAATCAACTTTAAGAAAAAGATATATAATAATGTAAGTTTTCTCTTTTACCAAATCAGTACAATGATTCATCCAGCCCAGCACTGACAATTATTCATGCCTCCATTTAGAAACATAGGAGTCATACTATTGGACAATCTAGCCAAGTATTGTCCACACTGTCTGGCAGAGGCTCTCCAGGGTTTCTGTCAAGAGTCTTTTCCCAAGTAAAGTATGGATTAACCAGTGAAACACAATGGCAATACATCCAATTGAAACATATGTTGGAAAGGCAGTTTGGCCCTGATGCCATAGCAGCATCGGAAACACCCATGCTGCTACAAGATTTAATCTTTGCAACAAAAACAAAAAACTCTACACTTGCACTATATAAAACACTACTCAACAGGAAGAAATATGATTTAGAATATGATAGCCAAAAATGGAGTGAAGAGTTAAGGGTACAGATAACAAATATATGGGAGCCAAGTATAAAATAAATAGAAATAGCCTCTATGGATCTGAGATTAAGACTTATTCAACAGAAAATAATATTCAGAGTCCACTGGACTCCAGCAAAACTATACCAGAAGAAAATAACAAGTGCAGACAACTGCTGGAGATGTGGGAGTAAAAAGACGAACTTAGTACATATGTTGATTAACTGCCTGATGATAAGATCATTTTGGTGCGAGGTGAGGATATTTATAGCAAGAGTAATAAAAAGAAATTGTTATTTAGAGGAACTGAATTTAATTCTAAATTATATTCTGGAAACATGGGAGATTTCAAGGGGTCAAAAAATAAATAAATGGATGTATCGTGCTATATCAGAAGCAAAAAAACTTGTTTTGATGAATTGGAAGAGCTGCAAAAAGATTTCATTGAGCATATGGATTGATAATATGGACAGATTAGCTACATACGAACCAACTGCATGTCGACACAAAATAAGAATGGATAAACATGAAGAAATCTGGAGCTAATATTTAAGCGATAAGACGGATGGTGGTGGGAAGTAGGGGGAGGAGAGAGGGGTGGGGAAATATTGTTTTAAAAGGTGTAGTCATAGGTATATCAGTGTATTCAAATCTGAATTGTCAAATTGTGTTATTATTATTATGGTTTTTATTGTATGTGTCTTTTGCGGTTGATGTTTGTATGGAAAAAATGATTAAACATTTTTTTATTTAAAAAAAGAGTCTTTCCCAGCCTACCTAGAGATACCAGGAACTGAACCTGGAACCTTCTAAATGCAAAGGATGGGCTCTACCACCTAGATTCATCTCCCATTGGTCTCGTGCAGAATTCTTTCCCGACCCAAATGAGACATACGAAGGATAGAACTTGGGTCTTCTACAATCGCAGCATATATTCTAATATAGCTCTGCTCTCTAACCTTCAGAGGTAGAAGATTACAGGCAAACAAAATTTAAATGGGGGAAGTCCTAACTCTGCAAGAATGGAGTGAGAGAACCTTAAGCAGAAATATGCCCTGGATCAATATGTCTTTCGGCAAACCATTTCACCTATTCATCTAAAACTGTCACTTGCCAAAATGAAACAAAAGAGCAAAGCTGTAATTTACTCACCTTCATGGGCTGTGCAGCAGTTGGGATAATTGGTTGGTGTGTTTGAATGGGTTGGGGGACAGAAGCTGAAGGAGGGGGAGGGGGAGGAGGAGGCTGGGGAGGTGGTGGTGGGGGAAGCTGGGGAGGCACCAGCGTTGGTAATGGCGTCTGGACAATGTGGTCAGGGGTCACAGAAGGAAAGGAATGAGTTGTTTGCACCGGCTGAGGATTTGACTGTGAAGCCTGCGTCTGTGGTGGGGATGATGCTTGAGTTGTATTCTGTACCGTTGATGCTCCAGCCTTGGATGTAACTGTTAGAAAAGGAAGCATCGTCATGTGATGTACCCAGCAAACCTCAACACATGCAAAAACGTTGTTCAAATAGCCCAACCCCCTGCAGGAGAAATCACTGCTATGCCATGGAAATGCTGGGGAGATGTAGGCAAATCAAGAGGCTGCGAAATTGAAAGCCTTGTTACCAGGCTCATTATCTTCAGCTGGCTGATAGCCTAGTTACCTGGTTCATTATCTTCAGCTGGCTGCACAACAGGCTGACCATTCTCAGTGCTGCTTCCAGAACTTTTTTTTTGCTAGACCTGCTGTGGGCTCCTCAAGGACTTTGAGCAAGACTGGTTGAGTGTGCACAAAGCTGGAGGCCTTGTGCCCCTCCAGGAGAAACCATTGCTATGCCTTGGAGAAAGGTGGGCAAATAGACTGGCTGTGTGACTGGGAGCCTCATTACCTGGCTCATTATCATCAGCTGAGCAACAGTGACTGCTGTGGCTATTTCTGGGACTGCCTTTGGGGTGCAGGGCATATCCTCCCCCCCAAAAAAAACACCCCAATAATAATGAATTTTTGCTTACCCGTGTTACTGTTTTTCCTTTCTTTATAGAGATTGATGTTTGGGGGCTAAACTGTACATGAAATTGGAGATACTGATTCCTACCTCTTCTTAAAGTGACAACCTTCTATTTGGATAGCTTTTGGTTTGTTGGGAGAGAGGCATGGGAAGTATTGTTACCCTGTACATTGGAAAACTGAAGAAAGTGATTTCTATACTCCACTTTCCCAGGCTGAGAGCCTATTAGCAGGGATAGATTCTGCCCCCCACCCCAAGACAAAGGGAGTGATTGATGTCAATGCTTTATTTAAGAGATGTTTCTGCATTGTTACTTGCTGACACTAGGTAATTCTCTCTCCCTGACATGGATACTATACGTACACGAAACACACATGCACAAACTCAAGTTCCTTTCAAGTACAAGCTAATCCACCTTATTCAAATACACAAGTAATGACACTGAGCATTGGCTAGTCCAAAAGAAAAAAAAAACCCTGCAAACTGAATGGGCAGTACCAATATCAGTACCTGTTTCCTTCTTCCCCCGTCCTCTTCCTTTTGTCTGGACTATAACAATTTCAGTTTCTTCCTGTGTCATTTCAGATATTTTCTGCAGAAAAAGTTTTTCTAGAGCTTCTGCCATTAAAACAATATCATCCCCTGGCTGAACAAACAAAAAATGTAAGAGGTTACACTCATTCATAACTCTGTGATAGCATGGGAATAACAGAATGACGTGGCAATAAATCTGCCTACTTCGTATCAATGACACCTGGATGTGTTGGATGCCATGTTCTGGGGTTGTTTCCAAATTATATTCAAAGCAAACCCACTGAAATTAATGGACCTAAGTTAATCATGTCTATAAATTTCAACAGGTCTATTCTGCCTAAGCTGAAGACTGGACACAGCCCTTGATACGGATGTATTTATTGCAATGTGATCTTAAGAAGTTGTGCAGAGCTTTTAGATTCCAATTTCCAAGCTGCACACTTTCGGGTTCCCTTTAACCACATCATATTCTACACTGTGTCTAATGTAGTCACTTCTGGGTTCTACTTGACTTTTTCCAAATCAAATTTGGCCATTTCAAGTATTTGCCAGCATACGGCTCTCGCCCCCCAACTCACTGTATTTCATTATGTAACTAAAGTAATGTATACACTTATATCTGCTTTTGAAATGAATTCAATAATATTGTTTTGTTGTAGAGATTTATATCGTTTCTTTTTGTTGTTGTTGTTTAAAAAAATCTCAAGGCAGACAAATAGAGTTAAACATTTGGAACCTGCTTGTTTTAAATCTCAATTCTGAAAACTGTTAAAAGTGAAGAATTTTATCTTCTCTAAATAAAGAATATATTTTAAAAGAAATGTTGCTTCTAGGGCAGGTAGAAGAAGGAAAGTACTGTTGCATGAGAGAAAAGTCTCATGCAACGTCACAGACACATCATTTGAAAGCCCAAATATATGAAGACAACATACCTTATTATAGATATAACAGTTTGTAAACATTGTATTGAAGTCCTGGATACATTCTTGAGCATTCCAGTAGTAGTTATTCTCCAAGCGTTTCCTTATTGTTCCCATATCCATAGGAGTTTTAATAATTTTATAATAATCCTGTGGCAACAGAGAGGATTAATTATTATAATTGAAAATTTTACCAGGCATACTGTATTCAAGCCTTTCAGGTAGAAAAGCTTAAAAAATTTCTCTCTGTCCCAACTTAATATGTCAACATATTTAGTAACAATGTCTAGAAGATAAAATAATTTTAAGCCTAGAAGCATTCAGAGTCTTATCAAAACAACTGGCAAAGAGGGAAATCATTCAACCTTTTAATCCTTAGCTATTGTAATATCTATTTATAACTGCTTCTACACCCTACATGTGTGGGGACACATGGGTAAAAGAAACCCATTTTAAATCCTTATCCCTCCATAGCTACTTTTAACCAAAGGCAGGATATAGTCCTATCTAGTTCAACCCTCAGTTCCTCTGTGATAAGGGTTTAAAACAGACTTTTAATGTAAAGGACAGACGCACACCTAATGGCCGATAGAGCCCAAATTTCATGACAAATAATATGGTAAACCATCAGCTGACTGCTCAAACAAAATAAGGTATCTGCACCCAGTAAACAATGTAAACCAGAACTTTTAAAACAACATTTCTAATGTTGGGAAGGATTCTGGGGCTGCAGCTCACAATTCCTTTCAATAGTTCTCTTTTCAGACCACCAGTTTAGTTAGCTAGTCTTCAACAACAACAGGACATACTGAAAGACAGGGATTTGCCTGAACTGCATATATAGCTTTAGTAGTCAGGGAATGAAGTAGCCCTGTAAGCATGCTCTGTAACATTTCCAATGGGCTCTGGTAGCCATTTAATTGTTCTTTCTTTGGCAACACAAATTTTCAACAATTTCATGGTCAGGAGCATCCCTGTAGCACCATGCAGTGCTGCGAAGCACAGGAATGATGTGGATCAGGCCCATGAAATCAGGATAGGTACACTGGCCATCACAGTTGTTAAAATCAACCTAATATCCTGACTAGGAAGAATACAAGCTGACCACTGACCAAGCATGCAGAGAAATCTATTTAGGAGTGCTCCAACAAGGGAATGTTGTTTCAAACAGCTTGCAAGATTTCTGTCACACTGCCTAAGTAATGCAGCTGAATAAAATGGTCCCTGAGTGGTGGGGATGCAGCATATCAGTGTCCACATTACTATGGCCTGTTGGTTAGCTAGTAAGTAGACTTTGAGGTCTTATTTTCAGATTTTTCACAGAAGAACCCTTTGGATAACTAACAAGATAAATCATGGAGGCATGGCTAATGTGAGCCAAGTAGTAACAAGGTATCAGAAAAACTAAAAATGAAAATAAAACCTCCCATTTGCCAACCAAAGCAATTATTTAGGTTTGATACGAGGAAAGCTAAGCATCAAGCAAATAAAAATACTCCTATACAATAATTATAAAATAACCTTACCATACAAAAAAATGTTGCTGCCACAATTAATTAATTGAAAACAAATGCTGTGCTATCTGCTATATAGAGCCCAAAGTGATACAACTCCCACCCAGGGGAATTATGTCTACATTAGATACACAATACGGGGAGAGATGTTGGGAACCAGCAATGGCGACTGAAAATATGGATGGGCACGCCAGATGATAGCCCTTCTTCACCTTTCAGCTGTATCAAGCATCCTTCCTATGAAATTTAGTTCATTGAGCATAACATATGCTGCTCTCATGCTTCATTTTCTCCCCACCCACATGCCTACTCCTTACTCCATATTATCTGCCTTATTTCCCTCACTTTACTGTAGGCCCATTTGATGCCCCCTTGTCCTATAATGTTCAGTACTTTAGAATCTCACCTGACCGCATGCTTTCTTTAGTCCTGTTCCGTCCCTTCAGCACTTCTGAAGAAACTTTAACATTTATGTTTATTTCCGTCCTCATGAAACTACCGTATTTTTCGCTCTATAACACGCACCTGACCATAACACGCATGTAGTTTTTAGAGGAGGAAAACGAGGAAAAAATATTCTAAATGAAACAGTGGATGTATGATTTTTATGCTTCATGCTGTGGCCACAGACATGTGATCTGACAGTGAGTTTGGGGTAGCCCAATGCAAAAATCCTGAGGATCCATGTGGATCCGTGCTTTGTAACCACGTTTTAAGTGGGGAGGGAAGGAAAAGAACTCAAGGGACAAGGAGCTTTTCCGCGGGGAGGAGGGAGGGAAAGAGCACTGTTGCTTTAAAGGTATACTTAAGGTATTTGCCCTGTGCCTGGGTTTTTTTTCCATTTAACAGTTTGCAGCCTTTTCCTTCCGCTCCTTGTTTTGAGGCGGAATAGATTTGAGCAAGTGAGGAGGACTTGGGTTGCAAGGGATTCGCCATTAGCTGTGTAAAAGTGCTCCTCCTTGCAGCCTGAATGATAAGCAGCCACCAGCAGCAATAGAATCGAGCACAAAAAAGCGGTAGGGGCACTAGGACCCAGACAATGCTCAAATCTATCCTGCCTGAAAACAAGCTGCATCCCAGCCGATCAGCTGAGACGCGGGGATTTGCGAAGTTTTCCCCTCTCCCTCATGCCCTCCCCAGCCTTTTTTTTTACTTCCTGGTTTTCACTGCGCTGGCTCAGAGCTCGAGGTTGGTTTTATTTTGCTGCTGGTTGCTTAAATTTTATCTTTCCTGCTGTCTCTCTGCAGCCTCATTTCTCTGTTTAGAGAGCGCGCAGACCTTTCCCTCCTCCCGTGTAAGCGGCTGCTGCCGGCTTTGCTGCTATGGCTCTCCTTCCCTCCCTCCTTCCTGGCTCCAGGTCGCTTTAAAGAAAGCAAAGTGAGAGCCTCATAGAGCGTGTAAGTGGCTCCCGCTTTGCCTGACTGACGGCAGCCATGGCTCTGATCCGTGCATTCGCTCCTTAACACGCACAGGCATTTTCCCTTACTTTCTCGGAGCAAAAAAGTGCGTGTTTTGGAGCGAAATTTACGGTACATTTCTATTCCTCTCCTGTTGACCCCCTAGCCAATTCCGCTGCCACACACATTTTTTTCCACCTTTGGGTTGCTCCTCACCTCCCATCTTCCACCAGCATCCCACCCCATGCCCTCTCACACCACTAAATGTTAAGATACATTGCTGCTCCTTTAATTCTCTTAAGTCTATACTTACAGGGAGGTTTAGTTTGACAGCATCCACAGGCTGCTGGAAAGGCCATGAAAACTGATGTTTCCATAGTGTCTTGAGCACCACTTTGAGCAGATACTGCAGCTGGTTGGTCATACGCTTGGGTTTGTTAGGATTTGAGGTCTCTGGTGGAGGTGGGTTATTAGCTGCAGTACTGCCTTGCTGGGTTTGGCCCTGTGCCTGTGTTGTAGACATTTGTGTAGCTTCTAGTCCATCCCCCATTACTGGTAAATTTCTCAGTCTTGTCCCAGGGCCACTCTCCGCAGACATGCTATTGATCCCATTGCATTCTCCACTAGGCACTCTGTAAAGCAAATGCAACAATATTAAACATGGGTCAGATAAGGTTAACTACACATTTGTGCACAAAACATTTTTTTTGTGCTTGCTCCCATTTGCACAGAGTAAAAAAAAATGAACCCACACAAGTATGTAGCTTGATTCACCCTCTTACTTTGTGAAATCCTACACTAGGCAAGCAACCAAACCATCAGAGTACCCTGAACAAAGCAGGTGTGGAGTCTTCTAGTATAATCCATCTTTTCTCTTCACCAAACTTTACTAAACATTTCCCCTATGAACAAGATCCAAGGCTGTGCTAGCAGGCATGCCAGGGCCTTCCTTTCCACTCCCCCAGCCCCAGAAACAGATTTTGGCAGCATCCAAGGGGCTACAGAGAGAAGCAAAGGAAAGGGAAGTTATTTTGCACAAGTTCACAGCATCAGCAGGATGCCATAGCTGGATGTTACTCAAAGTCTTTCACAAAAAAATGCCTTTAAAGCATGTTTACCCCACTCCTCAAATGAAAAGACTTTCAGAGTAGCTTACATAAGATCAATTAAAAAAGGCAGTCTCTGCTCACAGGCATGCAATCTAAAAGAAATGACACAAAAGGAAAACAATGAGGAGGGAAGAGGAAGGCAAGTATGTTCAGAAAACAATTCTTAAAGGTACATAATAGTCCTCAATGACCAACTGGTATGGAAACAATTCAGGAACAGAGGGAGCCAAATTGAACTGGTCTCAGCTGAGTCGACTGAGTGGTCCTGCTTTCCATCTCTCCCTCTGCAGAAAATTTATGGAATAGCTGCCGGCAGAAGTTGAGAAAAGGAGGAACCCGAAGGAACTTGTCTTTCAGTGGAGCCAATGGAGTGTCCCTGCTTCCCTTGTTTCTTACTGCTACTGCCATGTATAGCTGGTTTTGCATTTCTCATCAGCTGGGAGCAGGGTGAGCTTATGCACATCCTACTGATGTGCACGGTGCCTCGGAACGCAACCCCCAGGTAAATGGGGAGCTACCTGTATTAATGCTCAGTAAAGACCTAGGAGAAAAGGTAGGTTTTTAGGAACTGCCCACAAGCCAATAGTAGGCACATGTCCTATTTCAGAGGAAAGGGTGAGTGCCACAACTGAAAAGGTCCTCTTCATGATTGCCACAGGATAGTCGTCGTAAATTGATTTATATACCACATTTTCCACAATATACATCTTTATTCAAAGCCGCACAGTTTTTAACAGCTGCAACTAGCAGTGAGCATAGCTTTTCCCTTCCCTCTTTCTGGACTGTTGTTTACTCATGGCAAAAAACTCAATTTTTCTCCCGTACAATGGAAACTTAGCTATTGTTCATTAAAGTTAAACTGGCCATATTTGGAACATTGTATTCAGTTCTGGTTAACAAATCTCAAAAGGGTTAGAACTGGAAAAGATGAAGAAAAAGCAATAAAATGATTAGGAGGTTAGAACACCCTCACTTACACGGAAAGGCTAAAATGCTTCAGGCTTTTTGGGTGGCTACAGTGGGACAGGTTTATAAAAGCTTTCACTATGTCAAATGATGTTTTTCCTCCTCTCAAAATCCAGAATAGAGTCATTAGGTTAAACTTGCAGTAGATTCAAAATGGTTTGGGTTTTTTTAAAAGCACTTATTCACATGTCATTTAATTTATAATTTTTTCTACCACACAAAATTATCAAACTTGGGTCCCCAGCTGTTGTTGGACTACAACTCCCATTATCCCTGACTACTGGGTTCTGCTAGCTAGGGATTATGGGAGTTGTAGTCCAACAACAGCTGGGAGCCCAAGTTTGAGAAACACTGCATATGTCCTTAAATAGCAATTATGGGAAACAAGCAATAGCTGAGAGCTGTTGCCTTCATGTGCTGCTTTTGAGTTTCCACCAAAGAAAGAAAGAAAAGGATGTTGCTGGCTGCTGTTGGAAACAGGAAGCTGAATCAGATAGATCCTTGGTCTGATT
This sequence comes from Podarcis bocagei, assembly GCF_964188305.1. Taxonomy (NCBI): domain Eukaryota; kingdom Metazoa; phylum Chordata; class Lepidosauria; order Squamata; family Lacertidae; genus Podarcis; species Podarcis bocagei. The sequence goes on from NC_138126.1 coordinate 90,545,745, forward strand.
GAGCAGGATTCTCACACTACTCCCTTTTCCTTACCATACCTTCAACCAGCATGAACCAGTTGGAAAGTTCAGCAGCTATTACTGTCATATCAAAAAGTGGCATCAGTGGTGGAAAAGGTAACAGAAGTATCACTTCCCACTCTTCCACCCTGGTGGTGCAGAACACTTCAAGGGATGGCCCGACTTGTATTTTTAAATTCTTCCTTCATAATGAAAGGTGGGTAAGAAATCGAATAACAAAATTAAATCAGTATCCCCATTTGCTTTTATGGAAGAAGCAAAAACTGTTTTTGTTCAACAGGTTTCTGCAAGACATTGCTTTTAAGGATGTATAATTGTTGTCTGTTTTCTATTTTTGTTTTTTTTATTTGTTACCTTATTATTGTTTTAACATTTGTAAAGCAACATGATTACATTTTATTAAAGTGATGATAAAATGTCAGAAATAATCTGATAACACCACTGCAATTCTTTTATCAAAAAGCAAGAAAAAGGAAATTTTCAGCTTTCAGTCTTAAACAGAAAAATAATTCAAACACTATCTCAAATTTTAAAAAATGCTACTTAACTCTTTTTTATGTTCTTTTAGGAAATGCCTTGAACAGCCCAGATCCCGTTTAAACAGTGCAATACACAAGGAGTGTCAGGAGAGGGTGCTAAAAGACTAGAACACATAATCTAGCCCAAATTTCCTAATTCTCTTATCTCATATACACAAGCTATAAAAGCTATGTGTATCATTTATGCATTTGAATTATTATTTCTTAGACTGTTAACATTCTTAGACTGCCTTCCTATAAAGAACATGTAATTTCTAATAAATGACAACTGTGAATTGGTTATTAAAATTACTTGAAATGAAAGAAACTGAAGCAGCGCCCTAAGTGGATCCTGATCAGTGAGATCCAGTATGCCAAAGGAGACATCTGCAACAGGGAGGCACCAAGCCTTCTTGATCTCAAAACCATGGGTGGCTAACCTGTGGCTCTCTGAATGTTGTTGGACTACAACTCCCATTATCCCTATCATGCTGGCTGGAGCTGAAGGGAATCGAAGGGCGACAAGTTAGCCACTCTCATGAGCAGCAGCTACATTCAGACATCAAACTATGCTTCAGTGTGACAGGGCCAAGCATAGGTGAGTGTTAGGATCCAATGATGCCCCTTCCCTCTCCTCTGGTTTAGCTACAAGATAATAAACTTTTGCTTCCAAATTCAACAACCCACAGTTTCACATTTTGTCTGAGCATTGCTGTCAACTTTTCCCTTTTCTTGCGAGGAATCCTCTTCAGAATAAGGGAATTTTCCTTTAAAAAAGGGAAGCGTTGGCAGCTATGTGTCTGAGCTCTATAATACGACCAGTCAACTTCAAATGATGGGTTATGACATTTAACTATCCAGTTTCATTTATTAAATTTCCTCCCAATGAGCCCATGGTAGTCTGTACCTCTGGTTTATCTATATAACACTATGCCAAGATTTTGTAAAATAAAGTAAATGCTAGCTAACTTCTCCTCCCGGCTGGAGGTGATGAGGAAGTATGTGTGTCCGCGACTTTGGTCATACTGCTTCCTGCTCACGAACATAGTGCTAAATCATGGTTCAGCACTGCATGCGAACTGGGCCTTTGTCAGGTTTGACAATATGACAAGGGGTGGTTAATAAAAAGTAAAGTGAAAGCTTTTAAATTCCTACTTGCAACCATGCCACATGAAAAGAGGAGGGAAGTGATTGAACCTAAAGTTTGTCTAAGCTCATTCCTGACAGGCTAAACCATGGATTACTCTGACCTGTGAATGTAGCTGCAGTATTGGTATAGTTTGCACACAGCTCCAGAGCATGGTTTAGTGTTCCATGTGTAAACTGGAATGAGCTCAACCTCAGGCTTACACACTCCATCCTCCCATATGACTAGGTGGTTTTGCTAGTATATAGTTTTACTTTCTCATCATGCTGTCTTATAACCAGGACTATGGTTTATCACACTTAGTTTCAAAACAAGCCCGAGGCTTCATTCCAGCTTGTGCACAAACCACTAAACCATTATTATCAGTACTGAGGCTCAACTCTACCTTTTGCAAGCTTTCTGCTTCCTTATGACTGCCTACATCAGGCTTGTGAAGCCAAGGTGTTTGTTCCTTGTTCTTTTACTTTGACACTTAGCCTGTGGCCACAATACAACACTGGGAGTTGAATCTACAGTGCAATTTTATGTTTGTTTACTCAGAAGCATGACTCACCTAAACACAAAATATTGCATACCATTTCTTTTATTGCAATAGAAAATCTTTTTTTTTTAGTACCTAGTTTACAGACCCCCTGAAGCTCATTCAAGAACCACAGGTTAAGAACCCCTGCCTTACAGAATTAACTACTTTTAGCAGAGACTGAATGAAATTCATACAAATTTGAAAACACTGCTATAAACTGTGAATTAATGCACTTCCACACTCTATTAGAATAGCAAAAGTAATGTAAAAAGGCAGGCTCTAGATGCAGAAGTAATTTACAAACAGGAGGTTCAAATTATATAAGGTACAAGTATCATTAATGCATTATGGTTCTCAAAGCAGGAGACAGGCCTTGTGAGACAACAGTTTTAAGGATGGAAAGTTTCTACACTTTGTTCCCTAAACCAATGCACTGTGTTCAGTGGTTTAGCTTTGACTGAAAGCTCATTTTTTCATCATATTGCTTTCTTCTTGGAACTTTTAAATCTTTCTGTGACAAGATCCTGCTTCCACCCTTTTATTTTGGTCTACTTAGCTCCATACCTGAAATGATGAGCAACTGTAGTATTTTATTTAACCTCTGTCAGCTTCAATCCATTTTAAATCAATGCATGTTATGTTTCCCCAACAGTTTTATTCACGGTGGAAAACAGGTACAAAAGAAAGAGATATTTGACACTATTGTTGTAGCATCTCTCCTTTGGCTTTGTATGTAATGATTCCAGCACAAACACACATAATCATTAACTGTGAACACACAGCAGCACCAGAGAATGCAGGGAGGTATGGCGGTGGGGGCAGATGTTATAGGCGAAGGGGATCGAGATACGGATATGCTCGTACCCCTTCCAATCTGCGCCCCATCCCGAGAGACGAGGGTAGGGTGAGCAAGGATTACTCACCTCCTTCACTGGTATTGTGCAATGCCAGGTCTATAGGCAACAAAACCGCTACCCTGCGAGATTTCTTTACCTCGCAGGGGGTTGACCTGGCTTATGTGACGGAGACCTGGGTGCGCGAAGGGGTAACTGTTACGAGAGATGGCGCCCCCGGGTTTCTCCGTCCTCCACCAGTCACGGACTGTGGGCCGGGGGGGAGGGGTGGCAGTATTAATCCGGGAAGATTGTTCTTTCAGGGCTCTACCATCGCCATCGATCCCCGGCATTGAATGTGTTGGCCTAGTGTGGGGCTCCGAGGAGAGCTTGGCTGTCTGGCTGGTGTACCGGCCACCTAGCGCACCAGCAGCCACCCTGTCAGGCCTGCTGGAGGCGGTGGCCGGCTGGGCCTTGGAGTTCCCTAACCTATTGGTATTGGGAGACTTCAACTTCCACGCTGATGCCACTCCCTCCTCACAGGCTCTGGACCTGGTGTCTTCCATGGCGACATTAGGGCTCTCCCAGTTTGTTTCGGGCCCCACACATCAAGCAGGCCACACACTGGATTTGATCTTTGGCGCCGGTATAGATGTGATCATGTCTCCTTCGATGAAGGTGCCATGGTCTGATCACTACGCTCTGAAAGCCAGGATTGACTTTCCACCCCCACCCTGCTTAGGTGGCGAGCCGATTTGGGCTCGCCCGCAGAGGCTGATGGACCCTGATAGATTCCGTCAAGCCTTGCGGGACCTTGCTCCCCCTGGCGACAAATTGACTGAGCTTGTTGAGGGCTGGAATACCCAGCTCCTGGCAGCCATCGATGAGATCGCACCTAAGCACCCTCTGCGACCCCGCAGAAACCGGGCTCCCTGGTTTACCGAGGAGCTTCGGAAAATGAAGCGGGACCTCAGACGGCTAGAGCGAGTATGGCGGGGTGCCCGTGACGGAGCCTCAAGAACATCTTATAGGGTTTTTATGAAAACCTATGAGATGGCAGTGAAGGCCGCTAAGAAGTCTTACTTCTCGGCCTCCATTGCATCCGCTAGCTCTCGCCCGGCGCAATTATTTAGTATAATTCAGTCTTTAACGTCCCTTGAAGGACAGCCAAATTTAAATAACAATCTGACACACAGCTGTGAGGCATTTGCGAGCTTTTTTGCGGAGAAGGTCCTGTTGCTCCGCCATGACCTCCCTGCCAATTTGGATACAATAAAGGAACTGGAGGCCCCTCGACTGTCCTCGGGTCCAGTATTGGACCACTTTGACCGGATATCTCCAGCCGATGTGGACAGATTCCTCCAAGCTGGAAAGCCCACCACCTGTCCTCTTGACCCGTGCCCGTCATGGCTGATTAGAGCGTGTCCAGACGAGGTGCGGGCCCCCCTGGGGGATATCATCAATTTGTCCCTTGGCACCGGGATATTCCCAGGGGAACTGAAGGAGGCGGTGGTGCGTCCGCTCTTAAAGAAAACATCATTAGATCCCTCAGATCTATCCAATTACTGCCCGGTCTCGAATCTTCCATTCCTGGGTAAGGTGATTGAGAGAGTGGTTGCTGAACAGCTTGGTAGGTTTCTGGATGAAACATCTGCTTTGGATCCATTCCAGTCCGGCTTCCGCGCTGGTCATGGGACCGAGACGGCTCTGGTCGCCCTAACAGATGATCTCCGTAGGCAGCTGGATCGAGGCGGGTCGGGGCTGCTGATTCTTCTAGATCTGTGAGCAGCCTTTGACATGGTCGATCACGAACTCCTGGACCACCGCCTTGCCGACGTGGGGATCCAGGGCACAGTCCTTCAATGGCTGCGCTCGTTTCTCTCTGGTCGGTGACAGAGGGTGGCGCTTGGGGGGGAATTGTCATCGCGCCACTCCTTGGTGTGTGGAGTGCCTCAGGGTGCGATTCTCTCCCCGATGCTTTTTAACATCTTTATGTGCCCCCTCGCCCAGCTTGTCCGGAGTTTTGGGCTGGGCTGCCATCAGTATGCTGATGACACCCAACTCTATCTGTTGATGGATGGCCATCCTGACTCGGCCCCAGACACACTGACCAGATGTCTGGAAGCTGTGGCTGGATGGTTACGTGGGAGCCGGTTGAAGTTAAATCCTTCGAAGACAGAGGTCCTCTGGCTGGGGCGGGACGATATGGGATTGAGGGGGCAACTCCCATCTCCTGCGGGGGTGCAATTAATGCCAGCACCGTCAGTTAAGAGTTTGGGTGTAATCTTCGATACCTCCCTCTCTATGGAAGCGCAGATTACAGCTATAACAAAGGCGGCATTTTTTCATCTCCGCCAAGCTAAGCAGTTGGCCCCTTATCTCTCTCGTCCTGACCTAGCCACTGTGATCCATGCGACGGTCACCTCCAGACTAGATTATTGTAACTCGCTCTACGTGGGGCTGCCCTTAAGACTGACCCAGAAACTCCAGCGGGTGCAGAATGCCGCGGCGAGACTCCTTATGGGGTCTTCGCTGCGAGATCACATTCACCCGGTACTATACCAGCTGCAGTGGCTCCTGGTGGAGTACAGGATCAGGTTTAAGGTGCTGGTTTTAACCTTTAAAGCCCTATACGGCCTAGGACCCTCGCACCTACGGGACCGCCTCTCCTGGTATGCCCCACAGAGAAACCTACGGTCTGCAAATAATAACATCCTCAAGGTCCCAGGCCTCAGAGAGGTTAGGCTGGCCTCAACTAGAGCCAGGGCCTTCTCGGCTGCGGCTCCAATCTGGTGGAATGCTCTGTCACAAGAGACTAGGGCCCTGCGGGACCTGACATCTTTCCGCAGGGCCTGCAAGACAGAGTTGTTCCGCCAGGCCTTTGGTCAGGGCGCAGCCTGACTCCCTCCTCTGGCAACCTGCACATAATTTTGCTTAATTGGTTGCCTTCAATTTGATTTAATTAATTTTTATAATGAAATATTTTTAGATTGTGTAACTATTTTACTGTTTGATTATTTGATTGTTGTTAGCCGCCCTGAGCCCGGCTTTGGCTGGGGAGGGTGGGATATAAATAAAATTTATTATTATTATTATTATTATTATTATTATTATTATTATTATTATTTAATGATTTCAGATCTTGATTTGTAGTTTGAAATCAAACCATTGTCTCTTAAGCCTACATGATTACAAATACATCTCCTGCCCCCAAAAGAAAATGGATTGGCAATCTCTTATAAACACACAGAAAGTAAGTGTGATTACAACGATCAAGTACTGAACATCCTCACTTAGCACAAGCCACTTTGGTCCTCCAATGGGCTCCACATAGCACAGCAGTTAGGAACCTCCAGCCCACAGACAAGGCGCTGCAGGAATCTTAATGTGGTCTACAAGGCTGTCTCCTTGAAATAATGCCTATTTGCCCCACACCTGTGATTTCAGGTGTAGGGGCAGGTGAAAGCAAGGCTTCAAAGGAACAACTGAAAGCCTTAAAGGTGTGCTCCTGATAGTTCCTCTGCAAGTGAGGTTTGCTGTAAATGCTAATTTGGTGCTGACAGCAAGCCCCACTGGGATCAGCTGCTCTACAGAGTTCTCAATCAAAAACTTCATAGTTCAGCCCATAGGGAGCTTGCGATAAGAGCTGATCAGAGAAGTATTTCATTTTCCCACATGGTTGGATTTCAACAGTTGAAACCAAATCACACAGGCAAAGGAAAACACTCCACCAGAAAATACAATGATTTACAGATGAGCAACCTATCCCACAGGCCAAAGTGGCATGCAGGCATTGGGGGACGTCTGAACCTGTCCACTGGCCAGATCCAGTTTTCCACCCCCAAGACAGGAGATAACCAGACTATAACCTGGACCTGTAAACAAACCTTCCTTCTGAGTACTCAGGTGATAACTTTTAAATTGAGCATTGAATTAGTCATTAACATTGCAGTCACTTACATATACTTGTTTTTGCCTTTGCACTGTCTTGTGATTGGACCATTTTGCCATCTCATTTATCTCATGCACTGGCAAAGGGGTGGGATTATTAAACATCTGAAGCAAAAAAGGAAAAGGAAATCCAAGCAGAATGGGTAGAAGCAAGTTTGGACTCTTAGCCAAATAATGCTGATAGTAGGTGAGCTATGATTTGATCCAGGAAAGGAACTTGCGTCCTTAAGCCAAGCTGCATACTGAATATCATTTAGAAGTGACTAAGTTGTGCCCCGACTGTTGAAGAGTTCCTGTGTGCACAGTCGTGCTCTATAACTTAATACACATTGGTAGATCACAAGAACTCTAGTGCAAAACAGTAAGGCAATAGAATACTGAAGTTGGCCCACTCCTGGTCCCTTGAACAGTCAAATATTATCAATTAGATGCTAATAAACTTTTTAAAAACCTAATTGGTATGCTCTCTGCTGTGGGCTGGCTGACTTATATGCACAAAAGTGGGAACCACAAAATGCAAGCATGAAATTGTGGCAGTCACCTGTTATTTCCATGAGCAGCACAATATGCACTGTTTGCATACAGAACATAAAACCTTCACAAGCACACACAATGAAATTAGACATGGTGGCAATTCAAGGCTTATAACTCTGTAAGTTGTTCCTGTTCAGAGACTGCTGCTGTTAAGCAAGAGGTCAGCTAGGGAAATTAGGTCCAATTGTTTAACTGGAAGCACAAAAGCAAAAAAGTTACAAGGCAGATAATGACAGTTCCTATGTAAATACATTGTAACAGGCCCCGATTCCTGCACTGTTGGGAAGTAAGGAGCCCTTACTACTGCAATTCTATCAAACGATCACACGATTCATTTTGAAATTCCTGACTTCATGGAATATTTGGTAATATTTGATTATGGTCAAATAAACACTGTAATGACTAGTAAATTAACTAGCCTATCAACTCTAGTCTATGTATTTGTCATATAACTGGATACTATATTGCATATACAAATCTAAATCTGAATATATTTGAAGGCATTCCATTCAACCCTATCTGTTATTAAATGATAGGATCAATTAATCAAGGTCTATGGAATAATGTGTAAAGAGGGAAGAGAAATTTCTCTCTCACTGGAAGTGAGAGCAGTCTAATAAGAATAAATGGCAGTGGGTTCATAACATAAGACACGTTTGCACATAATAATAAGCACAGAGGTATTGGCTTCCCCTCATGGTTTGTTTAAAGAGAAATAAACAGGTTGCATGAAATGCTAACTCAGTGCTGTGGTTTGCTTCTTCCTTCCTTGGCAAAAGTGAAGAGTGTGATTTGAGTAGCCTGCACCAGAACATAGCTTGTTCATGGTCAGCCAGTATGTTTGTAACTAAGGGTTACCATAATGTGCCAACCAGGCTGCAGAGGTGTTTCTTCACATAGGACATAAAAAATCTAGATATACATTGCAGCAATGTATGGCAAAATTGTTGCCAATTTTCACGACTTTAAAAAAGGATTGGACAAAGTCACTGACTAGTAGGCACAGCATACAAAAGCATTGGGAATATTGCTATTTAAACACTTTATGAGTATGTACTAGGTATTAGGGTCAATCTGAAGCAGGACCACCTGGGTGAATTTTACCCTTATGCTTTTCATATAATCAGTTATCCATATATCCATATATAACCATATATCTTTATGATGATTTTATATAATCCATGCTTGAATCATGAAGGCTTTTGCAGAGCTTAAAGCAAATTGCTTAGATTTGAAAAATCCAAAAGGACCTCTGCCCCAGTTCTCTCCCCTTGTTCTTCTTATGTCCTCAATGTCTCGCCAACATAAGGGGGGAAGCAATAAATCTGATATGCTGGCACATTTCTCCTGTCCAGACAGGGTCCTTAGCAGCTAAAACAGGAAAACGCTAACCACAAATGTCCTCGTATAGCAGATGTTGCGTAGGAGAGCTATCAACAGCGTAATGGCCGAATAAAGTTCCTTTCTCCTTAGGTTTCCTTTCTCCTTTCTACCATAAAGCAGGGGAAAGGTCGAACTGATGTACAGACTGAAGAAAGCAGAAGTTGGGAGGGAACTCTTTACATGATCAGGGGACAAGGCTTGAATGCGCTCATTGGTTTTATTTTTGCTGCCGTGTCCGATTGTATTCGATTATGTCATGCATGTACTCAGGTATAAAGCCTCAGGGCGCTAGAGCTGGGGTGCCCAGTCTCTGGAAACGATTCCACTGGGTCAATTATTGCTCAGCAATAAATATCACTTTCTTTTTCTCCATTGCTGCGTCTGTCAATTCTTGGACACAATTTGAGTGGGTCACAGGTACTTTAAAAATCCTTGCAACAAATCAACAAGAAATGGCCATTGCCATGGGGTGACATCCAGCATCATGCAAGCAGATTCCCACTTGTGCAGCAAGACTTCTGCTTCCTTTCCCCTCACCCCATATGTACAACCTGAATGCTAGATTGACCTTTAGTTTAATTCAATAAAAGAAATCATCCTTCCATAGAAATTAACGGATCTAAGTTAGATTTGTTCATTAATGTCAATTAATTACTCTAAGTAAGACTAACTTTGGATACAACCCTATGTATGCTATTACAGTACTCCAACTAATTGGTTTCTAGTGTAATCCTTGATATCAAACTCCTCACATGTGGTTAAACAATGTCTAGCAGGTTACAGGGTAGCTGCGAAGTCTTGAATTGCCGGAATCCAGCAGAAAGAGATATATAAGCATGTTTTACCCTTTCTGGTGCTTCTAGGCCAGTGTTTTTCTACTGTTGGATAACCTTCCTGGTTGTATTTATGTGCCAACTTAAGGACCCTTGCGGATCAGCCACAAAACCCATAGATCCTGAAGATACCATTGAAGAGATGGTATAACCACAAAAACCCAAGATCGATAAAAATGGCTATACTCTAACATTTACTTAAAATTACTCAATTCACCTAAATAAAAGTCAAAATGTCATATTCTTTTCTTGTGCTCAAGTTAACATTGATGTTTCTCCTCACTTGATTTTTCATAAAAGGTTTTTATTGTCTGAACACTTAACGCAAGTCAGCATAAAGGAAGATTCTGGAAACCTCATTAGGACTGATCATGCAACTGAACAAGAAACATCATTATCAAACAGCAAGTTAAATATGTCTTAGAATCCTAGCTCCAAATTTTAATGAGATGTTTCTGGTCCTTACGTTTTTCATGGGAAAAAACCAAAATTGTGTAAAATTAAGCTTTTCAATGTGTTTTCAACTATGATTAGTGTATAGTGGCATGATAACAGAATGGATCAAGTACAGAATCCACCAAAATTCAAAATTAGCTAAACATATAGTACATGAAACATAAATAAAATGGTACATATTGAGTTTGTATATTTTAGCTCGAATTCCAGATGAGTTTACATAATTTTAAGGGGACAGAATTCCAAAACCCCTGTATAAAGTTTATTCAAGATTTACTATTTCTCTAAAGAAAAATAGCTATATGAAGCTTCAGTATTGAAGTCCTCCTGCAGCTAGCAGGTCTGTCTTCATTCTGGCCCTCCCTAACAACGTGAAGATCTCCTTAAAAATCTCAACATATAGAAGAATTGAACATGGGTATCTTCTCCCATAAATGTCTACAATCTTAGCACCTCTCACTTTACACCACAAATTACCAACATCTGAAGTCTCAAACTAACTTTTGTGAGCAGTCATGAGCAACCTGACTTCACCATTAGGTTAGTACCATCTAGCAGTAAGGACTTCATCATTATGGAGCGCATGCATTTAGGTACAAGCCACAATAAATTTCTTTTTTGGAAATTTTGCATAATAACAAGGTTTTTATTTTCTGTAGAACTAAAACCTAGGGCAAACATTTTATCACATCTTGATTAAAATTTCATGTGGCCACCAAAAAGAGGGAAGGTTGGGGGGCACACCAGTTAATTATCTCTGCATTATAGTCCCCCAAAGTAATTTACCCACAGTTGTACAAAATGTGGCAAAAGGTAACATGTGATACTTAAATTTCTGAACACTTGCACATTTTATCAAGATGTGACAAAGCACATCCAGTTTGTTCTACGTTTTATAAACCAAGCAAGAGCAGAATAAAATATAATAAATAATACGCATTATTTATTATTATAATACGCATTTTCATATATGTGAAAAATATGGAGTTGTCGACTAAGCATGCAGAGTTGGAGACCACCAATCCTGGACCATTTGGCCATGCAGTGTTCTGTAGAAGAGAATTAATCTGGATGTAGTTGGGAAGTCATTCTCTTTGTTATGCACAGATACAGCCAAAGTACAAATACTATTTACACCAAGCTATAATTGATTCCAATGCATATCACTAGTTCTATGAAGTTAGATGGATTATATGTAAGAGAGAAAGATTTTTATCTTCATAGTAAAATGTATCAATAATTTTTAATGTATTTTTATTAAAGATTTCTTGGTTTACAAAAGTATGTGCAATGTCTCTTTTTTCAAGTTACAGATATTAGTGTTATATTAGGAAGAAAAGGGGGGAAAGAGATGGAGGGGGAGAATGGTGAGTGGGGGTGGGGTCGGGTGGCAATGTTTCTATTTTACTTAATGTATGTGTGGGGTTTTGTGTCGGCGTCGCTTGTGCAGGTGCTCTTTGCTATTCACTTGTGTTCCTCTGGTGCCGAGAGAGGTTGGGGGTTGGCCTAGGGTGTGATTGTTCATTCGTGATTGGCTGTGGTGAACTTTGATTTCATGTGTGAGTGGGGTAGGTGGATGTTTTGGATCAGGTTAGCCATATTGATTTGTATGCTGTTGGTGGATTCTTGTCGTTGTCTTGTTGGGCTATATATATGATAAAGGGGAGCCATACTGGGGTGAAGGCGTCTTCTTCTATTTGTCCCCGTGTCAGTTTCAGTTTATTGGTTAATTTTTCTAGTGAAGCTGTTTTCCATACTATTTGTTACCATTTGTCCATGCTTACTCCTGACATGTCTCTCCAGTGTCTGGTTATGATGTTTCTGGTTGCTGAGAGTAGGTGGGTTATGAGTTAAATGTATCAATAATTTAAGGCAGACTAGGAAGCCTCAGGCTACATCCAACTAAGTTGTCCCATTTCTGCAGGTTGAAAGCCTTGTGTTGTGTGATTTCCTCACCCTCTCTTCTCTACACACCCTTCCAAATCTGCTTCAGAGGTTTTGGGAAAACTCCAGAGCAGATCTGTGGATGCTGCAGGGGAAGAAGTCCCATTGCACAGGTGGAAGTACTTGGGCCAATGGCATAACTTCTTTGGATACAGGCTTTAGGGCCAAATGAGGCCTTCCAGGCCGCTCTATTCGCTCCACAGGATTATCTCTAGGCCATAGTCCTTTTCAGGCTACACCCCTCGCTGGCTGTGCTCTGTACCCTCCTTGAATACTTTTGCTTAGTTGAAAGTGTCCTGGACTTATGATAATGAGTCTAGGTTGCCCGAGTTTTTGTGTGGCTGAAATGTAAAAGCAAGCCTAATAGACAAAAATCAGCAGAGGTTCAGGGTTACTATAATACAGAAGTGGCCAACTCCAAAGAGACTGCGATCTACTCGCAGAGTTTAAAAACTGGGAGTGATCTACCCCATTTTTAGGGGTTCAGGTCAAACATTTTGAGCTTTTTTAAGGACGGAAAGCCCTGTTTTGGGGGGTTCAGGTCTAACTTGTTGAGTTTTTCTTAGGGGAGCCAAAGTTGTTGAGCTTCTTTTGGGGGAGCCAGTGATCTACCAGTGATCTACCACAGACGTCCAGTGATCTACCACTTGGACGTGCCTGCTATAATACATTAAGATTATAAGTCAAGCCAGGGGGTGACAAGAATGGAATGAGTCAACAACTTGGAAGATGCAGAAAATATTTCAGCTGGGATGAGTGAAGACTCAAAGTAATAATGAGGGAGAAAATGGAGCACCTCCAGGAAGACTAATCAGGAATACAGATATCACAATGAAGTGTTGATATAATGTGGAATCAAAATAAGAGAACTACAGAACAAAATGAACTATGAGGCAGTTAACATCCAAGATGAAAGCAGTAATTTGGAATTTTTTCTGTACACATTCCAAGTTGTTCCAGTTCATTAAATAGCTTGCATGATACTGATCAAATAACTTAAGGAACAGCAAGATGCTTACATCTTAACTACATTCACTAACTAGGCACATACTGCAGATGTTCGACAGTACACCAGTTGACCAAACTGGGGCCACGGTTTGGGAGTTCCAGGGCAAGCTACCCTCAGTGGTTCCTTCTCAATGATGCCCACCCCCTGCACCTGCTAATTGGAGGACAGGTGCATGCCTGTCCCAGGTGGTGCATCAAACAAGTACCAGGGTAACATGGCACACATTAACTTGCCCATGCCATAATGTTGATTACATTGGGGCAGTGCTAGGGAGGACAGGTGCATGGACCAGGAGCTTCACTCATCAATACCAATGGGCTCCACCTCCATTCCCTTCTTGCCACCACCATGCTAATTACACTGGCCCTAACATACACATGTTGGGAATGGCACTAGCATAATGAACAAGGTGGTGGTGAGTAAAGATGCACTACATAGGGTCAGCCATCCCCCCCAGGTTGAGCCACATCTGCTATGGTGGTAGCAGTGAGCCCTGTTGGGGGTTCCATCATTCACTCAAGTGTGCCATGCACTGGTGCTGAGTTGGTGACCAAAATTTATTCAAGGATAGCTTAACCAGAAACACTCTTTGGCACTTCCCTCAAAAGACGTCTACCTAATTAGGAACACAGGCACAGCCAGATGTGTCAATAAAAAATAACGAGCATTCCTGCCTACACAAACTCATGCTAGTTGTTTGTAGCATAAAACAGGCGGAGGAGGAAGAACCAACATTTGTAATGTTTCCAAGCCTGGTAGCCCAAAGAATGTTCTTACACACCACAGGTGACTAGATGAGTGACTACTCTGATAAAGGGCCTTTCTTACTAGAGTTATACAGTGGAATAGTGCTCAGCCTGTAAAAAGGTAAAATTATCATTAAAATTATTTTATTGTAAAAGATGAGGCAAGTGAGAGAAGGGGGGAGTTATATTACTTGCTGCCTGTAATGTGAGGCCATTACACTGTAAGTGACAGTGACACTTGAACAGTCATTGTTACACTGCTGCAGTTCCTGCATTAGCTAGAGGAAAAACACTGTCCTAGTGACAATGCAGTCATTGGTAGGGAAGCTAGATTTCTGCATAAAAGAAGGCCTAGAAAAAAAGAGGTATTAATGCCCTGCAACAAGATTAATTCTTTTTTATTATTATTATTTAAAAAAACCTGTAACTCAACTGCAAGTAAAACATAGCGCAGCATCCAGCTATTGTGTCCTGCCACTGCAAGGATTTCTGTTTGGCCAATGGAACTTCCTCCCTCTCTTTCCCTCATGTGTGCCCTTAGTCTTTCCTAGGAGTTTTCCTTAACTCCTAGGAGTTGTGGAGGCGAGATGGGGGGAAATCTGCTGTGCAAGCAGGAATGCTTGTTCTGATGGAACACGCTAATTGGATACCAATGGTGGTTGTTTAACCACCTGGATGAATTTTTGTTTCCTAATATTTAGCTGTTGCTGTTGGAAGCTATGCAAATATATTCATATTTTGTATGAAGCTTTTAAATGCTTGCAGGTGGTAGTTTGGGAGTACTTGTTGATCTGGAACTCCTGTTTGATGTGCAGGTGGTAGCTGTAAGGTGTGTTTTTTCCAGCATTAGCTGGTACATCAACTACATTACATCGCTTCCTGACAAGAAGAACCTACTCTGTGGAATGTCTTGCCAAAATGGGATCTCCCAGGCCCATTCATTATATTGCTTTGAGTGGTTGATGAAGACCTGGCTCTTTCAAAAGGCCTTTGGAGTTAATTATGTAATTTTTGCTGGTTTAGAGTTCTATGCTATCATCTTCCCAGTTAGAATTTGTTCTGTTGGATATTAACATTAGTTAGAGCATTTATGAGGCCATTTTTGTTTAAGTTTTTTTTTTTTTTGGTAGAGATATCCCAGGATGTTTCCAAGATTGGCTCGTTTCCACTCAGCTTGCTAAATTCCAGAAACCTTAGAATCTCACACAACAAAACAACATTTTACTGTAAATAATCAGTACAAGATGACTCACTCAGCTGTCATTGTACTAGTACCAAATCTAAAATTATTTTTAACTCTTTCAAACTATCAGCCATCCAACACCATTAACATACAAGAGCCTCGCCTCACAAGATAACCCAGGGTGGATACGCAAAAGCAGAACACCAAATTTTCATATACAAAAACACATTAAGTAACATATATACAAACACATTACCTTGAGGCAGAGTTTATCCTTGTCTGATTTCTCTCCTGTTTTCACTCTCTAATCTCCATTTTTTTACACTTAACTACGAAGTGTAAATCTGCACAAAGAATAAAATATTAGATTAGTATAAAATAAAAAGAAATCAAGAAACAAAAATAGAGTTTAACATTTCAAGTTCAACTTATGAAATTGTGAGGCATCTTTAAATTCAAATCCAGCCATGTAATTTCACTATCTTGAAAAGGGATGTTATGAAGGTGAGAACTGCCTTACTATGGCAGCCCAAAAGTGTTCTGGTTCCATCAATGGTCAGTGAAATGCCTTTAGTAAAGCTTGTAAGCAGGGTATGAACACATTTACAATATCTCAATTTTTGCCCCCACCATTAAGAGTTAGAGCTGTTTTGGCAGGCAGCTGTAGATGGATGTAACCTCTGTGCAGGACAATCCTATGTTGACCATTGTGGTTATTTGTGTTGACTTAGAAGTTACGGTTCACCTGCCAGTTACCACCATTTGACACATTAAACACAACTACCAAGGGTAAAGGCTTAAAAAACGGATTTACTCCTCCAATACCAAACAGATCAGAGCTGGAGAAAATATAGCAAAGAGGAAATCATTAGTCTTTTTTATCCCACGTTCCTACTAAACAGCAGAAAGGGAGGCCTGAACATTTATGTTGAAGCTTTAGTCAATTCACCTTCTCCACACTGTGCATGATTTTATACACTTCTTACTCATCTTTTCTCTAAACTAAAAAGCCCCAGATGTTATAACCTTTGCTCATAGGGGAGTTTCTCCATCCACGTGATATTTTTGGCTGCCTTTTCTCCCACTCTCATAACACTAGAACTTGATGCCATCCTATGAAGTTGAATGTTTGAATAAACAGAAGAACTTCTTCACACAGCACATATTAGAACTATGGAGTTGCTCCCACAAGATTTAGTGATGGCCACCAATGTGGCTTTAAAAGAGCATTAGCCAAAGTCATGGAGAATAAGACTAACAATAGCAACTACCCAGAACAGCTCTCTGTTTTACTTCCCCTCTTGGATGAACTGTGCCTTTGAATACCAATTGCTAGGAAGGAATCACAAATTGAGATAATGCTATTACACTCAGGTCCTGCTTGTTGGTACCTGACCTTTAAAGCCCTAAAGGGCCTCAGGCCAGTATACCTTACAGAGAGTCTCCACCCCCATCTTTCAGCCTGAGGTCCACTTCCGAGGGTCTTCTGGCAGTTCCCCCATTGCGAGAAGTGAAGCTACAGGGAAACAGGCAGAGGGCCTTCTTAGTAGTGGCGCCCGCCCTGTGGAACACCCTCCAACCAGATGTCAAGGAGATGGAGATAAAGAACTACACAAGTTTTAGAAGACATCTGAAGTTCCTGTATCAGGAACTTTTTATTGTTTGACATTTCATTATTATTTTTCTTTTGCTAGAAGCCACCCAGAATGGCTGGAGAAACCCACTCAGATCGGAGGGGAAATATTAACAACAACAACAACAACAACAACGCCTTTCCAGAGGCACCTGGTTGGCTATGGTGAGAACAGAATGCTGTACAAGATGGACCTTTGGCCTGATGCAGCAGGGTACAGTGGTGCCCCGCAAGACGAACGCCTCGCAAGACGGAAAACCCGCTAGACGAAAGGGTTTTCCGTTTTGGAGGCGCTTCGCAAAACGAATTTCCCTATGGGCTTCCTTCGCAAGACGAAAGCCCATAGGGAAATCTCCGGGACAGCGGGGAAGCGCAGCGCTTCTTCCCCACTGTCCTCGGACCTCCTCCGAAGGCTGGCGGTGGGGCGGAAAGCCCTTCTCCCCGCGCCAGCCTTTGGAAGGCTCCTCCGAAGGCTGGCAGTGGGGCGGAAAGCCCTTCTCCCCGCGCCAGCCTTTGGAAGGCTCCTCCGAAGGCTGGCGGTGGGGCGGAAAGCCCTTCTCCCCGCGCCAGCCTTCGGAAGGCTCCTCCGAAGGCTGGCGGTGGGGAGAAAAGCCCTTCTCCCCGCGCCAGCCTTCGGAAGGCTGCTCCGAAGGCTGGCGGTGGGGCGGAAAGCCCTTCTCCCCACGCCAGCCTTCGGATGGCTGTCCTGAAGACTTGCGGTGGGAGGAGGGTTTTCCTTCCCACCGCCAACATTCAGAATGCTGTTCTGAATGTTGGCGGTGGGGAGGAAAAACCCTCCTCCCACTGCAAGCCCCGGGAACAGAGGAGAAGCGCTGCGCCCCTTCCCCTCTGTTCCCGTACCTGTCCTGAAGGCTTGCGGTGGGGAGAAAAGCCCTTCTCCGCACCGCCAGCCTGGCAAGCGGTTTCCATAGGAACGCATTAATTGATTTTCAATGCATTCCTATGGGAAACCGTGCTTCGCAAGACGAAAAACTCGCAAGAAGAAAAAACTTGCGGAACGAATTAATTTCGCCTTGCGAGGCACCACTGTATTTCTTATGTTCCTAGAATCATAAAACCATAGAATTGTAGAGCTGGAAGTGAACATGAGATTCATCTAGTCCAACCTCCTGCAATACAGGAATCTTTTGCCCAATGTGGGCTTGAACCTATGACTCTTAAGATTAAGAAACTCATGCTCTACTGACTGACCTATCCCAGAGTCTGTTAGGTGATAATACTATTCTGCCTTGAAAACACATGATTTGGGTGATCATGGTTGTATTAAACAGCACCATTAACGGCTTTAAACAGAGCTGTCAAACATGGCAATGAATGATACCTTTAGAAGTATACCACATGCCCTGGGATAAAAGTTATTCAACTGCCAATAGTGAATAACTTCTATTTAAGGAGGAAACCAAACATCATATCACAATGATCTAGTAAACTCTTACATCAAAACCTTTTAAAATATTTTTTACCCACAATTGTGTCTCCACGCATCTGAACCGGTTACAAACTTTCCTTGAGTCAACCATTTATTGGCAATGATCCTGATGAAGTTAGTTATCTCACTGATTTTATCTGCTAAGTGTCATTCAGGGAAACAAGGGAACCAATTACTACACCACCTCATGTAAACACTTCACAAGTCTGAAAACAAAGTCTACTGTCCCACCTCCCCCCCTATTAACCACCATGGTTTGGGCTGGTCCTGCAAATAAAGATTGCAAACTGGGATCTGATCCTGGTCTGCAGGGCAAATGTAGGCCATGTTTTGTTAGTTCCTTGTAACAATGAACTGATTTTCTACAAATCAGGAAGAAATTCAGTAAGTGGGCTGTGCTGAGAAAGAGAACTCATCCCTTTAACAGCTAGCCACAGCTCAGCATATGTAAACTGACCTTCTGTGTTTGATTTACTACTTTACATGTTTCATAAACGACAACACAGCAAACTACCATTTTGCTCATGACCAAGGCATGCACAACCACCAACACACGTGCCGTTTTCAGCCCTGGAAGGAGGCAGAACAGGCTTATGCATGCAATGACAGAGAACACAACCCCCACACAAACAGGGGGTTGCCTGTATTTTTCAATTTTCATTCAAATTCTGAATGTTCAGTGCCACAAAAAATGCAACCCATTCAAAAGGAATGCACAGATATTAAATTTAAACAGATTAGAAAAACCCCAAGTATTTAAAAGTTTTAGCCATAAAAAAACATTCTGTATTTCCTCTGAAACTCCCGTCTGTTATGCAAATAAATTGTAAAATGTTAACTATAGTTCAGCCTTTCACTTAGGAACAATCTTTAAGATTCAAATACACCAAGTATATCTACCAATAGAAAAAGTTTAAAAGAATTCACAGATAAATCCAAGTCAGTCTTACAGTGATTCCAGAGAGAAGATAAAGAAGTGCAGGATTACTGAATTGTGTTGCTCTATTTGAAATACACTTATTTCCAAGATTTGTATCTCACCATAGAAGTTGCATATTTTAAAAGTAATTTCGTGGCATCCAATGTTTCAAGTTTTCAACAGCTTGCCAATTAATAGGTCATATTACTCAAAAGAAGTTAGTGGAATTTTAAAGATGTAGTAGACAAATTCGATTTCTTGCAAATTAATATTTGCACTGCTTATCAGTCCAAGCTTACTGGCAGAATGAATGTTGTTCTACTTGTTTTCCTTGCCAGTACTATTGCTGCACATTTCATCATCTCTTCAATGTCAATCGTTTCAGTACAATGCTGCACATTAAGGGGACAACTAAGAAACCCAAAGCTGTACTGTTTTACAAAAGATAGGGAATACTAAGGTTTTTTTTAAAAGCCTGTATGGACTTTCAGAAACAGAGGGCAACCTCCATCCCTGCATGGGTGAAATATCCACATGGTATAACAGAGCTTTCTGCCGCCCACACTTCCATGCACAATGGAAGAGAGGTGCTAAGCATTACAGTCAATGAGATGTCTCTGTGTGTGCCTCCTATCTCCTGTCCACTCCTTCACTCCTCTACTTGAATTCCCTAAGAGTGGCACACAAAGACTCCTGCTTGTACACATTAAAAAGGAAGGTTGTAAAGCAGAATTCTGTTATGCCCTTTAGAGATACCTCCACTATGATTGTGCTAAAGAATACACACTATTTATTAAAATATGACTTGACTCAAAACCCCAGGCTGTCCCCCCATTTTACAGGAATATCTCATCAACATTTACCCCAATGCAAAACTCACCTATGGATATTAATGACAAATGAGCTTACTGGAAGCAAGAATTAGGTTACAAATTGGGGAGTATTTACTCAAATCTAATGCTCACTTTTTTGGCCAAATTACGTTCCAAAAATTAAGGTGCACATTAAATTTGATAGCACATTAGACTCAAGTAAATACGGTATGAAATCAACTCAAAGAAATTTTAATCTATAAATATTCACATTTTTAATCAACCAATATGCATAAACCTGAAAATGCCCCAAACCAAGAGTTCTATGGGGGGAAATCTAGGGTTGTAACCTACTAAGCTATTGTGCAAACAGAACAACTTCTGCTCCCATGAGGAACTTTCCCTCCCATGAGCCCGCACCCTCAAAATGTGCTCTCAGTGCTCTGGAGGTTTTCCAACCCTCAAGAGCACATCTGGAAACAATGGGGGGGGGTGGAAGTTCCATCACACAATGAGAAGAATCCTTTCTTGATTCACCCATTCATTTTTATTCACAGGGGCCAGTTATATTCATCTACACCCCAAATAATGAACACAGTAGCCTTACTTGAACATTAGAACATAAGACGAGCCTGCTGAATCAGGTCAACTACCCATCTAGTCCAGCTTCCTGTGGCCAAACAAAAGGCCTGTGGGAAACCCGCAATGACAAATGGAGCACAAGAATCATAGAATCTTAAGAGATGGAATGCAGGAATCTCAGCTAAAGCATCCATGCGAGATGGCCATCCAACCTCTGCTTAAAAACCTCCAAGGAAGGAGAGTCCACCACCTCTTGTGGGAGTCTGTTCCACTGCCAAGCAGCTCTTCCTGTCAGAACACTCACACCTCCTGTGGTTTCTAACACGGAGTGTGGAATAACACAGAATGAGCAATACATGCCCTGTTGCTCCCTCGCCACATGAATTCTCGCATATTCACACACACAATACATATCTTACTCTAACACACACCCCACATACTTAAGCAACCCCATAACATACAGAAACGCTCATATGCTGAGCAAACAGAGAAGTCCTCATTGCTCCTTCTCTCCTCAGACAGGTTTTTTCCTCCCAAGGCCTCGCCACACAGCTGACAAACTGCCTGGATACCAACTCCACATAGCTCATGAGCAACAAATGGCCAGCTGAATGGGCCTAAAAAGGTCAAGCAGCCAGATTTTCTGTCTGGGTGGACAAACCGAGATTATAATAGGGTCATTCACCACTTATAACAGATCCATTAGAACAAACTCAGCTGATATCCATCACAGATTGCTTTCAACTTCGCACATAAACTGAATAGATTTCCACTCCTACAACCAGACTTCACCTTTCTTCTTCCCCGCCCCGCAACTGTCTTGCACCCTCAAAATCTACCCAGGAACAGATCTGGGGGAGAGGCAGGAGCAAGGAAAGAAAGAATGACAGAATCATAGAATTGTAGAGTTTGAAGGGATCCAGAGGGTCCTCTAGTTCAACCCCCTGCAATGCAGGAATCTCAACTAAAGCATCCATGACTGATGGCCATCCAGTCTCCGCTTAAAAACCTCCCATGAAGGAGAGTCCACCACCTTCCAAGGTAGTCCATTCCACTGCCAAACAGCTCTTACTGTCAGAAAGTTCCTTTTGATGTTGAGTTCGAATCTGCTTTCTTGTAACTTGCTTGCTCCATCTTCCATGTGACAGATATTTGATGGCCATATCTCCTCTCAGTCTCCTCTTATCCAGGCTAAACATACCCAACACCATCAACCATTCCTCATAAAGCTTTGTTTCCAGACCCTCGATCATCCTGGTTGCCTTCCTCTGCACACATTTCAGCTAATCAATATCCTCCTTAAATTGTGGCGCCCAGAACTGGACACAGTACTCCAGGTGTGGTCTAACCAAGGCTTAATACAGTCGTACCTTGGTTTTCGAACAGCGTAGTTCTCGAACATTTTGGCTCCCAAATGCCACAAACCCGGACGTGACTGTTCCTGTTTGCGAACTATTTTTGGAAGCTGCACATCCGACAGGGCTTCTGCAGCTTCCAATTGGCTACAGGAGCTTCCTGCAGCCAATCAGAAGCTGTGCTTTGATTTCCAGAACGGATTCCATTCGACTTCCAAGGTACAACTGTACAGTGGGACTATGACTTCCCTTGATTTGGACACTTTACTTCTGTTGATGTTGAAAGATTATGTCCCCACTGTGTTAATGGAATTCTATTTGTGCAACACTGGATTCCGCATCATCACCACCTCCTCACTGGTATACATGCATGCTCTGTGGTGTGCTCTGTCAGATTTAGTTTGATTTTCCACCACTTACACTCAAGTCCTCCATCTGGTTGATGTTCTTCAACTTCGCAAAAATCTAAAAAATCTCCTAAACAGTCACAGGGTGGATGCAACCCATCAACTGCTTCACTCAGTTTCCTACTGACCTATTCCACCTAGCCACCAAATAAAAGCAGCAGACAGCTTTGTGCACTCTTCATTAATGAACAGTTGATCAATCCACAGATGCATGGAGATGCTCTTTGTGGCGTGAATGTAAAATTGCAGATGAAATTATAGATAATAATGTTCTATCTTGTTAGGAAGAAGAAATAATCACCTCAGGCAGTATCTAAAGAAGTAGTGAGAGTTCATGACCTGTTAACAGAAACTGAAACCTCCACATTTCATGTTTTTCAAAGTGAGACAATTAAAGGCAAATATGTAAGAAAAATAATTAGCCTGCAAATATTCTAGTTTTAACTAGGGGAATGTTATGCTAAATTACATACAACCAAAATGTATGGTTAGGGAACATTTGCTATTATCGACACAGGTGGCACTGTGGGTTAAACCACAGAGCCTAGGACTTGCCGATCAGAAGGTCGGTTGTTCGAATCCCCGTGACTGGGTGAGCTCCCGTTGCTCGGTCCCTGCTCCTGCCCACCTAGCAGTTCGAAAGCACATCAAAGTGCAAGTAGATAAATAGGTACTGCTCCAGCGGGAAGGTAAACGGCGTTTCCGTGCGCTGCTCTGGTTTCACCAGAAGCAGCTTAGTCATGCTGGCCACATGACCCAGAAGCTGTACGCCGGCTCCCTCGGCCAATAAAGCGAGATGAGCACCACAACCCCAGAGTCGGCCACGACTGGACCTAATGGTCAGGGGTCCCTTTACCTTTAATACTGTATACTAGTGAATTCCCCCAACAGAGAGGTACCAATGACAGAGAGCTATGTTGTTGCTGCTATGATTATTATTTATTATTATTATTCTAGTTTTAGCTATAAAGAGAATTCAAACAGATGAGATGTTTTTTATTTTAATCCAAGTGCTATATTAATGTTATGAGACTACTTTGAAATTTTCCCAATTGTTTAACCATGGGATTGAGTACTTCCTTCCTTCTGACATGCATTTCACATGCCAAGTTAAACCAATGTTAGGGCCATCCAAAGATACCACTTAACAAGTTCCAAAATGTTGTTTCAGATCATGGCTTAAGTGGGATCCTATGTTAGCTCTAACTGTAATTAGCATGGCTGCCAATGTAACAGGTAACTATGATTAAGCCTGGGAGTGGAGTGAGAATAAATACTCCAGAATCAGGGGGCAGAAAGACTATTCCATTTGACTGCATGGTTAAGTAAGTAATAAGCAGTGATACATCTGAATTGGCCCTTCCTCTCAATGTATTATGTTGTTCTCAATATATGTTAGCTATTTCCACAAAGGAAATCATAGCACAGTTTCAGACAAACTGGTCATGCAAAAGTCTAACTCCAATACTTTCCACCAAATAGGGCCATGTGGCTTGAGCTTCTGAAAACAGATAGTCCCACACTCTCGCTCTTTAAGCAGCAATTATCTGTAGCAAGAGGGGAGGAAATGTTTGCAACAAAAATGAATAGATTGCATCACTACCTACACAATGAAAATCCAACATTATGCTTACAGGTATGGTATCACAAACAGCTAAAGATAGTGCTAATATTGTCATCTTAACACTTCATTTCCCTATAGTTCAAAATAAGTATAGAATGCTGTGTATGTAGTAACAATGCTATTGGTATGCTAGCATGGTGGGACTCATTCACAGCTGGCTGGTGGAAACTAACACTTGCCTATAAGATTCAACCATACTTTTTAGACCCATGCCCAAAAGGCAACTGAAGTATGTATTAAAGCACTAATCAGATACACAATATGCTACTAAAGCACACAATTTATTAACTTGCTCACCTGCATTGCAAGCACTCCTCAGACTGGGGGGAAATAGCAACCGTACGCCACAAAACGGCAAAAGCTATGCCTAGTGGATGAACCATCCATCTCTCATGCCACGAGGACCTATCCTGCAGGAATTCAAGTACCAACTGTTCTCCAAGAAGGCATTACATACCATCACAAGCTTCACCTTGAATCTTTAGGTGAGGTTTTTCAATGCAATCGGCCCCTGCTCACGTAACAAGATTAAATTTTGACCAGTTACCCCATGCAAAACAAAAAATATTCAGCAACTTGACATTATCCCATATAATTCTGAAATGGAAATATGCATGCGGACAAAGACGGTGCCCAATCAAGCTCTGGGAGAAGGTAAAAGTGGGCTACTGCCAGTGTTAGAAATTCAGATATATAAGCTAGGCACCAGATGGCATCTTAAATCTAGCTTACAGTTGCCACAATGGTCTATTCACTAGAGGATTGAACTAGATGACCTTCCAATGTTAGAAACTCAGATATATAACCTAATTGCCAAACGGCACATTAAACCTGGGCTGTAGTCGCCACAATGGAATGTCGAGGTGCTGTTCCTCCTCAATGGGATGACGATTTTGATTAATTCCATTTCTATACTGCTTTATATTTTGAAGAACAAATGTCAGTGATTTACAACATATTAAAACATCAAATAAAACAATCTAGAATAAAACTAACTCAAACTCCAAGAAAAATGTTTCTAATACTACTACTACTACCAGTATATTATTTTTACCCCATTCATCTGGCTGGGTTTCCCCAGCCACTCTGGGAGGCTTCCAACAAAAAAATTAACAATATGTTAAAACATCAGTCATTAAAACCTCCCTAAACAGGGCTGCCTTCAGATGTCTTCTAAATGTCATGTAGTTGTTTACTTCTTTGACATCTGGTGGGAGGGCGACACTACTGAGAAGGCCCTCTACCTGGTTTCCTGTAACTTCACTTCTCGCAGTGAGGGAACTGCCAGAAGGCCCTCAGTGTCCAGGTTGAACAATGGGAGTAGAGACGCTCCTTCAGGTATACTGGGCTGAGGCCATTTAGGGCTTTAAATGTCAGCACCAACACTTTGAATTGTGCTCAGAAACGAACTGGAGTCAATGTGGGTCCTTCTCTAAGTGACATTTTGCTTTCCCCAGTCGCCAACCTGGCATCCAGAGATCTCCATATGGTCGCAACTGGACTCACACCAGTTGCAAAACGCGCCTGCCTAATTTAGAACACTGGACTCCCTACCAGCACTACAATTCTACGAGTCTATGATGTCAACTACACTGCTTGCCTATTACAACAATTCACTTATCCCGGTATGCATGAATGAGAAACACACACAGTGGAAATGGTATTAACTATGGACTAAGGCAGAGGTTTTTAAACCATGGTCTGTGAGAACCATTTGGGTGGCCTGTGGAAAGGCTACAGCACAGTGAAATATACCTATAGCTGTGATGATGGAGGATCCCAGCAAGGGGTCCATGATTTGTGCAGCAGCATAGAAGCACAAGACATACCCAGCCCTGCAGAGCTGCCTAGATATAAGCCACTAATCCAAATTTCACCCTCACATCAAACCAGCATGCTTTATATTGGGAACTGATACCAATATGCTTAACAACTATTCAAGAATGAATGTGGACATGGAAATAAACAAACAGCACGGATACTGGCTGGGAAAAGCTACTGAGTGATAGTGCAGAACTCTGAGAAGCATGGACATGTTTGTTCTCTATACTTCTTGGCAAGCAGCAACAAAAACTCTGCTCATTATACAAGGATTCATTTATCTCAAAGCAAAAATTATGCAACAGTCTGTAACTATTTGATGAGCATTTCATTAACATGGCCACAGGAATGGATTACACCTGAACAGAAGGAAAGCAAAGGACGTAGGTTTCTGAGGTAAGTCTGCAGCTGAAGAGGCAAATAAGGACAGGTAGCACAAAACCATTTATAAACAGGGGGAAACAATGGTAGTTGCTAGCCTACCCTGCTACAATCCCTGACACATTCAGTAGATAACTTGATAATATGAGTATAAAAGCAGATGCAGTTGCCTGCAAGGAAGACAAGCATTGTTTTTATTTATATTTCACGATTCTCAAGTCTTTCCAAGTCATGCTTCAGTTCTCTGTAAAGCCATGCTGCATTCCAACACATTTCTTTGCTTTCGGGACATAGCGTCTCTATCAGAAAAGGACCTTGCACTCTGATTTCACAGTGAAAGAAAGGACTTGGACAGAAGGCATCAGAAATACTTTGCACCCCGATTTTAAAATATATTGGCAAACACAGGTTTTAAAATAACTAGGCCCCATAACTGAAGATTCTAGTCCCTGTTTTACCTCCATGAGGCAGTATGCTTCCAAATACCAGCTGCTAGAAACCATGGGAAGGGAGAGTGTTCTTTGTGCTCAAATCTTGCTTGTGGGCTACAGGCATCTGATATGATTACTGTGAGAACAGGATGCTGGATGGGCCACTGGCCTAATCCAGCAGGGTCTTATGATGTTCCTACTATTTATTTTATACTTTTAAACTAGTGTTAGAAATGAGCCAGGTGAGTTTTGCGACTTGCATTGTGTCCAACTGCGACCATGTGGAGATCTCTGGATGCCAGATGGGCGAATGGGGAAAGGAAAATGTCACTTAGAGAAGGATGTGAAATATTTTCCGTGAAGCTTGAATGTGTTTTATTCTGGATTGTTTTATTTTATATTTTAATGTGTTGTAAACTGTTTTGAGATTTGTTCTTTAAAATATGAAGCATTATTGAAATGAAAAATATTAATAATAAAAAAATCCCACCAGAAAAAGAAAGGCACGTAAACATTCCGCTGTGGCGACCGTAACCTAGGTTTAAGGTGCATTTAGCAATTAATTTATATATCTGAGTTTCTAATACTGATTTTGACTGCTCTCTCAATGGCACTTATTATTATGATGTTTCATTTCTATGCCATTTTATATTTTAAAGAAAAAAATCTCAAAGAGGTTTACAACACACTGAAACATGGGCTCCTTGGAGGAAAAGGTGGGATATATAAGCAATAAATAAGCGCTTCTGCTTAGGAAAGCTGGAGAGGCCAGCCAGATGGAGATGTCAGTCACCAACTTGGCATCCAAAGATCTCCATGTGGTCGCAATTGGACCCACACCAATAGCAAAATGTACCTGGCGCCTGGCTAGTTTCTAACACAACTTCTCTGCCAGTGACAGAAGCAGCAAGAAGGGCAGAAAAGTAGTGCTGGCAGCAGCAGCTATGGAGACAACAGTATAGCAAGGCAATTCCTATAAACTAAATACAGATTAAGAAAGCACAAATACTAACTCTTTTGGAGTCGAACTGATCATTTATCTCATTGTACAGACAACAAAGCAGATGACAACTGAAGAGGTATACTGGGTCTCATCAGCAGTGTTAGAAACTCAGGTATATAAGCTCATTAAACCAAAGTTTCAATTTCAGTCACCAAAATGAAATGTCTAGGTGCCATTTTTAGCCAAGGCGGCTCTGGAGTCTTTTATTTTTTTCTTTTTCAAATGATGGATTGACTGTGATTCTCTGTTAAACATCTGGCTAGTTCAGATGACAACCTTACACTAGATTAAGAACTTTGAGAACTCACTTTATCCAGAGACAGTCCACATATACGGTAAAGGTACCCCTGACCATTAGGTCCAGTTGCGGATGACTCTGGGGTTGCATGCTCATCTCTAGGCGTTTGTCTGCAGACCGCTTCCGGGTCATGTGGCCAGCATGACTAAGCCGCTTCTGGCGAGCCAGAGCAGTCCACGGAAACGCTGTTTACCTTCCTGCCGGAGCAGTACCTATTTATCTACTTGCACTTTGACATGCTTTTGAACTGCTAGGTTGGCAGGAGCCTGGACCGAGCAATGGAGCTCACACCGTCGCGGGGATTTGAACCGCCAATCTTCTGATTGGCAAGCCCTAGGCTCTGTGGTTTAGACCACAATGCCACCCACGTCCCTTAGATATATGGACTGATACCTATTTTTCTTAATGTTGACAGACCAGGGCAGTGGGGGGGACAATCTACAACAATTAAGTGTAACATTGTTCACAGCTCCTGCCCAGGCTGCACAGAAAAAGCACTTTGGTTCCATAAATTCATTCTGATTGTGCAGATATAAGTGATAGAATTCTACAGGGTGGGGTGTTAGTGTGTGAAAACAGTCAGGATCCAGTGATCCCTAGGCATGTACCTCCACATGATGGAGATGTCAGAAACCATCCTGGCACTTGGCTAATTTCAAACACTGCTCACCAGCTGCACTTTATATACTACAACAACCCACCAACCTTACAATTTTGGTGGCAGTTCTTAGTGATATGACAGACTCTGTGCAGGGACCGTTTAAGAAAAATTATGGGCAGATGCTTGAAAGTATGGGAAAAGCTACTTTTGAGATAGTTTTAAGATAGAAATGGAGCCATTCATTGACCCTGAACTCATCAAGGTAATGGAAATATTGGTTATATATTTACAACACTGGAGCAGCTGATGAACAATGTAAGTCCAAACAATTAAGGGACAGTGTTCCTCTAAATCCCAGGATCTCAAAAACGAGCAAGAAAGTGCCTCAGAGAGGCATAGTGTCCAGCTAAACTTCCCTTAGTACTACTACTTTGGGCAATACTGGCACTTTTCTCATTCATGTGGCCTTCATTTTACTTCTGAGCCAATACTGTCAGGGGGTGAGACTGAAGAAAGTGGTCAAGTAGCTTGGCTGGGTTCTACATGTGTGGTTAACAGTTGCTACAGGAGAAACTCTGGCATGGAAAATAAACTGGCAGGGCTGAAACCCACCGCAACTCCTACAACTCTCAATTATAGTGCTTGGTAACTGGGATAGTCTAACTACTAAGCTTCGCCCCGCAATTCCTGGAACAACTTACTGATCAAACCTTTGTGTCCTAGCAAGATCATCTGAATGACTGCTCAGCCAGTCTCTCCCACTTTCCTTTGCCACTTCTCCTGATCTTATACTTCTGCTGACTACTACCTAGACTGAGGTTGCTTCCTGATGCATTCCTCGTTCTCATTTCCACCTCTCCTTTTCCTTCCTAGAAATGTATAATGTCCAGAACAATTAAAGTTATTTGACTCCTTCAGCAAAATAAAATAAAAATGTATCCTTTAGCATATAAAAATGTGCTGTTCAGTATACTGAAGAAAATTACTAGGCAAACATGATTACTCAGAATTAGGACCGCCATTTGATTACGGCTTGCTTCCAGGTAAGTACACACAGGATTGGAGCATCAAAAAGATAAATAGCACGAGTTTTGTAGCAGTGTATGACCTGGTTTGTGTTTCAGTTAATGCTGGTGCATGATGCTCAAAATTCCTATTTTGCTCCTTCCCACACTAGGACCAACAAACCACAAATCCTGGCCTATTGTGTTGTCTAATCCAGGGCTTGTGGTTTACACAAAGTACAAGTGATAGCAGAGTTTGTTCCTAGCTTACTGTTCATGGTGTGTTTTGGGGAAACGAACTAAGAGCACAGGTTTAGACAACACGTGAAGCAAAAGCTTGTTTTTATTGCTCCCACAGTCATGATCAGGAACATGAGAGCAAACAGTCTCCACTACCATGCTACTAGTGACATCAAACCACTTTGTTAGCAGCACCAAAGTGATCTCCACAGGGCAGTGTGTATGGAGATCCTGGCCTGGGCTGCCCAGAAGGCAAGACCTCCCCCACAATTGCACCCTTGCTGATGTGGTCCACAGGAAAGCAGAGCAATAGCTTAGCTGGAGGAGTTGACAGAGGAGGCGTACAAAGCACAATCCAACTGCCTGGATTTGGGTAGCATCTACTCTTTAGGCTTTTTTCCTCCCGCAAAGCAGCAGTATAGCAGTAGCACACTCTATACAGAATTGTGTCTTGACAATACAAATTGTCTTAAAACACATTTCACTCATTTTTTAAAAAACCTGATAATTTTGGGAACAACTTAAAAAACAACAACTTCAAACAAGAGAACTGGGTGGAAATGCCTTATGTGGGAATGTACCATGTGTAGTTCTCATGATCATACCAGACTGGGACATTGCTATTTAATCATAAGGTAAGAATTGGAATGGCCCAGGTGCTTTGATGGATACTTAAATATTTAAACCACTGAAGATTCAAGAAAATTCTCCTTTCCCAGCCATTTATTTATTTATTTTCCCAGCACCCACGCAAAGCTGCAATCGTATAAGTAAATCACATGTAAGTTGTGGGTCTAGTACATAGAGTTTGACAAACTCAAATACATTGTGTCAAAAATCCATATTCCTAAGACCACCACTAAGTTCCACGTAAAGATATACAACTGGTAGGAACTAAAGATGGATTTACACTCTTAAGTAACCATACGTTCTGCCAGAACAGTACTACAGTAGACCACCTGTTCTGAAGACTCCTACAGTTATGGCTGCATGTGCCGTCAGAGGGGTATGAGTAAGGGTCTCCTTCAAACCAATGAGATTTAAGAGGGCTACACAAAAAACATCAGAGTTCAATTTATCAGATTATCGTGTGAACTGAATACAAACTACAGCATTATTATAATTATTATGTTACGTTTGTATACTGCCCTTCATCCAAAGATCCCAGGCCAGTTGACAAAAGAAAAATGCAAAATGACAACAAATTCCATAACAAATCGGCATGTCAAAAGGATGCACTTTAGACACACTTCCACATGCCAGCAAATTCCTAGAATGCTGCTAATGCAGACTGAACTACATCCCTACCTGCATATAAGAACTCAAACGTGCTTCAACTGTATCACTGCCTCACTACCAGCCCTTTGCACTAAACTAAAGATAGCCAACGTGATGCCCTCCGTATATTGCTGAACTACAATTCCCATTGCTGACCATTAGACATTTTTATTTTGGCTAATATAACCAAGCGAAACCTCAAATAAATAAAGGAAATAAAAACTAAATGATTTAACCTGGGGAGATGGGAAATACAAGAAATTGTAGATTTGAATTACACTGTACACTGGCAAGCATACCTTTACATTGGTGTTAAAAACTGAGATATGAAAGCTAGAAACTAAAAGGCTCTTTAAACCGAGGTTATGGGCGCAACAACGGAATGTCTGGGTCTGCTTTTTTATAACAAGAATACAATACAAATGAATGAACTTCAGCTAAAATACTAAGTTCATTTTTCACACAGTCTAGTCCTCCCCCTGCCCACCCCCCTAATATTCTTAAGAGGTTCTCTTCTCCAGTCTTCAAAGAGTAGCAGGAAGTGAGGAGGCAGAAAAAGGTCCTCCTTTCCTTCCACTCTGTAATTTTAATTTGAAATCTCAGGTGCAGTACTGCCCCAGAGCTCAGAAACTGCTTGCACTAATGAAATTCCATCACAAAATGTGCCTAGAACAATGGGAATTTCAAACACTGTTTCACCTATATCATGTCTACTTTGTGCATTATATTTTTCCTATATAGACATGCTGACAAAACACATACACTTTTGACTTTCACAAGTCACGGCTTTATGCATTCTTGAACATATACAAAAATTATAAGCAAGTGTTTATGAAGCAAAATGGGCAGTTTTTATACAAGAAAATGTATGAAGCAGCTTTTGCCTGAAGCACAATAATATCAAAGGCAATACAACCTTTGATTAGCTGGAATTCTGTAGCTGTACAATTGACCATCTTGTGTAGGCAAAGCCATAGTGAAATTTCATGTACTGTGAAACAAACTGTGACCATAAGAAATGTTCTACTGTGATGCTAGTTTAAGCTGTTCCTCATGCATAGCTGCATGCTCCATGGAGTTCAGATGCAATTTTAAAGTCTAACAACCATAAACAAAAATGGCTAGTGGCCAATCCAAACACTCCATAAATATTTTTTTCCATGGAAGCAGGTAATTTCCTTCCACATCATTATTACATGGTCCTGGGGCAGCAGGTTCACTTTCAGCAACCCAATCAGTAGCCTGCAAGCACTGGTATAATGAAAGGAATAAAATTTACCTCTGAAAGCAAACAAACTTATTTGACTGTCCCACAGATAATAATTCACCCCACAACTATTATAATCTGCTGCAGGTGAGAGAAGGGATGAAGAAGAATCAGGAAGAACTACACAAGAGCCAGGAGGTCATAATACAGTGATAACTGCTTCAAGAACATATCTGAGCCCAGCCTCCATATAGTTGGGACTATTGCAGCTGTTGGGACCAGAGGGATATTAATTAAATTGTGATAAACTGTTCTTGTTCAGTTCCAACTTTACTAAAGCACTGGCAAATGCATTCTCAGGAAAAAAATCATCTGCAAGAAACCAAGAGGGGAAATTACCATCATTACAGAGCAATAAAAACAACAACTGCAGGTCAGGTTAGTGTGAGACTCTGCCTAGGTAATAGGTTGCATGCTATATCCACACTGATTTACTGGACAGCACAATTCTAAGCTTGTTTATTCAGAAGTTCCACTGAATTCAATGTGGTTTACTCCCAAGTACGTTGAGTTTGGACTGCAGCCTTCACCTTGAAATGCACAATTTAGCATTTTCAGACTTGGTCCCTATTTCACTACTGCAACTGTATAACTTAAGGTGAATAATCACTTTGCCCCCAAAGAAGCCTACTAGCAACGTTGATCAATTTTTTTGGGAAATTATTATAAACTTTATTAGCTTAAATTAAAATTGCAATAAGACAAGCATCCAGCTAAAAGAAAGCAAAGATGACAGCTGATTTTATCATAACACGCACTATGTATATGAACACTTACAAAAAGCATCCAACATTATGTAAGGACCCATCTATACAAAAACCATTATCACCACACACAATCACTAAATATCCACTTATGTTACTACTAAGTGGCCACTCTCTGCGGACTAAATAAAAAATTTTAGTTTTGCAGTTGTTCTAACAAACGGTAGTCTGTTCTAATCATGATCCACTTCTACCTAGTGAAGCTTTCCAGACCTGCTAAGAATGCAGCCCTCAAACCCCACCCCACTAAAGGCTCCTCATATTAAGTGCAGGGTTTCTACTGGACCACCCGTCAGGTATCTGCGTTATAATCCAAATCTACCGTTAGATCCCACTGAACTACATGGCACCGCTTTAAGGCTTTTGTTGATTTGTTGACTGCGGGGGCAAAGGTTGGGAAGGGAGAAAGAGCCATTACGTGTGGTCCTCACAGAGGCACAAACAGCGCGCAGCCGTTTGTACGTACTTAAATCGGGCAGTTAAGGAATCGGCCCCCGGCAACGCTCCGAATCGGGTCGCAAGCGAAAGATCCGCTGCTGCCTCTGCACACCGTTGCCAACTGCGGCCTTGTTAGGCGGGACGCCGCTTGCCGCGCATCCTCCGGGCCTTTCGCTATCAGGCTACACAACAGGAAGCCAATAAACGTGCCGGTCCCGAGCCAGGAGACCAGCCGGCACAGCCCCCCCCCGCAACTCGCAGGGGGCCAAGGCACGGCCAGACCCGCTCACGGGGGGAGCCAGGTGGGGGCGGCGCCGGGCAGGAGTAGCGGTCGAGCCAGGCCTACAGGAACCGCAACCTTTGGCAGGCAGGGCACGGAGCGGAGAGGCGGAGCCGCCTGCCTCGCGCGCGCCCTGCTCCGAGGAGCCGGTCAGACCGGCGCCCTCTCGCAGCGGAACCTCCGCTAGCGCCGCCGCTTCCCTCTCGCCCGCCCCGCCGCTCTCCCTACCGGAGCCGCGGCCGCTACTACCGCCGCTTCCCCCTCCTGCTCGATGACAAAATGGCGGCGGCAGGAAGTACCATCAGCACCCGCCCCGCCCAGGTTCGCTTACTGCGCCACCCGCGCACGGGATCCGGGCGCCCTCGGCGGGAAGGCCCTCCGCCGTTTCGAATATGCATCCCAGCCAGCGGAAGGCCCGATGTGCAAGGGCGGCGCGAGAGCCTCCCACAACGCACCCCGGCCTCATAGCGGTACAGGCGGAGGGCACGGACATACTTACGGCAATCACGTACCCTTAAAGGGAGCAGCGAAGCAGCGCTTACGGAAACGGCGTAGCCACCATAAGCCTTCCACACCACCTACCGCAATCCGCGTAACCGTGCGAAATAGCGAGCCACATCTTGTTCCCGATTAACCCACCGTGAAACATAGCCGTCCACCGCGAAAATGCAGAGGGGAGTGGGGTGGGAGAAGTTGCCCTGCTCACGCGCGGGCACGGGACACCAAAGACACCAGGCAGCGTAGGCTGAGGAGGCTCGCGTAAGACCTTTGCGCAATAGGCCTCGACGCAAAAAGCGTAAGTCGCCTGACGCAACGGTCACATTACGCAATGCGGGTTACGCCGACAAGACAACGTAACTGAACAAGGAGAATACCAACCCCCGCAGCCTCTCCCGGCCCGGCCCAGCTCTTACCTGACGGCGGGCGGAGAGCCGGAGAAGGCCGCGTTGTCACCAGCCTCCTACCAGGCCAAATCCAGCAAAGCCCTGAGTGAAGGGGAAGCGCCGCACTCCGTAGGGAGGGTCGGGGACCACGGCGAACAGACCAGGGCAGAGAGCGACGGGCAGCGGGACCAGCAACGGCGGGGCTGCACTGACCTCACCACGCAGCGCGTTACGTCACCACGCAACAAGCCACGCCTCGCGCAGGGCACAGGACTTCGAATCCAAGGTTCCCTTACCTCACGGCCACGCCCCTTCGAGTAAGGAGCCCTCCGAGTGGGCGCCGGGAGGAGCGCTTCTCAGTCCGGCCAGGGAGACGGCGCGTGAGGTGTAGCGTAAGGCAAGCGGGAGAGGGAAGGAAGCTGCGTCGCCGCCGCCGCCGCCTCGCAAGCGAATGATGGTGCTTGGGAGATGGGGCTTACCGCCCCACAAAGGTGCTGCTTGCTCTTTGAAGAACGTAGGAACTGCCGCTCTTGTCTCCAGTCCTTCCCCCGCGCGCCCAGCACAGATACCCGGAAACGTGACAGAACAAACTTTGCTCGTTAGAATGCACCACATCCCCGTTTCTGATCTCGCCAGCGGGTCCAATCCGACCCCGCGGATAAATTTGCTACTGCCAACAGTCAGGGAATTAATTGCCCACGAAAGCGTTTCGCAAAGACTACCATCATGTCACATAGCTCTCCTGCTTGTTAGTCCGCTGACCGGGTTACTTTTGAGCTCTAAGGCTGTTGGTGCTCGATGATAATAATAATAATAATAAAATATTATTCCTCGGGGCTGGGAATTCTGTGGCGCTTCACTCTACCCGGTTGCACGCATGGGAATGCGGCGCTATGTCACATAGAATATACCAGCCTTTCAGACAAAAGCAAGCCCTTGGTGCACCACCAGTCCCGAAAAAGATGCTAAATACACAGTGGAAAAGGCGACGGGGACCAGTTTCTTCTCTACAAAACAACCCCCAGTGGGAACCTCATTCGCAGAATAATCAGGCCCTTGCTCTTCCCAGCTCGTCAGTATTCTTTCAGCAGACCGGAAAGGAAGATTATAGAAGAGGGAGCCTTTGTTCACCTACTGGAGCAGAGGACTTGGATCGTAAACTCTCATCTCCGATCCACAGCGCCTATGGCGACATGGGCAAGCTGCCTTTAAGGTGGAAGCACATCGGAAAGAACCCTATCTATTTTATACTTGGTATTTCTCATGTATATATATGGGTGGGGGGAGAGAAGGCTCGACTTTAAAGCAGGTCAATCGTTCAGCACTCCCTTTCGTCCACATATTCTGAAGCAGGAGGTCAATGATACCTATAAAAACACGGCCACACCTAAGCATAGCCTTAGTTAAAGGTAAAGGTAAGGTAAAGTAAAGGACCCCTGGACAGTTAAGTCCAGTCAAAGGCAACTATGGGCTGCGATGCTCACCTCGCTTTCAGATCGAGGGAGCTGGCATTTGTCCACAGACAGCTTTCTGGGTCATGTGGCCAGCATGACTAAACCACTTGCGGCGCAATAGGACACAGTGACAAGTGCCAGAGCACACTGAAATGCCATTTACCATCCCTCTGCAGCGGTACCTACTTGCACTGGTATGCTTTCAAACTGCTAGGTTGGCAGAAGCTGTGACAGAGCAATGGGAGCTCAACCCATTGTACGGATTCAAGTTTTAGTACCCTCAAGCAACACAGTTCATCTTACTTGTTGTAATAACTATTAAATGAATGGAAACTTCCCAGCTGCTGTCCTCGTGTAATAGGGTGTGTAGGGGACAGTGAGAAACATTTAATAGGAAACAGAACAGTGGCCATTTAGTAGCAGGAGAAGATCACAAGGTTGCCTATGAACTGTTAAAAGTATTGCTAGCTTTAGAAATGGGATGACCTTCTGCGTAATTCAAGAAAGGTGCCACCTGGGCCGCTTTCCAAACTAGAACTATAGCAGTCAGCAGCTATATCTTATGTGAAGGAAAGTGGCAGCTTACAACAAAACCCAAAAGTTGCTTCAACATTTAAAACATTTGGGCTGCTTTCCTACATTCCTACTTGAGAGTAAGCTGGAGTAGCGGTTAGAGTGTTAACAGTGCTATTTTTCTATATATAAAAAAGAGGTGCTTGAACTTGCCACGAACGCCTCTCTTGTTTCTCTTATAATAGCAATGGCGCCCACCTGAGAGGTGCTGGAACTGAGTTTTGGCTGTGAAAAAAAGCCCTGTCAGTTTAGGACCAGGTTTTAAGTCCCAACTTGGCAAAAAATGTGTGCAGCAGTAGCACACTCACCAAACTGAGTGACCTTTGGCCAGTCACTTTCTTGAACCAACTATCTCACAGGACTGCTGGAAAGAGGAAATGGGGAAGAACACCTTGAGCTCCTTTGAGGAAAGGAGGGATCTCAATGCAATAAATAAGCCCCATTAATTTATTTGTACCTGAGCGTACAAATAAAAGAGGAGTGTCATGTCTACTCAGAAACACTGGTAGTGGTGTAGATATAGGAATGCATGTTAATGAGGTAGGTTATCTGTAATACTGGAATAGAATACTAATGCACCTATCATAGGAACTTTGGGAGCTGCCATATATTGAAGCAGATCATTAGTCCATCTAACTCAGTAATGAGTTATGCTCACTGTGTGCTCTCCCACTTACAAATGCTCCTATATAATGGGGGAAATGTTACCTTAGCCAGATAAGTTATGTGGGCTTTTTGTGTGTGATTTACAGTACAGTGGTACCTCAGGTAAAGTACTTAATTCGTTCCGAAGGTCCGTTCTTAACCTGAAACTGTTCTTAACCTGAAGCACCACTTTAGCTAGTGGGGCCTTCCGCTGCCGCCGCGCTGCCGGAGCACAATTTCTGTTCTCATCCTGAAGCAAAGTTCTTAACCTGAAGCACTATTTCTGGGTTAGTGGAGTCTGTAACCTGAAGCGTATGTAACCTGAAGCGTCTGTAACCTGAGGTACACTGTAGTTGTAACTTCCCTCATATATACAAAAGTTAACTGCTAGTGAAGACCATAAATCGAAGCTTAGCATATACGGTACATGTCATAGGACCACAAAGAGATAATCACCTTTATAACTAAATAGTTTGCAGGCAATGAGAAAACCTGGTCAGGAGCTGAGAAACTGCTTTACCCACAAGATTCTACAATAAATTAACAGATAAATGCTAATCATTGACTACATTCAGACAAATTTTCAAATTTGTAAAGAACATGATTGAACAATTATTCTGCTCCCCTCTTTCCAGCCAGCTCCTAGCTCTAATCAAACAGGTTTTTGTCATGCATGCTTCATTACTTTGATGACAAAAGCAGACCCAAGGAAAACAGAGTCTGATTTGCAATATACTGTACTATACAAAGCACATGCCAAGGAGTGGTCCATCACAAAGGAGTAAAAGGAGTGTTCTGCTCTCAAGGAAAGAGAGGGGAACAAGTAATGGTTCATCTCAGGCATGCCAATCTCAGTAGAGTACCAGCTGTTTTGGCAGGGACCTGTTTTAACCTGTATAACCTGCTAACTATAAGAATGTCCACTGTTCAAGGTTCAATTGCACGGAGATGATTTTGTTAGAGATAGAATATGGGGCAGGAATTACTACTTCTTAATGTGAAGTGGGAATTGACCGATTACACTGCTCTGAACTATGGCTGCAGCTACTTAAGGGAGGATCGCTCACTCTTCTATCTTGGCCTGATTGTCATGTAATAATTGGCAATTCCTTCATGCAACTTTCTATTGTTACTGTTCCTTTTATTCAGTGATAAACCATTAAAGTGCTTATTGAAAAAGAACAATTTGTGGTGAAATATAAGAATGGGAAGTTGCATGAATTAAAATAATGGTATCAATATTCATATAGGAAGCTTCCTTATACCAGGTCCAACTATTTGTCCATGTAGTATTGTGCTCCCTCCTCTGATTTGCAGCAGCCCTCCAGAGCCTTGGCTGAGACTGAACCATTTAACTGGAAATACCAGGGATTGAATCCAGGCTGTTGTGTGTGCAAAAACATGTGCTCTACTACCAAGTGTCAATGCAAAGATAACTTCCAAGTAGTATCAAGTCAAAGTAGTGGGATATTCAGTTGAATGTGTCATATTCTCTTTTAAAGCCATCCACGGTGGTGATCATCACTCCATCTTCTGGGAGCAAGTTCCAGTTACTGTGTGAAGCAGTACTTTTGTCTGTACTGAATCTTCCACCATTATAACTTCATAAGGATGGCCCTGGATTCTAGTATGATGGATAAACTTTTCTGTCAACCTTCTCCACACTATGTATCACCTAAATCATACCCCAGCTTTTCTCTAAACGAAAAAGCCCTGAATGCTCTAACCTTTCGAGGACTTGGATAACTTTGGTTGTCCTTTTCTGAACTCTTCCCAGCTCTATAGTGTCTTGAAATGAGGAAACCAGAACTGTATGCAGTACTCAAAGTGTTGCAGTTTTATTTTCAACTCATTTCCTAACGATCCCTGGTCTCAACCTTTGGTATCAACCACAAGCCCGACTACCTCACTGCTCACCCTGGCTCTAGATTATCAATGAATGCTTTTGATATAGAAACTGGATTTAATATTTATTCCTCTCCTTCAACCACACAGCAGAGATAAATTTATTTTCCGTGTATGGTAGCTCTAGCATTAGCGTGTGTGTGATGTGTGTGTTCTAGACAGCAGTCAGTCAACTGCTCTTCTAACATGAGCAATAATGTGACCACATTGTTAAGACAGCACATGTTTTGGAGCCAACTAAATGTAAGATACTAGTTTTCAGTTTCAGAAGTTTATTTAACTGCTAAGACAAAAGACTGGGGTTGTTGTTTTCTTTACAAATAGTGCCCCATTCCACTCTTAAAGCTTTATACTATGAGCATCAATCCTAACACTCACAAATCTGCTTTTATTTTGCTGGTCTTGGTACTGCTTCAATACTCACAGGGCAATATTTGGCAATTCACTCCATGAATGATATGTTTGTGATTTTTATTAAGAGAATGGAGATTCAGTGGTGGTATAACTTTTCTCCCTTAGGCTATGCCTCTGTACCAGCATAATGTACAAGCTGCAGCTTGCTAGCCAGAAAATCTGAAATAGTGCTCAGTAGAAACGATAACCCCAGTGTGATACACAATCATCTTGGTGCTTAACAACAAGTTACAGGTGCTATTTTCATGCAATATTGCAAACTGGATAAAGAAAGTAAGTTTTCAAGGCAGCAAGTCTTTTCTTTAGGAACTTAAATGAGCAAACATTTTCACAAGCAAAAACACACACAGACTTCACTAATCTACTCCTTCATAAAGAAGAGGCCAAATTTCGTTTCCAAATTAAGCTATATTCTTTCAATACTGAAAAATCAACACCTGGAAGGAGCCGAATGATTAACAACTTTGTTCTTTTCCAAATAGTGTTGTTCATTCTACAATGAATAAGTCACCAAACCTTTATTGGGGAATATACAGCCTTCTGCACGCCCTCCAACCTAAAAGTGGATTAGACTTCCTATTCTCCATACTACAATGAAGAACAAGACTGCTTCCATAACAGAATAGATGAATTCCTTTCTTCAAATCAGTAACAAAATTGGCAGCACTCTAGAAATGCACATACAGGTACTGCACTGACATAAGATTTTTTTCCAGGGTGTATTGGGGGGGGGGAGAGATTATACAGCTAAGCCAGTCAAAATCATCTTCATACAATCAATTGATACAACCATTTATATGGTCATTCCTATGGCAGCTCTGCATTTGCTACAATAACTGGTTCCTCCTTGGTGTCACTGTTTTCAGCTGTTGCCATTTCAGTGGAGTTCCCTTCTCTCATCTCCAAATGCTCTTGTTCCTCCACTTGGCTTTCTGCTGCTCTCACTTCAAAGCTTTTTTGAGGATGGGCAGACAGTCCCTCTGTTGTTCCTACTGGCTTGATTCTCTCTTTTTCCTGCTCCTCCTCCTCTGCAGATTTATCTTCAGAAAAGATTATAGTAGAGCAAGCTCTCTCATCCCCTTCTGGTTTAGCAGTTTCACTGACTTCAGTGGTTGTGATCTCATCTGCAGCACTCTCTTTTCTCTCTACTGCAGCACTTTCTGTAGTCTTTTCAGCTTCTGCCCCCTCTAAGGCTCCAGAGTCATCAACAACTTGGTCAATATTTTCATCTGTAAATGGGTCATCACCCTGACAAAGGGAAGAAGCATATTATTACTGACTCACAAAATTGTCTGAACCTCCCTTAGACAGCCTCATACCTAGAATGCAGAAGTTTGCAACTGAGTGATTGAAATTTGAGCACCCTCACTTCAAAGCACAATAGCCTTTCTTGCCTCAAACAACTTAACAGACTACATTTTTGCTAAATTATTTCATATGTGCCTGCCAGCACCCTAAAGCCTGTGGTACTATTTGGAAAGCTGACAATGTGTCTGCCTCACAGGAGTAAGATTGGAATGCACTTTGCTGCAGTATATTTACTGTAGCATCAAGAGATGTAATTCTATAATAGAAAAATCCAGTGGAATCTTAAATAATTTTCAACACACCTTTTGAGCCTTCAGCTTAGAAGCAGAAACTGTTTTTAGGAAATACCCAGTTGCATCACAGCTATGAAGTGCTCAGCTCTCTCACCACACTATTCAACACTAGCAAGTCTATATGCTGACTGACATAAGGCTATAAACCAATGATGGGTACTCATACATTTTTGTGATCTCATTAAGCAGAACACTCTATGTGTCCAAGAAACCTAAGGGAATGACTGTACTGGGAACCACTCATACAGCAGGCACACCAAACTCATTCAGACTGAGGTCATGGCTTGTCACTGACCATATCAGGGTCAGTCCTCTCTTTTGCTCTTGCTAGAATTTCTGTTCCTTTATTAAAGGAAACACCATATGGAAACAGCAGACACACTAGTGTTGTTCTGCTGATTCTCAAAACCAATGTCTGTCATGTACGGGGATTAAAACCATTTTCTCCCCCACCCCACCCTGCTTTTGTGGATCACTCGTGGCTGACCTGCAACTGATGTACAACGGAAAGGCAGCATGCTAGTGCAGAAGTCTAGCCCTTAACCTTATCAAATTCAAGTGACAATTTCTGAACCACAATACTCATGAGGCACATGAGTTCCAAGTTCTCTTCTGGAGTCCTGCTTTTCCATCTATATCCATGCAGTCCCAACCCACAAAAATTGGGCCAGATACAGTACTGCCAAGGATTTCTGCACCTAGCAACTAAACATTTATATTTTATGACCCAGTTGGAGACTAACTGCCTCCATGAAAGAAGATCCATGCAGGTGAAAGACAAGTAGCGCCATCTTCTTTGACTGAAAATCAGCCAACCAGCTTTATTCACTGATGTTCTGTAGTTTCAGAGCTCTAGGCTCTACCCCGCGATTTGGATGTGTCCATTAATCGCCAATTATAGGGGTGGGGATTCAAAGTCAAAAGCTTCCTCAGGAAGGGCAAGGTGCCAGCATCCTTTAAGGGAGGAAGTAATATGCCAATGTTCAAGAATAATTTCTTGATGCCAACTGCATCACCCTGCCTCCAGCCTTCCTTTCTTGGGGAAGGTGCTGAGAAGATTTTTGATGGGGCAGCTCTGGCATTACCTGGAATCCTCAGATTTCCTTCACCCCTCTCAGCCTGGCTTTGCACCTGGGTATGGTACGGAGACTGTGCTGGGTGGGTCGAAGATCTCCTCCTGCTGATGGACAAAGTTCAGGTGTCCATGCTGATTCTGTTAGACCTGTCGGCAGCCTTTGATACTGTTGATCATGAGGTGTTGCTGAGGCACCTGCGGACCCTAGCAGGGGTAGACGGAGTTGCGCTTGAGTGGTTCCATTTTTTCCTCCGAGATGTCCCAGAGGGTGGCACTGGGCAACTGCTCATCTGCCCCAAGGGCTCTCTCATGCGAGCTACGCAGGGTTTATTCTGTCACCCCTCTTGTTCAACGTGTATGAGAGGCCGCTGGGGGAACACAGCCTCAGTAAATAGGCCATCAGTGTCAACTACAAGCTGATGTGCTCAGCTTATTTTTTTTCACTGGACCCAGAGAGCAGAGTCTCAGTTTTACTAGTGTCTGTCTAGCAGAGACTAGTTAATTGGCAGAAACTCAGTCTGGTTAAGACCGAAGTGTTGCCATAGGGACAGAGCGGACACGTAGAGGAAATGACAACATCTGCTCCCCCATTAGTTATGCTTGCCATGAGAGGGTCCTGTTGAATCTTGGGATGCTCCTGGATTCCCAGGTATAGGAGCAGCCAAACTTGTTTCTTTTCGTCTTCACCTGGTCAGAGGGCTGCAGGCTTTCCTATCAAAAGTGGAACTCACCAATTACATATGGCCATGTATGCTACATCAGCAAACCCTCAATGGTCACACAGGAGTCTCCACAAGACCTGCAAATACTCATCTAGGCTACCACTCTTCCCATTATTGGCTCATCACATCCCTGCTTTGGAGATAAGTGGCGTCTTTTCCATTCTCAGCAGGGTAAAAGGCTAGTTTGATTTACAGAGCCATAGTGAAATATTTTGGAGAGGCCTTGTCTCACTCATGTCATGCACTGTCCAACAGTTGAGATCAGATCACCTGATGTCAACTTTCTCCCACACGTGATATTTGGAATAACATTGGGACTAACAAAATTTGCTTTGACTTTGGATGCTGTTCCCAAGTTAATTTTCTTTAATATGAAAGTGAAAACTCATTAGGGAAATCAGCATTACCTTTCTACTCAAGAAAGTCCACTCCATGCTGTGAGCAAGAAAAAAATGCTTTTTCTCAACCAACCAGATAAATTTTCAAGCAGTGCTTAGGTTGGGCACAATGCTCCCCCTCAACACAGCTATATTTTATATTAGCAGAGGGTAGCCCGAGGATAGTATTTATTTTGCTAATTAATCTAGTTGTAAGCAGCTAT
Organism: Podarcis bocagei; assembly: GCF_964188305.1. NCBI lineage: Eukaryota > Metazoa > Chordata > Lepidosauria > Squamata > Lacertidae > Podarcis > Podarcis bocagei. The sequence goes on from NC_138126.1 coordinate 90,589,288, forward strand.
AAATTTCTTCTATACTGGCCACGTTAACACATCACAGTAAGCCACAGTAAATGGTTTGCCATAAAAATGCAGATCCCTAGTTTAGCATTATGCCTGAACCTGGGATTGTGGTTTGTTTCACTTCAAGCAAATCAATGTGAATCCAAAGTTTGTTCTTGGTTTCCTAATCATGATTTGTTTGCAGTGAAATAAACCACGACCCTAGGTTTGGACATAATCTAAACCAGGGTCTGCAATTTCTCGCTTCTGCTTGCACTGCTCAGGGAGGAGTGAATGAAACCTGTATATGCATTCATTTTAAGCCTTTAACTACAGTTTAGTGTAATGTGTGAATACAGCCAGTGTCTGCTAGTATGTGTATCCAACACATCTGGGAGGAGTGGGAGTGAATGCTAGAGAGGAAGACACTAATCAAGGCTCAGATTATACATAAGAAAGCAAAGAAATAATTTTGCTTCCCTCCATCTTATGTGAAAAGACACATGCAACACACTCAGCAATATTACTGTGATGCTCTGTTGAGGCCAAGCTGAAGCTCCTGCGCTCTTGCTCTGTGAAAAAGCAGGACTACACAGCAAACATCCTGCTTACTTACCTTGAGGTACTTTTCTAGCATTTTCACAATGTGCTTGCTATTCAGAACACTTTTAGCTACGTGGAAACTAGCCTTCTTGAAATGTTCAGCTGCCATCTAGGAAGTGTAGAAACACAAGTCAATATGATGCCCAAGTACAAAATAAGAATGCTGCAATTCTGGTTATCTTCCTTATTTTACAGCCATCACTTTTGCAGCACTATGCACTCAAGACTTTGTAAAAGAAAAAATACTTAAGAGTAAATATGGTCAGTGAAAAGCTCTTGCCATAGACTTCCTGGTGATGCTTCTGCCTAGGCATTTTCAACTTACGTTATGCTGGAGCTAGGGTTTTGTTCTATATTTGGAGTATTTCTATAAAATGACAAAAACAAAAGCCAGCTCTTCCTCCAGCAGAAGCTTCTGCTGGATTGCAGTCCCTTCAACAAATGGAATAGTTTCAATGAACAGAAGGGCAACTCTGGATCCAACACATGGTAATCAAAATGACGGAAGCTTATAAAAAGTGAGTCTAGGACAGGAAACTAAAATATGCTTTATATGAACTAATAGATTTATCTGGGCATCTTTACTGCCAAAGGGGGTCTAATTTCACTATCAGAAGTGTAACCAAAACCAATATGAGGTTTCTATAGTGCTTTTATCCAACTGTTTATATTTAATAGTGCTTTACTGTATTGATATTTCATAAGGGAAACTTCAATACATACTGCATAAGAACAGAACCAATTTGCACCTTCTCTTCTTACACAATAGATACGTTGGCTAAATTTTCATTCAAGCCGAAGTAGAAGTCGTTATATCCAAGTTTCAGTTATAACATGGCAAGTTACACATGTGTCATCAAGCTATTCAAGCATTTATCAAATGTAGGTGTAATCTATGTAGCCTATGTATCTATGTATTCCTCTATTCTGTAGCCTATGTATTCCTCTATCACTGTTCCTAGCCCTATCACAGACTTAAGTCTTTCAGGGACTATAAGGAAAAATCAAGCACTGTAACTTTACTCATACTCCAATAAAGTTCTCCTCTTTTGTAGCTACAGGTGTCATTATTATGGTTTCTCAAACTGGAAAAACCATGCATATTATTGGCACTTTTTAAAAAGTAGACTGTACATAAAAGAATGCTTTGCTGAAGCCTCACAAAAGTGGTCTGATAGTTTTCATATTTCGAAAAGGAGATACAGAGAGACTCATGCCCTTGAGCTAAGAGCCATGACTCACCCAGAAGGCATTCAAATCACCTGCACTTACTTTTCCTATATAGTGAAAGAACTCTTAGGTTGAGTCCCAGACATAGGAGAAAAAAGGGAGAGATTTTATGATGGCCATCAGGCAATGCCTTGCCCCACCCTCCAGCCCTAAGAGCCTTCAGAATGGAGTTGCTCCCACAGGCATTATGTTTATGTGTCCTTTAGTGAACTGAATAGAGTGGAAGATTATGAGTCATGGAGGTGGTGAGGGTGTGTATGAATTAATCAGTCCTAAGATAATTTTTAATTGCTATCTTGCTAATGTTGCCAATACTGTTTTATAGATTATGAATGTTGTGAATCCTATAGTATGTTTTTTGTTGTAATTGTGCTGTTTAGCTTATTTTTTTAGTTGTTTTGTTAAGTGTTTTATGGATTTTAAATGTTTTATTGATGGTTTGTAATTGTTTTACTGATGAGTTGTTCATTATTCTACATGCTTTATGTTGCTATTGTGATTTTCTATTATGTTATTGTTATTTACTGTTTGTAAGCTGCTTTGCAATTTTTGTGAATGAAAAGCTGCACAGAAATATTTTCTAATCTATGCTATACTATCATTTATTAGCAACCAAAAAGCAGGTTAGTCATGCCTTCATAAATAAGTTTTCAATTGTAATTGAGAAGCAAATCCCAGATTTGAAAAAAGTGTCAGGTATGGAATAGCAATCAATCAAAGAATTTCTAAGCCTGCATTACTAGACACACTAGCAGGTAAGCCCCATGCAGTTTGTGGGACTTGCTAAGCAAGCACACATGGACTGCTTTCTAAATCAATGCACTTCATTAATCAATCATATAGAAAATACTAATACTGCTTACTCTGCGATTCCTGTTGTGATCAACAGACCTCAGGTGTCTCTGGAGAAGATGATGTTGTGCAGGAATTAGCATATCACAAGCCATACAATGAGCAGCATCTATCTTTTTAAAAAAGTGCTCCTGGCCAATTCCTGAAATGGTACAAACACAAATTAGATGCATACAACTGAACATAAACTATTAAAATGGTGTAGTATGTTATTTCTCAAGCAGTTGTTTTGACACCATTCCCAGAAATTGGCGACATTAATCATTTTAAGCATACAAACTAAGAAACAGTTGGTCAGAGAAACTAGAAGAGAATTCAAAGGCCAATGCAAGAAACTCACTACAGCAATAATGGTCATGCCATTAAAAAACCCCCAGCTGCTACTGCAAAACTCCTCACAAGCATTAGCTCGTCTGTCCCTAGAACATCCTAGGGCAACATGACCCAAACATAGGGGGAACTATTACAACAATGGCTATAACCTTGTTTTTTTTGTCGAAACATCTCTGCTCTTAATAACTGGGTACTCTCTTCCTCACAGCAACAGTTAACAGCCTGCCTAATCTATCAGAAGGTGGTGGACTCACCTTCAATGGAGATTTTTAAGCAGTATTTGTATGGCCATTTGTCATGGATACTTTAGTTGAGATTTCTGCACTGTACTTTCTAGGTGGTGGATTGAGAATTCTTAATAGTGTTCCACTTACCTTTGAAAGGATCTGGTTTTTGTTTTGGACCATCCTTCTCCGTTAGCTCTTGTCGGCGTTTTCCAATTTTCTTATTTCTGTTCACTATATATTTCTGGGGATTGTAAAGGAGAAAATATGTGTAATCAAGTAAGTCACTGTCTCCAAAACTGAGTAAAAAGTCCAGCTAGAGGTGACATTGCAACTATACACTAATCACTCAAATTAGTGATCTCCAATCACTATGTAGTTCACTGGATAACGGCTTCTTAACAGTTCTGTTTCAATCTTCCCTTCACACTTTCAGGTGGGACTCATCAACTCAAGCCCTAATGACCAACCAGTTAGACACTGCTATCCGGAAACATGCTGCATGTAACAAATTACTTGATAGTAACTTGACAAAAAACCTAGTTCAGGCTTCCTCAACCTCGGCTCTCCAGATGTTTTTGGCCTACAACTCCCATGATCCATAGCTAGCTGGACCAGTGGTCAGGGATGATGGGAATTATAGTCTCAAAACATCTGGAGGGCTGAGGTTGAGGAAGCCTGACCTAGTTTAAGAGAAACTTACAAAAATAACCACTAGCAATTCTTTGGGTATTAATCGCAATTACTAGATAGCAGAAGCAGTTCAGTTACCTGATAGTTGTTTTTGTTCACAACTTAAAAACCCAAATAAGCATACCTGCAGGAATTCTACAGTCTTGTCAGGCAGTTTGGTCCCAATGTATCGCAGGACCTCCTTGTGAAATTTGCTCTGTAGATGCTTCTCCATTTCTTCATCATCAAAGCTTCGGAATTTACATACAGAGCAAGCAAACTGGATTCTAAAGGAAGGCATTGAATTTGATTTTTAGTACACATTCTTTATGAAATTCAATACATGAAAAATAAATACCATAAATTCAACTATTGTCCTAACAGAACCTAAGAAACATTCTGTGTCCCAGATTCCTTTGCTGCTTCAATCTAGGGTTGCACTGTTTGTTTATTATAGCAAACTATGCATAACTTTGCTACAATCTATTTTCATCTGGAGTTTACTAATATTTTGAAATTATCTTATAACAGCAATATCACAAGATTAACAATTTAAGTTTTCATCACACAACACAAGAGTGCTGTAATTCTTAGGTTCTATCCACAGGAGTTTCCATATACTAAGAAAGCATCTCTCCTGAAGAGCAGTCCATTTCAACCAAATTTTATAAAACAGGCATAAGACATAAAACCTTCTGGACCTCCTTCACACCCCTGCTTGACTCATGTAATCCACCATTCTTCTCCCTCTACCCATGCCTCCAGGCCACACACACGTGGAAAGGAGAAAAATGGGGGGGGGGGCACACTTGCCTTGACAAAACTACTCTAGGCAATTAAGGTTTTAAAGTTTCTCAAACTGAAGTGCCATCCTTAGAAACCACACACACACAAACACAGTTATGGAAATACTGAAAAGCAATATTAGTTGATATAACCAATTAACCTTCCAGAAGAGTATTTGTCTGTATTATAGAATTACATACATTTTGGAAGGGAGGCAGAAGAAAAAAATGTGTTGAGCAAGCCTACTTAATCTGGAAACAACCAAAGATATAATGAGCCTTGTAGACATGTATGGGATGCAAGATGAAGTATTTACATTTTGATAAATACAGAATTTTGGAAGTGGGTAAAGGAGGACAGAGGAGTCACATAAAACACTGGCATGAGCAAGTCCTATAGAATCTCAGCTGGCTACCATCAAGCAACCATTGTTTTAATTAAATTATTAATTTCTACACTACCTTTTCAACTAGGTAGCCCAAAACAGTTCACAACGATATTTTCAAATTCTTACTATTTGTACATTTTATTAGCAATTTAAAAGACAATGTATGAAACTAAATTTTACATAGCAAGAGCCATTTGTTTTCCTTGAGCTGGAAAGCAAACTTGCAGGGTGGCAGCAAAAAAATTACTTTTGTAGAAAGAGACAGCCCAAGAAACTTTAGTGAATATTCCTGGAGAAACAACAGAATGTTCTCAATTACTGCAGCCATATTTTGAAAGGCTTTATATAATGTGGGTTTAATTTTATGTATGAAGCAGGAATTTAAGTTAAAATGAATTTTAAGCCAAAGAGGGTTAAAGATGTAAGAGTTTTAATCTGTTCAGTTACCTGTCCATAGCACGATCACGCATTCGATCCCTCTGCCTCTGCTTCTCTTTTCTTTGTTTTGACTCTTCATCATCATCATCATCAATGCCATCACCAGATGCTACAGAAAGTTAAATTAAAGGCAGTTCTTTAAGAACTAACGTTGAACTGCATTACAATGTCATGGGATGAAAATACTGTACCTTCTAATCTCTTCTCTCCTCTTTCCTTGACCTGCTTTTCTAAGGGTCAATTAAAGATCTACCATGTGAAGGCAATAAAAAAAGCACTTACCTCTATCAGTGTTTCATATGGCAAGTGTAATTCACAAATATTATTTACGTTATTCATTAAATTGCACTTTTTCAACACAGCCATAGCCTCCCTCATGATATACAACATAGGCATGAGGGCTATTCTCATAAGAAATACTGCCACCAGTGAAACTGCTTTCTGTTAGTCTTCACGCTTATGTCAGTCCTCTGAATGGTTCTTAGCTAGTGCAGTGGAAGAAGGTGGAGTGGGGAACAGTCACACTCATATCCCTAGTCAACTCTGAAGGTCACTGGTTTGCCTTGGGCAAGTCAATCTCAATCACAGAATGGACACTAACATTTCTCTCTGAGCTTCTTAGGAAGACAAGAGATACATAATAAATATGATGTAATAAATGAACAGTAACAGTAACAGAAGCAGAAACTTGAAACAATGTAGTCTCAAAAATAGTAATGTATGTTTCAACAACACAACACACACTACAACTATAAGAAATACATTGAGATGTGCTGAAACAGCTGGGTATACCTATACTGTTCACTAATATCTTTCTTTATGTTTCTATCAAGCTAAACAAATGGCCCAGGGAATGGAAACTGGTTACTGGACAATGAACAAACAGCAAAATGGCATGTGAAATTCAGTGTTAAGTGCAAAGTGATGCACAGTGAATTTTTAAAAGGGTATCTTCACAAGAGGAAGTCAAAATTGTCTGACTATCCAAGACAGATCTTGGGGAGTTCTTATGGAAAGCTCCTGGAAGAATCAACTCAATGAGCTGCAGCAATGCAAAGGGTAAACTATATCAAATTATTATGGAAGTACTGAAAATAGTAAGAATCAGAGTATTATTCAAGTTTGCAACAAGGCCATATTTAAAGGCATGTTTTTGACTCATCTCAAAAACGGTATCAAAACTGCAGAAGGTAAAGATATGAGCATCTGTGATCACAGAGTTGAATCTCCTACGAGGTTGGGAGAAGCTAAAGAGTTAAAGGTTTTTAGCAAATAAAAGGAATTAAAGTTCAGAGGGCTGTCAGTTTACATAGGCTTACTTCAAACTAAGCCAACTAATGGGCATAGTGTGAATGTGCTGTCTACAGAGTCTCTGTCTCTGTCATGATGTATTAGCTAAGATTCCTGCATTGTAGGGGGTTGGACGAGATGTCCCTTGGGGTACCTTCCAACTCTAAGATTACATGAGAGGTGGTTTCAGCCACTTTCCTGCTGCTGCACTGCACAGGGCTAAGCCTCACGCATCCATACTAAGTTACAAAAACCAGCTCATAATATGTAGATAATACTAGAGCTTGGGACTTAAAAGAGTAGATTTTAGAGTATAGTATTTATTTACCCAATTAATGTGTTATGGAATTCACTGTCACATGATGCAGTGATGACTATCAGCTTTAGATGGCTTTAAAACAGGAATTATCACTAATTTGTTGAATACTGGCAAGAAAACTGGAAGGAAAGAAAATAAAGCTGATGATCTTAGATATAATATTTTCAGTTTTCAGAGACATCTGGCTAGTCACTGCTTCTAAGGAAGATACATGAATGCTACAATACTATCTCCCCTAAGGCGTTAATATTGATACAAGTTTTTGAGTTCAAATTAATTTTAGCCGGTTGCATCTACAGTGGTACCTTGGGTTACGAACATAATTTGTTCCAGAAGTCCATTCTTAACCTGAAGCATTCTTAACCCGAGGCGCGCATTCCCTACGTAGGCCTACTGCGGCCCTGGAAGTGGATTGCGTTCATATTCCGGGGTAAGGTTCGCAACTCGGGACACCTACTTCCAGGTTTGTAAGTTTGTAACCCGAAGCATTCGTAAGCAGGAATGTTCGTAACCCGAGGTACCACTGTAATGGCCTCCATAGAAGATCAGAATGGAATTCCTACCCACTCCCCAATCCCTCATAACAATCCCTCATAACTTTCAAGTGGAAAGTTAATATAGGCCTGCCAAATGAATTAAACCCTACCTTTCCTCTTTAGATCTTCATTGCTTCTCTCATGCTCCTTTAAAAAAAGGGAGAGAGGGATTACACACAGTAATTAATTTTACATCTCTTAAAAGCTCAATGTAAAATATGCTGCATTACAATGTCAGCAATCCAAAACATTCATCACTTTAAATGATCACTTCTGAAAATCCAGATACTTTTGAAAAAGTTACTTACACCTTTATCTCTTTCATCTCCTGATTTGTCCTCTCCTTCACCATTATCTGTCAATACACAAGACACCATTCAACTACTGTGAAAAGTTCATTTTATTTTATAGTCAAAACATAGCACTCTTCTGAGATCATTTAAAGTGGAAGTTTGGTTTCCATCTGCTGAGAAATTTACTTGCTAGCATATATTTCCCAACTCTTCTCCATATTACTACAGAGATGCAGGCCATTTATTTATTTGGTGAACTGTAACATTGCTGTAAAGTACTATATTTTATAGTAGCACATCGAAGAAGTAGGATTTATAATGACATATTTAATAAATGATTAGAAGACAAATAGGTTGGTACCAAAGCAAAGGATGAGAAAAAAGGAGACTAGTCCCTAATGTAACAAAATCAAAACATTACCATTGTCAGAATAACCTCTTTCACTTTCTGTCTTTGTCTGTTTGCTGTCTGGTTCATCTCCACTTTGGGAATGTTTCCGTTTGCGTAATCCACTTTCAAAATCTGAATGCCCACCAAAACGACCACGGAATGGTCTCCTCTTTGGCTAGAAAGAAAAAAAGAGCAATACATGCTTGGCCAGTTTGTTGGCACTTGCCAGGAACCCCAGAATGCATTAGTTTCCTGCTATAAATGTCCTCTTTCACAAAAATACATTTCCTGCATTTCCTTAGTAAAGAATACAGCCCAACCCATGCACCCAAGGAACACCCATATAGCGCTACCTCACAAGCAGGCATTTTTTCAAACAGTTCATCTCAGTTCCAATAAAACAAAAACATCACTATTCTGTCAATATCACTTCCAATTATTGCAATGAAAAATAAAAATAAATGGTGTTATATTAAACATCTACATAAAAATAAGACCATCTTCTCTTGTTAATCCCTGAACCAATCTGATGATTTACAACTACTGAAACAGCTATAAATGTAAGAGTTCCTAAGGTTAGTGTGCTAAACTTACTCTGCCACGTGATCTGTTGAAGCCATAGGGCATGTTCCCAGGAAACCTTCCCATTCCCATTCCTTGCATCCCCATCATGCCGTAATCATAATCCCCATAGTTGCCATAGTCTCCGTAGTCTCCATAATCGCCATAATCTCTATACTCTGGGACGAGTGCTTGGGAAAATAGTGATGGAAGCCGGTTGGGTCCAGGTCCTTCCATATTCCTTCCACCCATGTAATTCATCTCATTCCATTGTGCAGACATCCGTTCTGTACTTGATGGCATGAAGTGGTCACGATTGAAAGTGTTTGGGTGCCCTCGATTCTGGGCCCTCCCTCTGGCAAAGCCATAGTTGTTTCCTCTGTTGCGGGGCTGATCTCTGCGGTCACCAACATCATCATAGCGGCTTCCAAAAGAATCATTCCGATCTGATCCAACTTCATTATAGTCATAGCTGGTTCTGTACAGGTCATGATCAGGCACGGATGCTCTAGAATCATAGGACTCGTAAGACTCAAATCTGAAAGAGCTGTATTACAAGCAAAGAATTCAGTCAGTAGTTATAGAGGACTTGACAGGTAGTCTGAACAGACTTGGCACAGATATAAATTTGCATGCTGGAGGCCCTCTGAAAGTTTATTTGCTTCTCTACAAAGAAGGGGAAATAGCTTAGTGGTGGAGTACATGCTTTGCATGCAGAAGGTTCCAAAGTTTGGAATCTCCAGGTAAAAAAAGACAAGTAAAAGGACTGAGAATGACCTTTACCAAAGAGCCTGGAGAGCTACACCTATTCAGAGAAGACAACACTGAACTAGATAGATCAATGATCTGACTCTGCATAAAACAACTTTATATGTTCACTGTATTGGAATAAGGAGCAACACATTCTACAACAAAAGTAGAAGGAAACAATCTATATTTGTTAGACAGCCAGGGACCCTTACAAATTATGAAAGCTATATAACATGTATTTTCTATGTGGTTTCAAGGCACTATTATGAAAACCCTGTTTGAAAATCTCTTGTGGTACACATCTGATAGCTGATGCCTCAACAACAGAAGGCAGTAGACCCTCTCTTCAACAGGTTGCCTTCTCTTGCATGAAAGCTTTGTCATCAGAAACTATAGCATTTGTTTAACTATACCAATGTTAAACTACTATCTACATATCAAGTAATCAATATTGTTCTACCAGTTCTTGTTTTTAACAAATTAAGGTTCAATTGAGAACTAGAAATATGTTTTTCAGAGATGAGGAGAATCTTTAGTTTACCTTCCCTGATCTTCCATGCCTTCCCCAGGACCACTGCCTTCCTTTGACAGCATATCCAGACGCTGGTTTATTTTTGCTATAATGGAGTCAGAGTTTTCTGTGCCCACTGACCCACTACCGTAATTTACAACTGGCATGCGAGAGCCCATCTCAGCACTCATTGTCATGTCGGTAGCTTTAGGAGCGTCCCAAGTAGTTGCAGCAACACTGGCAGCATCATAGTTGTATGGGGCAGCTGTAGTAGAGCTGTTGGTTTGGGCACTGTAATAATCATAGCCTTCATAGCCTGGAAAAAAGGAAAGACAATAGTACAGTAAAAAGGGGGGCTCTGAGTTTCAAGGGTCAATCTTATCTATGGAAACCATCACCACAGCCAACACTCACACTCAGACACACTTGAAAACAACTGTCAGATACCAACATTAATAGGCCACCACTGTCCACTGCCACAAGACCAATGAAGAGTTATTGCTTTAGTCATGTGCCCACAATTAAAGAGGTGGAGATTTTAGGTGTGTTATTATCATTTTTCTTCTATAAAAGCAAATTTAACCCACCCCATGTTCCTTGGAAGAAGAACAGTATAAAAGTTAAAAACATTACATGACCTATATCACACACTGTTTTGTATACTACAAGCTTAATTCTGCAGCAAAATTTTGCAGATTATTTCTGTGTGTATGTGTTTCACCTGAGTTTGTGGCTGATGAGGCTGTTTGCTCAGGATTGAAGGGGTTAATTCTCTATTTGTGGCAGAATGGTACCTGAATATATTCTCATCAGGACAGAAACATGTCCATGACTGCCTAAAGCTCTGATTTCGTCAGAAGAGGTCAAGGCCCCCCTCACTATCCCCCTTCTGCAGCTCCCCGCCTATACTCCCTTCAGCTTTGCTTCATTTGTCTATTAGCAGCTATATTAAAATCTTGGATTTCTCCAATGATTTCTATGAAAGGCTCTCATTTCCAACCCTGGGTCTAATTAAGAATAATTTTCCAATGTGTGGATAGGTTATTACCCCGGTTTACAATGAAATGGTTCTTTGTGGTTTTTCTTTTTTTGATGTATTTTATGTTAGAAATAAAATAAATTTCAAAAAAAAAAAAGAAAAAAGAAATGGTTCTTTGTGCTGTTTTTGTATCTATATATCTCTTCCTCCTCCCCTTTCTCTCCATCCACTGGACGTAGAAGGGAAAGAAGGAGAATGGGAGAAAAGTATAAATATAATGCTCAGCTTCCACTCTCCCTAATTCCTACTAAACTTCCCTTCTCTCTCAGTTAGCCTCTCTTGCATTCCTGCCAGTTTTGAAGCCTCCCTTCACCAGCCACTTCCATTCCTTCTTCCTCCAATCCGCACAGTCAACTTTTAAGATTCTGTAACTACTAAGCATGCTCAGCCTTCACTGGGCCTTTTCAGGGATCCACCCAGATAGTTTTGATTTTTTAAATATGTCTGTGCTTTTGCAAACCTCTGGGTTCCCCTAAGCATGCTGATACTGAATGGCCCTTTTTTGGCTACAAAGTTGTTGTAACTCTGGAGCCAAGTTCGGCTTTAGGAGGAGTGATGCAAATTCACACACTAACTTATATAATGCCTCTAAATGTTCCAGTCAGTTATTCTTGTTAATTCTGAGAAAATTGGCAAAATACTTAAGACAGTACTGCAAATAAAACACATACCTTGCCAACTTGCTGGATTTGTTGAATAGCCACCTTTTAAAGAGACAAAAGTTTACTTTTACATTAAACACGACAATCAAAGCGATGTTAACACAACACAGATTAAGTTCTTTCACAAGGCAAGCAATTTAAAACAATTTTCAATGAATTAATTTTTTGACAGCAACACAGTAAAACACAAGTGATGTGCTAAAGAGTTAAGTACAGATATATAGGCAATATCCACCATCATACCAGAGGATTTCCCCTTCCTCTCCTCTACCTGCAGCTACTCACACCTCTCAAACTACTCTAGAATTACCCAACTCTCTGGAGCAGATTTCAGAAGTGCATGGGGGCTGCAGAGGGGGAGGAAAGGGGAAATTAGTTGCCCAAATAGCTAAAACTATTGGACATCTCCTATACAAAATAAAATCCTCTCAATATATTGTCCCCAAAGTAGAAGTTCAAGGCTGCTCAGGACCTTTAAAAAAATATTATTTGTGACCCATGCTTAAGAGAAGCATATTTATTTATAAACACACTTATGCTCAACATTCTTAAGGTTATCTTCTATTTCTTTTCTAAACTTTTTATTTTAGGAGATCATGACTTACCTTGAGTACTGGTGGCCTCAGTACCCCAGGAACTATAATCTGTAAGAGAAATATTGACTCATTAACTCACACACATTAACTTCTCCCCTCCCAGACTCTCTTAACTACTTTCACATACAGCAGCTGTAATTTGAGTGAAAATGTGACTACTCAAACATGCCAATTTACAGTAGTTAGTGGTTTGCTGTGAAAGCACCAATCTCATCCATTTTGCCTGCCTTCTCCAGCACACAAGGGAAACAAACTATGATCAGTAAGCCAGGGACAAACTGTGGGTGAAGACAGTGGCTTGTTTGGAGCAAAACAAACCACAGCTCCCAGTTCAGACATACCGCTAAGCTAGGGGTTTTGTTTCACATTTAAAGATGACAAAATTATCATATTCACAGTAAACCACCCCTAATCTTCAGACCCTGCCCGTTGCACATTCTGCAGATGATACCAGACTGTATGCGCACCCTGTTGCATCCAACAAAATTAGGAAAGGAACTAAAAGTAAAACTACCACCCCATAATGCTGTTTTATACAAATCTATGGTGGGACTGCCTTTGGAATACCGTGCATAGATCTGGTAGCCTCATCTCAAAAAACGATATTGTAGATTTGGAAAAGGTTCAGAAAACACAACCAAAATGATTAAAGGGATGGAGTGAAAGGTTGCAACATTTGGAACATTTTACTTTAGGGAAACGATGATTAAGAGTTGACATGATACAAGCTTATAAAATTACAAATGGCATGGAGAAAGGGGATAGAGAAAAGTTTTTCTCCCTCTTTCGTAACTCTAGAACTCATGGACATCCAATGAAGCTGAATGTTGGAAGATTCAGGACAGACAAAAAGTACTTCTTCACTTAGCTAAAACTATGGAAGGCACTTCCACGGGAAAGAAGAGACGGCTGCGAACTTGGATGGCTTAAAAACAACGACGAGGTAAGTTCATGGAAGATAAGCCTGTTGACAGGGAGTGACTAGCTACAGTTGCACAGGCTTTTTAACAGGCGGACGCCTCCCCAGGCGTCGATTGCATAGCAGGAAAAAGGATTCACTTGCTACCTACAGGGATGGCAGAGGCGTTAAAGACACAGGAGTCCTGCCAGGGAGGGGGAAGCTGTTGGCAACTCTTAATAGAGATGTGGAAACGACTTCTCTATATGGACCAAGCGCTAAGCCCAGGAAGCTGCGGGTGTCTGTAGGAGGGGGCAGGCCGGCTACAAAAGTTAAACCCCCACCCCCGGGGGAAGAGGGGAAGAGGCGGCACCCCGCGCAAAGAATGGGGTGCAGGAACCGGGCGCTGGCGCAGAGGAAAGGGGTCGCCTCGACGCCATTTTGTGTCGTCTTCGGAAAAAGGGTCTAGTCCCGCCTTCCTCGCAGACCGCGGAGATTAGAAAGAGGCGCTCCATTCGCCAGGCCAATCTCCGAGAGGGGCAGCGCCGATGGCCAATCAACGCCGCCCGTGTCTCGCGGAGGCGGTAGAGAGCCACCAGGCCTAGTCGGTGCGAAAAGCCACCACGGTGAGGTAAACAGCCCTATCCCGAGCGAAGCCTAACCCGCGTTTGCCGGGTTTCCCGCTCCCTTCCCCCGCCCGTGCAGCGCCAGCTCTCACCATAGCCCTGATCCATGGCTTCCCTCTCCGTCAACCTGCGACCACGCAGAGTAACCTATACCCTCACTGCGCGAGCGTTGGAGCCCACCGCGGATTGGCTCCTCTTGCGGACTTCTGAGTTTCTATTGGTTGCGATCTCAAAGTCCTGCCCATTCGTGTTTCCCGTGAGCAGCTCGTACTCCCGCCTCGCCGCGTGAAATCCCTTCCCATTGGCCTGGCTTCTTAAAGCGACCGAGATGGCTCCTTTAAGAGAATTTTCCGGTTCCTGCTTAAATTGGTGAGAGGCAACGGTGGAAGGAAACAACGCGGTGTATTATGAGCTTATATGAAGTGGCCGCGGGGAGATGATCTCGTTTGTTGCAGTGCTGTGAAATAACTCTTCGCTCACACACAAAAAAGAAAGCAGCTGCAAGAGGGTGACTTATTTCCCCACCACCCTAGCAAAGACCTGCACTTTTCAATGCATGTTGCAGATGAAAAATGATATAGATGTTACACTCCTGTCCCTTTCGCAATGATTTTTTGTTGCAAAATCTAGTTTGGTATCGTGCTTTAAAAATGCTCTCTCTAAACTAGGACAATACTCCTTGTTAAAAGACTGGTTTGTAATTTAACTCCTACAGCCTTTCGCTGTCGTGGAATTAGGTAGGCACCTGCTGAATTTCTAGGCATGTTTTTCTAAACTGGCGAAACAGTCTTGTGGCACCTTAAATACGAATTAATGTAACACAGCATAAGCTTCTATAGGTCACCATCCATACGGAAGTATAAATACATGTTTTATAGTATTTTAATAATACTAGATTCTCTATCATTAAGGTGCACTTTTCCCGACAAGTTTCTGTGGGTAAAGGGCATAACTATTTCAAAGCACTGCAATGGAAGAGAGCCTCAGATATAATATAATTTGGAATTCTATTAATTTCTATTACAGTTCCAGTACTCCTGGCCTACCCATTTCTGACAGAATGGGAAGAGAGGTCTGCATGGAACTTTATTTTTAAAAATAGCTGTACATTGCTGAATTGTTTTACAAGGATGCAGAGACCCCCTCTCAACCTTCTTTCCTGTTTTGGGAACAGAGGAAGATACGTTATATGTCCTGTCCAGTATCATCTACAGTGACTGCAGATCTTCAGGATTTCAGACAGGAATCCTTCCTCAGTACTACTTGGAAAGGGCAGGTGTTTATCCTGAGGTCATTCTGCATGCAAAACATGTGCTCTAGCACAGCCATTCTTTCATTTCCAACAGAGAAACTATCCATAATGCAGCTGTTACAGGCACAAAGATTGTAAACCTGCTGTTGCTCTATTTCCTAATCTTGAGACACACTCACTAAACAGTACGGGCCTTGACTGCTAAACCTTTCCACAACCACTTAATGATGACCTGATGGCGAGCCTGAGCTGGAGTATTTGTGTTATATCCAGGTTCTACCCAGAGTAGATCCCCAGTAATTTATGGCCCTAAATTAGTCTTGCCCATTAATTTCAGTGGGACTGCACAGAGCATCAGTAACATGGGATGCAATCCTAACAGTTTAACTCATTTGTAACAGCACCAGTACTTACAGAATTTGGTACAATGCAGATCTGTGATAGCACAGCATAGCTATAGTGAAAACCAACTGGTTGAAGAAGCACAATTTCCCCAACTATACAGAGAAAAAGCATCAAAGTTTGTGATATCCTTGATAATCATAGTGGTTCAATATTTAATCCTGGGTTTTTCCACCCACTGTCCAGTGTACTTTGTGCAAATCAGTACATTCATCCTCAGTGATAAGCATGATGAGGGAACAAATGAACAACCATTTATTTGTTATTTGCAACAGCAGAAATAAAGAAATAAGTACATTTTTCAGTTATGATGTCCAGTTTTGGAGCTCCCCACTTCTCCCTGTAAATCAGGCATGGTGAGCCTTTTTCAGACAGTGGGCCACATTCTAGGAGCAGGTGGGGCCAGAGGCAAAAGTGACTGAAGCAAGGAACATGACTCTTAACCTTTGCCCCCATGTTTGTACAATCCATGATGGCTAGGTATGCTCTTTTGTACAAAAAATATTGTGTGATTTGTTCGCCTTAGCAAACAAAATTGATAGAAACTACACTAGGCAGTAGTGGAGGCTGTATATGTAAGTAGGTTAGACAGCTGCTATGGACCTTGCTCATCTCCTTTGGAAAAGCAGCTGAAGAAATTTAAGCTAAAATGAACGAGGACCTAGAAATTTAGCTGTGAGCATGCACAAGCCAATTGCTCCAAAATGAACCTGGCACTTCAGACACAAGTTGATCTCTAGTCTACACGAGAACTAAATTCTATGAAAATAACAAAATCTATGATACAGGGAAACACTACAGGACTTACAAAGTAGTTATATATACAGGAGAGTAGATATAGAAATGGAGTCTAGCTTTTCCTGCAGTTTACCAAGTACACATTTCAGTGAAAGTAATCACTGCTTTCCAGATTCAGCAGCAGCTTTACAAAATTCCACACACATGGCAAAGCTGCAATTAAAACAAATGCTCTGGCTATTTTTTAAAATCACTGTCGGGCAATCACAACTTGATTTAGTTTAGTTTTATATAGACAGAACACTGTAATTCATGACAAAGGATAATGAATTCTAAAACCGATGTACAAAATTGACATTTGGTACAGCAACACAGTCAATAACATTCAAGCAGGAGGCTATTTGGTACATATTTGAAGAGAAAGAAACAGAGACGTACATATATCATGAACAATACTAAAGAGAAACAGGTGCCAGGCCCAGACTAAAAGGCTTTTAAGAATTGCATAGATGGGGTAATTTCACCAGGTAGTTTTCCACCTCTGTTGCAGTGGAAGAAGCTATACATGGTGGAATTTTCCCTGCTGTGAAATTCTTAAATGTTTTCCATGTTTTCTGAGAAGAACCAGGAGTATGGTATAGGTGAAGAAATGGTATTCATCCCCCTAAAGAGATACAATGTTATGGCATTGTCCTTAATTCACTGTCTAGCTTCGCCTAGAATTTACGGTAAAATCTGATAGTGGAGCTAACTTCTGAGTAGATACCAAAGTTCAATAGGACTTACTTGGACAAGTGTGTACAGTCATACCTAGGGTTACAGACGCTTCAGGTAGCGTTTTTTCGGGTTGTGGACCACCGAAACCCAGAAGTACTGGAACGGGTTACTTCCGGGTTTCGGCAATTGCGCATGCGTGCCGAATTGCAACCCGCGCATGTGCAGACGCGCCACTGCGGGTTGCAAACGTGCATCCTGCATGGATCACGTTCGCAACCCAAGCGCCCACTGTATAGGATTGGAGCGTTAGCTGCCGCCTTACATTTCCAAAAAGGACCAATCTATCCTCCTTTTCACTAGTAAATAGCAGTAATGGAGTGTGATGGATGAATGAATGAATGAATGAAGTTTAATAAGGGATTCAGATAACCTTTAATAATTTTACAATCTAAGGCTCTTCCTCAGATCTTCAATCCCAACAAAGCCTCCTCCAGATGAAGCACTTAGCACCAGGATAATTGCTGCCACCACCACTTCCTCTACTACCCTTCTACGATAGCAGTTGATAGCCCAGCTATCCCCACAGAATCTTAATAACAGTGGAACCTCTAGAGATGCCCCTCAGACTCCAGCTTAACAGGCTTTGAATTAAGTTAATCCATAAAAGCCTCCCATTAAGGGTCAAACATGGCAGAGACGTTTTAGGATCCGGATCCCCTTTTATTCTTGTTTTTACTGATTAACTGCTAAATTTGAGATTTGCTCTGTTTAACCTTTCCTTCTGTGTCGTTTCACCTAAAGCTGCAACTTGCTTTGCAGGGAGTGGGTGTGTGAATAGACATGTTCAACATCATACCTAATTTGACCCTAGGCCATCTAGACCTCATGCCTGTCAGTTTTCTCCTGATATGCCCCCACCCCTGCTTTAGAGTTGTGAGACAAACATGGGGACTCCATGCTGAGCCTGCAACTCTAAACATCTATCCCAAAATAGGTCCCACTGCACTTACAGAGACTTACAGCAGGATTCCACTAAGTTGTTGCATGCACAGATGAGGTCTACTGGTTCAACAGGACATTCACCTGCCACATTCCCCGCAAATCTGCTCTGGAAGCTTGGGAGGAACCAAAGAACATGTTTAGGGAAGGTGTGTGTAGGGAAGAGACTTTTTGTGTGAGCACACCTCGTTCTGTGCATACATATCCCACTTAGCACTACGGTGAATTCCACCCCTTTCCAAACAAGCAAGTAAGCATGTTTATGTGTGGGCTGTTAGTGCAATAATGAAGATGGAATGCATACGAGGCTACTGAGGTTTTTAGAAGTATATATAAGCTTTAAAATGAATACCACTCCTTTTGGATTTAACCAGCTGATAAAAAGATGGCTACAAAGTAAGTTGGTACCACAGTCTGGCGCAGCCCACCCATGAGGCGGGGTGATGCCACCACCTTAGGTGGAAGAAGCCCCTGTGGGGGTGGAAAAGTTGATACCTATTTAGTGCCAGTTGTAAAGGCGGTGGGGTGGCAGGGCAGGACTCCCAGTTTTGCCTCAAGCAGCAGAACGGGACATGCTGTCCCTAACTACAGTTAACATTTTTGTGCAACTCACACTTTTACTACTAACATGTACAGTCATACCTCATGTTATGGATGCTTCAGGTTACATGTTTTCGGGTTGCAGACCACAGGATACCCGGAAGTACCAGAATGGGTTACTTCTGGGTTTTGCCGCTCGCGCATGCGCAGAAGCACCAAATTGTGCCGGTGCCTGCGCAGACGTGGCCCTTCAGGATGCGAACGCTGCTGGTTGTGGACGTGCCTCCGTCACGGATTACGTCCACAACCCGAGGTTCCACTGTACTATTATCATTTAGGCAAATACCTAAAATGGCTTGAAGAAGGCAGCAATGACTACTTAAAGATTAGAAACCTATACCACAATCAGTGACTGCCATAATACTTCTAAAACTTACTATCCTTCGCTAACAGCTGTTGCAGAAATTTTCTTCACTTACAGAGCACACACTTCATTTCAAGATGCCAGCTCAGATATGTAGAAAAGAGTTTAGTTCTATAATTTCAGTACTGTACACCCAATGTTCATTTAATTCATTATCAGGAACATCTAAGACTTGATAAGGTACAAAACATAGCATACTGTTCTAAACACTTGAGTCATTACACATTCCTAAAGAAAAACTGTACTCTGAAGCCTCCTTCAACATTTCTATTTCTGTTGATTAAATGTAATGACTTTTGCAATTTACTCGCAATATTTATTTCCATATAGCTCCAGATGCTAGGTGTTTCAAAGGCTTAAGGTAGCAGGAGTGGTGTATGGCAGCAAGGCCTGCATCCTGTGGTGCAACAATTACTTCACTCACCCTTTTCCTTTGATGTAGCAGGAAAGCAGAAACAAAGGATCAAAAAACCTTGTCCAGTCCACTACTTGAGTTTCACTGTAGGAAGCACACATGTACTTGAAGAGAAACACACGATAATAAATGAAGGATGAACAAGAGCAGTAGTAGTTGTAGCACTATTGCTTCATGGGGCAGAGTGTAACCAAAATAAACCTTGGGTTGTAGTAAAAAAGCACACACGTATCCACACACACACACACACACACAGAGAGAGAGAGAGAGAGAGAGAGAGAGAGAGAGAGAGAGAGA
Source organism: Podarcis bocagei (assembly GCF_964188305.1). Lineage (NCBI taxonomy): Eukaryota > Metazoa > Chordata > Lepidosauria > Squamata > Lacertidae > Podarcis > Podarcis bocagei. The sequence goes on from NC_138126.1 coordinate 90,609,049, forward strand.
GAGAGAGAAGCAGTAGTACATTGCTGAGATTGCAGGATGATTTAGAATGAGACAACTGCCAAAGAACTGCATTGAAGGGAATATTTAATGTTTCTGTAACACTCTTCATCTTTCATATGGGCTACCATAGCCTTCATTTACAGAATAGCAGTCTAAGGCAAGCAGCATAAATGATGTCCCCTAAACAACATCAGGACAAAACTCAAAAGGAGCAATGCTGAATTGCCTTTTACGAATGTGCTGGGATGCATTTATCCCTTTTTGAGGCTTCCTGCACACCCTTCATGTGGCTGCTTCTTCCAAAAACCCACATGTACAGGTAATCCTAATATTATCTCAATCCACTGGAAGAATTCATCCTTAAATAAAAGCACTGGAAAAACTATTGTGCTGACCCCCAAGTATTACTTCTGCATATTAAAAGTAAAAAGGTAGAGTAGAAGAATGCTACAGTTGCATGGAAGTTACTCCGATCGTGCAGAATTTAAAACCCAGAATTCTGCTATTGACATATCCAGACACGGCTGGCTAGGGAACAAAAACATCTTCAACTATATACAAAGTTAAAGGGGGAGGGGGGAGAAAATTAGAGGACAATTACCTCCCCCCAAAGTTGGAAGCCAATTAACACAATTTGGTTTTGAGTTATTTACTCAAAAAGGAGGGGGGGGGTATTTTCCTAGTATAAAGCCACCTAAAAATTGTACTGCACAAAACCTAGCTAATACAATGAAGATTTGGTTAAAAAAAGCTATTTCCAAAAACACTTTACAGATAAAGGCTTTCAAGTGCTGTAACTAGGTGAAAATGTAGTCAATGAGAAACAAAGCTGCGTGCCATGTAGTGTCACAAATACAGTTATGGTTTAAAAAGTTTTAATGCAGAGTCTCAAAATGCTTCAACCTTCTGTGCAAGTTCACTCATCAGGTGGTTCCATATCCTCTGAAGGTATGAATCCTTTTCTTTCTTCTTTTTCTTTGTCTTTTTCTTCATCATATTTTTGCTCCTGCTCAGCAGCAAATGATTCCTGGGATGTGTTCAAATTCTGCTCTTCCATTTGTCCTGGTGGTGGTTCTTCATCATCATTTCCTTTGTTTTCTGCAGTACCTTCTTCAACTACGTCTTCCTCAGCCAGATTGTCTCCACCTTTGGTTTCTTCTTCAACCTTGTTTTCTTCACCTTCAGCTGCTCCCTCCTCCATATTTCCACTTGTTCCTGCCTCACCTTCCTCATGTTCCTCTTTCTCTTCAGGATCATCTGTGAAGGGATTCTCCCCCTGAAAAACAAATCAGAACCACCTGACACCCAGCATTAAACACCACACACTTTAAGGAACTGAGCCGTCTACAATATATAGCTGGGTAAGCAAGTTTCTGTTGTTGAGTGGGGCCATCACATAAAAATAATTTTAAGGCCTTGACTACTGCACTAATTTATTTATTTTTGGTATGCTTTAAACTACAGAACCTGAAGAAAATCAAATACAAAAGTTACAAGAAATCAGGACACTTTCATTCCTTTTCTTTCACTAGTAGATATAATCAAGTCTCTGAAACAAGTGAAAGATCCCTGATCATTTTTGGGGGGACTATGGCATTTCAACCAACAAGTGTCTCAATAATCTTTTTGAAAACAAGAATGTGTTCTCCATTATACAAGCAAACTCATTTCTTTTAACCTCCAGGATGTGACAGAAATTTAAAAAGTCATCCCACTCCAGTGGGTGGGTACATATCAATTTATAAAGAGTTTAAAAATATCTTGCAATTTACACAGCAATTACTGTTCATTTTGCAAAAGTTGTTAAAACTCTCCATAGAGTACAGTCTAGGTGTGCCCAATGCCCAGTTCACAGACTGATTGTGGTCTCCTCCCTTCTATTTGCAGCTACTTGGGGAAATTCCACATTCCATCATTTGTGGCCCCTTCCCACATCTTTACAAGAACATATAATGCCTACTGAAACCCTTCCAAATTGGACTGGAAATGAGAGAATGCCTATAGAACACTTCCTCTTCCTGGATTCAGATATGTCTTTCAAGCCTGCTGCAGCGTACTAAGCATGCTGCATGGTCCACCTGCATCTGTGGACCCTTCACTAGGGTGGATTTCCTGGGGCTATTGCTGCCACTCTCAATAAAGTATTTTGAGGGGGAACACAATAGGAAAGAAAGCAAAACGAGAGAGGTGATTTTTAAAGTGTATACAGAAACTGGGTGCAAACAGAAAAAAACACTGCAAGATGCAGAGAACTGCATACAGTTGTACCTCTTGTTACGTCAGTCTCTGGTTGCGTTTTTTCAGGATACGAACGTGGCAAACCCAGAAAGTGTATACTTCCAGGTTTCGCCATGTGCGCATGCGCAGAAGTGCTCTATTGCAGCGCTCTAGTTGCGGACTTCTCAGGGTGCAAACGGTACCCCGGAATGGATCAAGTCTGTAACTAGAGGTACCACTGTAGTAAGAAAACACAGGGAAGTTAAGAAGTTGGAGGTGCACACACGTACAGATGAGGAAATGGAAAAAGGAATGGGTTCAGTGGTCTGCAGAGAGAAATTAAGACTTAGAAACTGAGAGTGCCCTTATAGTAAGGCACAGAGAAGAGAGGGTGCACTATGAAGTAGAGACAGAAAATGGAGATTAGTGGAAAATACATTAAAACTCAGTTAATATTAGAAAATAAAAGCTTTTCCATTGTTAACATAGCAATATGGCTCTTTTTAAGTGGGGGGGGGTGAGTTGTATGCAACATGTGTGTGAGTGGAACAGACTTCACCTCACACACTTCTTCCCTGAAGCCCTCCATGCACCCTCAAAATTTACATTGGAGGGATAGGGTACCCTCTAGAGCAGATTTCAGGAATGCATGGTGGCTGCAGGTAGAATGAAATAAGTTATACAGTGCAAGCATGAAGTTCGCTCATGCCACTTTGGATTCTGCCCATAACCCCTCTGTGGGCCGTTCTTATGTGTATATGTTTTACCTTCAGATATCGCTCCAATTTCTTGCTGATAAGTTTATTGTTAAGAATACTTCTTGCAACTACTAATGATGATTTTTTTGACTGTTCCATCATAGCCTAGAAGACAAAACACATAAATAAATGGTCTGCACAAAATGTATCTACATTTCGTTATTTTTTATACCAAGACAGACCTTCCAAAATACAGTAACTTTTCACACATTTTCATCAGGAACTATTTAATGTGGGAAGGAGACTCACAAATCTCCTCCTACTTCCCAAGCAAAATTGATTTTGACAGGTCAAATTTGGTGTGCAAGGCAGATCCTGAGAATGATCAGGCCTGTGGAGCCAAAAAGGTTCCCCACTCTAGACTTAGACTGTGGAAGCTGAGAAGGAAAAAAACTGCTTTCTCACCTGTCAATTCACCGGACCCTATCCACTGTTAATTCTGAACCTTAATATCCAACCAAACATCTAAGGGCAAATTTATATTTGGCAGTGTAAGTCTGTTTGTGGCATGTGCACCACACCTCTCCCAGTAAACACTGGGTAGCACAAAAGAAAGAGACATGTACTGAGCTGCAGCGATCAACTGAGTCCACAACCTATGTCCACTGTGTGAAGCAAGATATACACATCTCTCTTTCATAAGTTAGTGTTTAACAAAACAGATCAAAAAGTCTACATAAAATTTTTATTGGCCAATGCACTTTTAAAGTTCTTTAGCTTAAGGGTAGTGAATTTGCAACTCAAATTCTTAAAAAATTTAATGAAGCAGGTTTTTGGTATGTGTGTGTTTTAACAAAACCAAGCAGGAGCTACATTTGCAGTCAAAGAACTGCTTGGAAATAATGGGATGCCATTAATGGCTATGTTACTGCCAGGAGAGTAGCTATACTATATTGATATATATATTTAAAATAGATACTATAGTCTCTTAAGCATGCTCTTTAAAGTATTTTTATGTTAAAATAAGCATCAAAGCCCCTAAATTATTCAATTGCTTTAGTCTTCATCTGCTTTTGCCATTATAAAGTTGAATGATGTAGTGATTGTTCAAGCTTCTCCAGTGCGTTTTTGTGGTGAACAGCTAATTCAACAAATCCACTTACTCTGCGGTTGTGGTTATGATCAAGGGATTTCAGATGTTTCTGGATTATTCCATACTGCATCGGAATGAAGAGGTCACAAGCAACACAGTGAGCAGCCTCCACCTTTTTTACAAAATGTTCCATACCTATGTCTGAGAAAAGTTAAAGAAGTCATAATATTACAGACTGTAGAACGCATATGGAAAACCCATGGCCATCTGCTGTGGGAACACAAACTCCTATAAGCCCCAGCAACCATGTCAATGGTGAGGGATGATGAGCACTGTAGTTCAGTAACCAGTGCTAGAAACTGAGATATGAAAACTAGGAGCTAAATGGTACCTTAAACCTAGGTTATAACAAGAATACAAAGCTGAAAATTAATAAACTACAGCTAAAATCTTAATAACAAGAATACAAAGCTGAAAATTAATAAACTACAGCTAAAATCTTATGTTCATTTTTCACATGGTCTAGTCCTCATTTGAAGGCTGCAAAAACAAAGCCATACTTCCCCTGCCTGCCCCCCTAATATTCTTTTGAGGGTCCCTTCTCCAGTCTTCAGAGAGTGGTTGGAAGTGGGGAGGCAGAAAAAGGTCCTCCTTTCCTTCCAGTTTTAATCTGAAATCTTAGGTGCAAGTACTGTACCCAGAGCTCAAAAACTGCTTGCATTAATGAAATTCTCTGTTGCAAAATGCGCCTGAACAATGGGAGTTGCGAACACTGTCAGCAACGTCTGGAGGGCCATAAGATTCCTATAGGAAACCTTTGATAGCAGGAAAATATATAGGAGGGTGAAATAACAGACTTCCATTCCTCAGGGGCAGTGGGGGAAATTCTCTCTCTAAAAAAGTACCTATCCTACCGTACACACAATGACTGTTTTGCACACATAAACACCCCCCTCGACTGTACCAAAGGAACAAAATGTGGGGAGGGTGGGGTATTCAATATCCATCTCAGCTAATAGCAAAGTTAATTTAGGGATATCTTTCTCTCACACAGAACATTATGGAATTGCTTCCTATTCTCTATCCTATTTTTCTGAATGAAAACTGAATATTTTTACCCAAGAAAACAACAGTATGTATTGCTTTTTAGCTGGCTTTTAAGACACCTACCCTGGGTAAGATCTTGGTCTTTGTAGATCTGTTGTATAACTGCATTAATATCTTCAATTGCTTTACGGCGTTCTTCTGTCTTCTTTGTTTTATTAGCAACATACTCCTGCATTGCAGAAAAGCTTATGAATACTCAATAGTGCATAATACCATACTGGCCTGGCCCAATGCACAACATGCTAGGATTACTATACAGTACAATCAAAGCTATGCCTTCCTTTCCTTTCCCCCATCTCTCTCAAAAGCAAGAACTAAGGTAATGGTGTGGATGTGTTGTGTACTGAAAAATGCAAGAGCAGCACAGATGAACTGAGAGATGCTGATGTTTTCTACTCTGACAGTCATCCAAAAGTACATTTTTTGCCCCACTTGAAATAATTAAAAACCAAATGACAAGGAGGGATTGGGGAAAATGAAGCAAAGTGCCACATCTAGCTTTGCATGTTAATATCTAAAGGAAAATGGAATGCTCAAAGGGAAAAAAAGCCGACCTGGAGGAAGTCAGCTGTTTGCTGGGGCAGCTTGGTTCCAACAAATGCAAAGTGTTCCTTGTGGAATTTGCTCTCCAAATGGTTGGTCATCTCATCCTCATAGAAAGTGCGATACTTGCACAACGAACATACAAACTGAATCCTGTTAAGACATATCAAATAAAGAAAAATATTTTTATCTGCACAGCAGTAATTTGAAAACTTCCAGTTTCCTTTATGTAGTCAAGCTGATATAGTTTCTATAGCAAAGAACTACAATACACTAGGTGTGCTTGAATAAGCAACACTGCTGTCCTATTCCCAATTGAACTCTTTATAGACCATGTATCCTGAAACTGTTGTTGGTGAATACGTGAGACCATCAGCCCTCCAACTTCTTGTTCTAACCCTACCAGCAATCCCCAAGACTGCACAGAACTTCAGTACAGCTGTGATGTAGAGCACTGGAAGGGCATTGGCTTATTATTATTATTTAAACAGAGAATTGCTTGTTTTTAAATGTTATAATACCTTTGAAAAACTTTTGAAAGTACAACATGAAACATCAACCTCCAACAACTTGTTGGACTTACCTTTCCACCATCCGATCACGATACCTCTTTTTTTGCCTCTCTTGAGTTTTCTTACCAGCTTGCAATTTGCGCTTGATTTGACTGATCTCTTCTTGAATGGTCATAGCTCCTACATGAATAAGATCAGTTTATTTTTAAAGAATATCTACTCATGGACCTTACTGAACTCCTGGATAAGATTGGGCTCCAGGTTCCTAATCTACCTTCAATGAAGAGGCCATACTATAACTTATCTGTACACCACTTGAATCGTGTTGTTTTTTTAAAATAAAATAGTCTGTAAATTTTCTAAATGAATACATAAAATAATTCACAAAGTGCTAGTTTCCTGGAGTTTAATCAGACTTGGAAGCACAATTGCTACTTAAAGTTTTAAGACAAATATAATTGTTGGGAGACACAACTGTGGGATACACAAAACCAATTGTTCAGTGATGGTTTATATGAGAAGAAAAACATTTAGTTTGCCTCACAGGTTAATTGGAAAGTACTACATATTAAATAGGAATCTGCCTGGTCATTGGATAAAGGATAAAGTGTGAGTTACAGTTTAGACGAACTCTGAGCTTGATCCCACACAGAAGAATTCTCTTCAGGTTATTCCAGGTATAAGTGTTGCTGCTTATATTATTATTTTTTATTACATTTGTATACTGCTCTATACTCATAGATCTCAGTGCTGTCCACAAAATAGAATTACAGCATCAACAGCACAAAAATATAATAAAAAATAAGAACAGAAACAAACCAGCAACCCCTCCTTCTATATTATGAGTTTGTGGGGTTCCTGGACCCCGGTTCTAGCACATGGGTGCCAAACACTGGATTTAGCAAAAGGTTGTAGTACAGGCCAAAACAGTTTCAAGTTCAGGAAAAAACCTCAGAGAAGAGCCATCAAGGAAAACAAAAGGAAGGTAATGGACGATTAACAAAGCAAATACAGTGGACGCTCGGGTTGCGAACATGATCCGTGCGGGATGCACGTTCGCAACCTGCGTCTGTGCACGCGTGGGTTGCAATTCGGTGCGCATGCGTGACTGCCGAAACCAGAAGTAACCCGTTCCGTTACTTCCGGGTTTCGGCGGTCCGCAACCCCAAAAAACGCAACCTGAAGCGGCTGTAACTCAAGGTATGACTGTACTCTGTGCTGGAGGACTAATGGGTGTAAGCCTCTCCTTCAAGTCATAGCTAGCTTGCAGGACAAAGGCCAGGGTTGGAAGGAGAGTAGTGGTATAGGATTGCAGCTGGGAATGATGTAAGGGAAAAGGTGGCAGTCTGTTAAAGGCAGCAAACTGGAGCAGGGTGACAGAGGGCCATGGCTGATTTCTGCTGGCATCTAAGACTGTGGGATGAAGCGAGTACATCTTGTAATGCTATAAGCGCTTACCATAGGCTCAGGTTGTATACATATGTAAATAAACCATATATCCAAGAAACCACAGTCTTTGCTGTGCCTCATTTCCAAGGGAAACACAAACACTGGGTAAGTGCCTGGACTTCTATAATCTTGCACCACTCGGAGATTAGGATGATGTGCAACAATATTCAGCATAGCCAACTGACAGATTTTTATTGCTTCTGGGAGCAATTATTTTTGAATAATTTCACTGCCTGGAAGTGATCTGCTGTGAATGCTGAAGGCATAGCCATATTGGTACTGGAAACTAGCTCAAAACAGTTATAGCCTACCTACACAAATAGTCTAGGGAATTGCTAGAATTAACATTATCACATTGTAAAACTCTTCTGCCTGAGTATTTTGATCATTGTAAATTTAACTAATTGTGTAGTACTCAAGATACATGTATTATTAGGGAATACTTGCTAGGTTAGTTCTGAACCAACATGTAAAAACTGAAACTTGGAATTTATCAATGGTTTATAAAATGGCTCTAATACAATAATGCGTATCTCCTGCAATATTCCACACATCTTTTTAAAAAAATCTTTATTGCATTTTTAAAAATTACAAAGAAAGCATATATTAAACATTACATCCAAATATTCAAAACTAAAACGAAAAAATACAAAACAAGAAAAATATAAATATAAAAGGAAAATAAAAACGAAAAAGAAAAAAGAAATTAATAAGTACACCAAATTATTCAAAGGATACAAACAGTGATTTGATTATTCTATACACCAAGTTCCCAGAAATAAATTGCACAATATTCCACACATCTTGTCACAAAAAATAACATAACCACCAGAAGTACCCTAATGCATGTACATTGGAACTTACCTTTCTCAGAGTCTCCTTTTCTTTCCTCATCTTCACCTCCTTCTCCCTCTCCCTCCTAAAATGTAATTAAAGACACTGAAGCATAGAGCTGCACTTGCTTACAGGCAAGGTAACAACACATGTAGAAATTACCTTTACATCAAGTAATCAGGAGTGCTGCTAGCTACCAAGATGCTTTGGGGCTTAGACAATAAACAGCCACTGTTCATAACCACAGTACAAAATTACCATTTGCTAGAAACACCAATATAGTAGGCTGTGATTGTGAGTATCCTTTAAATTCTCTGCAACAATGAGCAATGAAAAAACCCGTAGCTGCATCAGAATTTGTTTAAGAATTTCATGTTTTAAGAAACCTCTCAAAATCATAAGATCTGCAATTAAAATTTGAAAATTGACACTAACTACAAATAGGACTCTGTTCAGTTCTGCACTGATCAAACTATAACTCTATGCTCAAACTCTAAGCCAGAGGTAAGGAACCTTTGGCTCTTCTAACGTTGCACTTTAAATCCCATCAGCCCCAGGGCACATGGCTAACGGTCAGAGATGATGTAAGTTGTAGTCCACCAATATCTGGAGGGCCACTCCTGTTCTATGCCTTCTTAAGTTCTTAGCCATACACAAACATAGCTAAAATGTGGGGAATTGTCAGCTGGCCTTACCCCCTTTTGCTGCATCCATCCTATCACTACATCTGCCTGACACCAGTGCAAGGAATGCCATATTACAGTAAGGGGCCTTATGCATGTAGGCCAGATCTGATCTCTCACATTTGGGGAACACAATTTACAAAAATCAGACCTACATATATTGAGCTATATGCACATAAAACCCAACTTTAACATGCACTAACATCAGATGAGAGCAGAGTCAGCTGCCACAATCCCAATCACCTACAATGAATAGCCAGCAATGCAATCCGTATACGGTTCACTCTCTATTTGTACACTAACACTTTCTGTCCATCCTATATCTGAGCACAACATAATAGATTATGTTAGTAATTATTTGGAAGCAGATGTACAGATCTATACATTAAATCTTCAATAAATAACTGAAAAAACACCAAGTATGTCTTCTCAGTGTCAGACCTGACACAAAGCAAAGTGAATGAGTTACCCCAATCTATATATCATGAGAATCATTAAAGGAGAGCCAATTATCAACAATTTAAATTATTATACTACTTATTGTAGTGAGGCTGGGGAATGAGCTTGTGTTCACCTCGGGCACCAGTGCCTTGAGTCAGCTTTGTTCTTTAAACGTTCATTCATCACCTAGTCACACTAGCCTCTGGTCTCTGAACAACAGAAAAAAGGAACTGTACATGGTCTCTCCCTAAACAGAAAGGCAAGCATGGCAGGACATCATTTGTAACTCTTGTTCCTATCATATATGAATAAGACACTGGGATTATAAAACTTTGAAACAAAACTAAATTCAGACTCACATTTTTAGAACCCTTCTCAGTAGCTTCTCCTTCAGGGCCCTCTTCTGAAAAGAACAACATATTAAGTAACTATACAGACTATAAAATGACTGTAACAGTGCAACCCTATGTATGACTTCTCAGAAGCAAGTTCTACTGAGTTCAATTATATTTGCTCCCAGGTAAGTGGGTATAGGGTTGCAAGCCTGAAATATTTCACAAAAAGTTTTGTTTTAATGAACATTAATAAAAAATAGCATACATGGCATCGGACACTGATACAGATTTCTAGAATATCTGGACTCTTTCCAGATCGCTTGTGGGGGGGGGGCAGAGGTACCTTTATTCATCTCTGGTGGGAATGCCCACTGGTTTCTAAATTTTGGACTAACATTTATAGGGAGAGTCCAATATATGTGAAAGTATTATTGTAATGGCCCCACCAAGTTTCTCAGTTAAATCTCTAGGATGGCTGCTTCTGTAATTCATGCTCAAAAGACCTGCAATCAGAATCTTAATAACACAATGGTGAAAAAACACCATTTGATACAAATGTATGAGGACAAACAGCCATTTCAGAGATTACCCACTATTTAAAGGTCTCTAATGGCTCAGAAGACCCTGAAAATTATATGCTATGTGGAAGGACTTTATTTCTTATACTCTTAGTACTGGTGCACAAAGTTGGCTGCCTGCACTGATGAGGGAAATCTGGTTGTCTTGATGCACCCTTTTCCTGAACAACCAAAGTATGATGTGAAGCTTACTTTTATATTATATTCCTGTAATCATTGGTTTCTTACAGTTAAAATAAAGGTTTTTTTTAATGTTTCAATATTGGCAAACTAAGGTGCAATGAAAAGAAGACAAGACAGGAGGCTTCAGTGACTTGCTCTTACCATTATCAGAGTCAGAGTTGTCAGAGCCATCAGTTTTTGCTGCCTTACTGTCAGGCTCATCAGAACTGTTAGCCTGTTTTCGTTTATTAGCAGAAGGCTCATTCTTTATTCTTTTTTTCTATGAATTGAAAGAAAAGACTGTTTTTACTCACACGCACAGTCTAAAAGTTCTCTTATCACCAACCAAGAAATGTTCATTCATTCACATTTTAAGTTCTACACTCAAGAAAACTCATTTCAACAGGTACAGACATGCACACCTAAGACCTGACCTATTTTATACGAAACGAATGAATGAATCCCAGGTCACACTTCCTAGATATGACTAAAATCCAGTGATTAATCTTTTCGGTGCTAAGGCAGCATACTGAAGACAATGAGATTCCTAAAGAACAGCTTAAAATAAAGATGTGCCAAGCAGATGTAAGAGACAGAGAAGAAAAATGTCCCCTATAATAAAACAGTTTAAATTACAAAACAGACTCCTTTGCACTCAGTTCTAGGCAGTTCTCTTGCTGGGCAATGTCCCTAAAAATGGGGCAGAAAACAGGTGGGAGAAGATCACATAGGTACTTACTTTAAAATCTGCATCCCACATTTTCCAGTTTCTCCTCATTCGTTGTTTCATGCCGCCTCCTCCAAAGCGCATGTTGCCAGAGAAACTTCGCATTCCCTGGAACATGTTGTATTCAGGGAATAGTTTGTGGGAGAAAAGGGATGGGGGCCTATTGGGGCCATGGCCCCGTCCTCCCATTGGCACTGGCGGTTCATTCCACTGTCCGCCCATGCGCCCAGAATATGCAGAAGCCATGGGTCTGTTATTTCGCCTGTCTCTGGCCCAGTTCTGACCCCGGTGGCCAAAGTTGTCACGTGCTCTGTTGTGGTACTGGTCCCTGCGGTTCCCATAGGAGTTGTCATAGTGGCCTTCATAGGCATTGTCGGTGTCATGTTCAGCTTCACTGTAATCATAGCCGGATCTGTACAGATCACGGTCGTTTAGTGAAGGCCTTGAGTCGTAGGACTCATATGTATCATACCTGCAAGAATTGCACAGCAAGCAAGGAATCTAATCAGTAGCATATAGAGCACCATGTTAAAGTGTCTGCCAAAAATGGCAGTAAAACAGGTCACATTAAAGGAAACAACCTCTCATAAGTGTTTTAGAGTCAAGGTAATAACAAAGCTCAACTGAGGTTTTAACTCAGTATGAGAATTATTCCCTTGGGCATTATAGCAGTGGGGAAGGACATAGAGGGGGCAATCAGCATAAGGCTACATATAATTCTTGTTCTGTTTAGCCTCAGTCAATCATAGAAAGAGCATAGCACTCTGATCAGATTGACAAACATATCTTCAATTTGGAGGAGTCACACAAATTCTTAATTTTTCCCTTTTACTGGTTTCACACTCCAATCACTTCAGGTGTTCAGCTATGCAAAACAAGTGAAGTCACTGGATGCAAGGTCGGTTCCCACAAATTATTAGCAGTTTGGAAAATAAAGTGGTTTTAGTAAGAAGAAAAGAAAGCAGAAATCATCTATATACTAAGAGATGCTTATACATGACATTTTGCCTGCAGGAAAGCTCAGTGCAGGCAAAATATGTGAGTACACCTTACAATTCCATTTTCTATGCTCACAATAATGAGTGGCTGAGACAAACAAGTTGACTTGTTTCTATAAAGGAGAGCTTTGAACCAGCACAATTTCACAAGAAAGTTCCATAAGCTGCAGAAGAACTTTAAATTTAAGCTACATACTCTGCATGTAAAACAGTACAGAGGCTCTGAGACAAAGATGCAGTTGAATGCCAAAATCCACATTATTCCTGAAAGCATGTTGTTTCAATTGCTATGGCAGACCAAAACAAAGTCATGTTGCACTTAATAAACCAGTACTAGGCACAAGTGCAAAAATCAACGGTCAAGCTTTGTATCAAGGATCTGAAAGCAAGGACATGGAAAGGAAACAATGGCTGAGGAGGAGACTTTAAAAACTAACTCTGAAGGAAAAGTGTCATTCTAAAAGCTATCAGGGTAAGCTCAAATATTCCATCTATCAACCCAAAGCTCTTGTGCCAATTTATAACATAGCACTACTCACTGTTGTAACTGAGCCTTCTATGAAATTGTTTTCCAAAATATAAATCTATTTCAGTTTCCTGCTATTTAGTCTCTAATGCTCACCTAGGCTCTCAAGTGAGAATTAACAGTGCTGGGTTAATATTCACCTAGTATGATAGAACTGAAAATAAGGAGATGCATCACACTGGCTTCCAAATGTGCACAGGGTTGCAACTTCAGCAGAGCCTGACAACCTGAGTCAGTATCTGCAAAGGGGAGATTAAACTTTTATACTCTTCCAGCACATGAAATCTGTAGTTTAAACAAAGAAATACTATTTGGCAAAACTATCTACAACAATTACCTTTCTTAGGCAAGAGATGCTGTTTTAATGAGTGGAAATAGAGAGCATACACTACCAAAACCACATTTGATACTATGTAATCCCTTAAGGATTTCTGTAAATCTCCTGCATCTTCTATTTTTATGAAAATGTCATAAATTAAAAACTGACACAATATCAGTAAGATAAATATTAAGGAGAAGTGAAGGTATTTTAAAATAAAAAATATTAACATGCTCTATGATACTGTAAGCTACTTTTAGAACCTGGTAAACAAACAGTGACAACACAGAGAAAAGCAATACAGAATGCTATGCATAATTTACCCATTACAGTTAAACTACTATGCTTTGATTCCACTAAGCTGCATGAATGTACACAAAACAGGTTATAATACAGTGGCCCCTTGACACCTTTCCCAGAGGGAATGACACATACAATTTATTTAGGCATAGTTCATTCACCTGACCTCTAGAAATGCATCCATGAAACAGGACTGTCAACCAATAAAACCCTAAATATAGCCATTCTAGTAAAGTGCACCAACTGTCTGGGAATCAATGTCTCTAAAACTGTTAAAATCTCAGGTAGAAATGTGAAGCAAATACTTCTGACATCTTTTTATACCATATATCCAACTTAACAGCAATAAGCACTAATCACTTCAACAATCCAAAGTAAACTTCCTTATGTATGAACAATAACTTAAGCAATTTATTAATGACTTCTAGGGATGAGAAATATACTGAGGAAAGATTCTACAGAATACTCTATTTACTTATTTTCTGCTTCAGTTGGCTGAAGCAAAATCTTAAGTTATGCTAACCAACTAAACACATATCCCATTAATGTTGATGGTACCTGACATACACTCTGTGAAAATAGTGACCTATCCAAAACTATATGAGGTTTCTAAAACCTGATATTCTTTCAGAATATTTCATTACAATTAATTTATCAACTGTTACAGTATTAACAAACTTTTCTCACTAAAAGATGTGTACAGTGGTACCTCAGGTTAATAACTTAGTCTGTTCTGGAGGTCCTTTCTTAACCTGAAACTGTTCTTAACCTGAGGTACCACTTTAGCTAATGGGGCCTCCTGCTGCTGCCACGGTGCAATTTACATTCTCATCCTGAAGCAAAGTTCTTAACCTGAGGTACTATTTCTGGGTTAGTGGAGTCTGTACCCTGAAACGTCTGTAACCCGAGGTACCACTGTACAAGCACCTTATTTTCAAAGCTAAGGCAGAGGAAGTACAACTTGGCTAATTCTGTCTCCTCCCCACCCCCCAGCTCTGTAAGCAACAGCAAAGATATGAAGCAAAGAGCAATACTATCAGTCGGAGAACAAAGGGAACAGCTCTTAGGCAACAGCACATTAGATCAACATGTCTTTCAGAAACTGCCCTGATCTATAACTATTACTGAACCTTTTCACCTTTGTCTCTACACTCACCTGTCTCCACCTGAGCCATAATGTCCTCCTTGCATCGTGTCAGTTTCTAGATGAGACACCATATCTAAGCGCTTGTTAAATTTTGTTATTACATCAGCACTGGTGCCAGTGGATGCGTTATAGTTCATGTCTGTATCTGAATTAGGCATTTCCCAAGAGTTTGAAGTGGCCATACCATACCCATAATTGCCAGAGTTATCCTGACTGTATCCATATCCATAATTATAGTCCTCGTAACCTGAAATGAGAAGCAGTCACTGAATTTTTTGGTAAGCATAGATTGCCTGCCATACATAAGCATCTAATGCAAGATTATCACCGTCAAGAATGCTCCTCTTCAGGATATAGCTGTGTCTAAAATGTCTGGACAAACATTTTCTGTAACTCCTACCAAATATTAATCTTCTTACCTATGGAAAAAGTACATAGCAAATTTCCTGCTAAAGTCAACCTTCATTTTTATCTCATCTGCAAAAGGGCTCAGCTGCTACAGCATTGGTATTACCTCCAACTATAGCACCATTAACAATACGATCAGGTGCATCCTGATTGCTGGAGGGGCCCAAGGTGGCAGCTTCCATGAACAGCACATCTTACCTTGGATAATGATCCACCTCTCTTTAGGACGGGGGAAGGGAGAGTTTTCAGGAGAGACACTCAGCTCCTACCCCAGCATCTACAATTATTCATTTACATAAGAAATCTGCTGAATTTGTGGCTAGCCAATAAAATATTCTCAAATCACTTAAAAAATTCTAGCAAGTGGCACAACAGTGTCAATAAGAAGAGAACCTAATTGCAAGACACCATATTTCATCTTCACACAATACTGTAAGGACACAAATTTAGTACTAAAACCGATTAAGGGTGGAAATGAAAATTCATCACATCCAGTAAAATAAAGTTATTCAAGCTAATAGTACTGACTACTTATAATTTATTTCATTTATGAATTGCTTCCCATCAGGCATCCCAAAGCCATTTACAATAGTAATTGGACTGCAGAATACAATGCAGAACTGGATCCCCAGCATACCTTCCATGATTTATATACTCCATTGTTACTGTCTCCATGCCCACACTTCATAATTTGAAACTAACACTGCATCCTATACATGTTTACTGGAAATCGTCCCGTTCTGTTCCAAGGGGTTGAATTCCTGCTGTTTATATAATTATAGCTTAACAGTGTGATCCTAAATATGGTTATTTGGAAGTAATCTCATTTAATTTAGTGGGGCGTACTCCCCCCAAACTCTATATAGTATTGCAGCTGAACTTCCCATGAAAGTTCATGATGCTTTGTTATTCTTTGAACATTTGGAAAAGAGCTAGCAAGCAAGCAGAATTCAGCTATAATGCTATGCACATTTCTTGTGATAAATCTCAATGAAGTAATTGGGCTATTTCTGAGTTAACATGAATATGATTATTAGCATGTGGGAGGTGGAAGGAGATAAATTAATGCCCAAATTAAACATACAGATGATCAAATATCAGCCATAAGTAAGAATCTGCAGTAGTGTCACTGACAGGGCTAGCAAGTGTAACATAAACTCTGACTTAACAATATTGATGGATAAAAGGAGCACGAGTGCCAGAAGATATTAAAAGGAGGAAATACATCAAAACTGTGAAAACCGTTACATTTCAACATTAGTTCTGAATTTACTTTTTGATTTAACTGTTATGCATATGGGCAGTCAATTAAGATTTTATGGTACTTGCCTCTATTTGTGCCAGAGTTCCAGTTTCCATAACCTAGAAAGAAGATACCCCCCGAAGGTAAGAAATCATGTTAGTTTTAAGGTTATTATCAATCTATCCAAAGTACTATTCAAAATACTAAGCAGACCTGGCATGAATATTCATTGAATGACAGTTAAATCACAAGAAAAAAGTTTAACAAAAATTGACCTAACTTCATTTCATTTGACAGCTTGTAATTGACATTTTTTTGATCTGTGGACAGATGGAATGTGCTATCTTCACTGCCCATGGTCTAACCTGCAGTCTACAATATTATTTTGTAGAACCCTTTCATCTGGTGTGTACTCTTGTTGCTAATAACGATAGGCTAACCTTGAGTTACACAGACTTAAACAACTATGGCAAGCACTGCCACTTAAAGGAAATCCCAGGCTATGTTTATAGACAGCATGGGGGGGTAGGAAAGGGTGGTATGGTATTTTGAGATAGCAGAATCCTAAGAATCCAGCACTTCTGAAGGTTCAAGAAGCATCCAAACAAAGTTCGTATACCTTAGCAATACAAAGCAAAAACATTACAAAGCTACTGAGACCTATCAGCCTGCAACATCTTGTGAATGTATCCCACTAGTAACCTATGGCATCTCATTTTTCAATTTATAGTTTATTAAATTAAAAAAACTATCAATTAATAAAAGGTTGTTTAAGCCATTTCAAATGCACATTTTTCATCCCTCAGCCTCCTGTCAACATTGCCCTCAGTATTCCAACTTTATCTAAAAGTTTCTCTTTCATTTCTGTCATGAATCTCTTATACATTCTACAGCACACATATACTCATGTGCATGAAAATTCTCAAACTGGCACAACACTAGGATAATTGTTTTTAATTACTTTATTGTAGTCTGATAAAAGTAAGGCTCAGACAGAATTACTTAGCATTCATAATGACATTGCTGAAAATATATATCAATATCCCCTTCAGACCTTCTTCACCTGCCCAAATGGTGGGGACTACTACACAGACAAAAATAGGCTCAAAGATAATGTCATGAATCAATCCTGTTTAAATCAATAGCATAAGGATTACAAGTTCAACTGCATCCAGTGAAATCTCCATTTCAAAGCACTCTGACCAGAAGTAAATAAGAAAAGGATTACAGTGGTGCCCCGCAAGACGAATGCCTCGCAAGACGGAAAACCCGCTAGACGAAAGGGTTTTCCGTTTTTGAGCTGCTTTGCAAGATGAATTTCCCTATGGGCTTGCTTCGCAAGACGAAAACGTCTTGCGAGTGTTCCGATTTTTCCCCGCTTCCCCCCTTTTTCTAAGCCGCTAATAGCCTTTTAGCCGCTAAGCCTTTAATAGCCGCTAATCCGCTAAACCGCTAATAGCGCTAATCTGATAATAGGGTTGCTTCGCAAGACGAAAAAACCGCTAGACGAAGAGACTCGCGGAACGGATTATTTTCGTCTTGCGAGGCACCACTGTATTGCTAATTTACATTAGCTTTGAATATTAGGGAGTGAGTAATCATTTGTAGGCCAGTATATATGCAACGTACAACTATAGTTTAGAGATCAGAAGTAGGCCACAGGATCACATGCTCCTTGTCTCTCCCATCTCACACATCATCCCTTCTCTACCCTCATTTATTTTGTGTAACTGTTACTAAGGGAGCGCCTAAGCATTATTTCCTTGGAACATCCATTAGCAGAATCACTAACAATCACATAATAGTGAACCATGGTAAAAGGGGATAATAGGGAATTCCCGCAGAAGGTGTGAAGGAGCACATAAACAGACACCCTCTTCTCCATAAACCAAGACTATAAATGACAATGCACTGACCTTGAAGCAGCAATAACTACTATTTAGGTACTAATTCAGAACTCTGCTGCTTAAGGCCTTTTAACTCCAACACTACCCTTCTAAAAGGAATCAAAGTCCACAAGGAGCAAAGAGCTACAACAGCTAGCTGTAAAGCATGTATCACTGCTACAATCTCCTATAAAGAGGTTGAACTAGTACCAGAACAGTAGTCCTCTGAAACCTAGCACACAGTCCTTTTGCTAAAGATGAAAAATACACCAATTCTGAACAACTAGATTTGTATAATTAATCAAAAATATATTTACTGAAAGATGAATTAGACCTTAAGGGACCTGCGCTTCTCCAGAAGACACAGCAATATTGTGAGGCACAAGAACTTTTGTAGCCATTTAGCGGACACAGAATACAACTCCTATAGTCAGCGGCGTAGCGTGGGTTATCAGCACCCGGGGCAAGGCAAGTAATTTGCGCCCCCAAACCCCTAACCATGGTCATTAATACTGACGGCTCTACTCTGGGGCAAACGTCGTGGTGACTACTGCCCTCCGTGGTGTTGTTTTTGCAATTAAAGGACCCCTGCCTCAAATAAAGCATCTTGGGGATTGGGGACTGGGATTTGCCAAGGGAGCTGGAAATTGCAGTTCAGTGGCGGGTCAGGGGGAGAGGGTCCCTTCCGCGTCTGGGTGCCGCGGGCCCCTTTGCGTCAAGACGCGCATCTTTGGGCGTCGCGGCGCAGCCTTCTCAGTCCCCCTCCCCGGCCCGGCTAGTCCCGACGCGGCTTCTTTCTGGCGCGGGGAGGGGGCTTCTTTCTGGCGCGGGGAGGGGGCGGCTCTGGGGCCAGTGCGTCGGCCGGCCTCCGGCGCGGGTGAGGGGGGGCCCCGTCAGGGCGGGTGGGCGGTCTTGGCGCGCAGGCACTAGAGCGCCGCAGATGGTGCGTTTGGCGAGCTGCGCGCGTCCAGACAGCGACCCGAGCCTGGGCGGCGTGGCGCTTGGTGCCGGAGCCTCCGCCCGCAGCGCCCCGTCGGGAGACCCGGCCGGAAGGAGCCTCGAGCCGGCTGTCGGACGCGGTTGAAGCAGCCAGGGCGGCATGGCAGGCGGCGTGCACCCCCCACGCTACGCCACTGCTCTCTGCCCCACCGCCAGGCTTCGGAGCAGCCTTCCGAAGGCTGGCGGCGGGAGGAGGTCTCTCCACCTGGACAGTGGGGTTCCTGCTTCCTCAAGGGGGGCCGGCCAAACGCGCCCCCCCCCAATGTTGCGCCCGGTGCGGCTGGCACCCCTGGCACCCCCCACGCTACGCCACTGCCTATAGTACATCAGAATCAGTACAAGTAACTTGTATAGCCACTACAAACGGCCACTAACAGTGCACATCTCAGAAGTAAACCTATTGAGTTCAATGGGCTTTACTTGATGTATGTGATTGTGGCTCAGCATTTTTGCCCACAATCTTAATTTGTTCAAGTAAGGGGATGACTGCTTTTACTCAGGAGCACTCTGTTCACAGTGAGAAACACACTACATATGCTTTCACCCATTTGTATTCCTGGTGTTCAATTCCTGGTGCAAAGTAAGCCCGGCACCTTGCTCACTAATAAATTTTTCCATTTAACTATCATAACCCATTTGAAATCAAAACAGGAGTGATTAACTCCTCAGATAACCATCAAATTAGGCATATCATTAAAATCTAAAGTATCTTTATTTCAGAACAAAGATAATGTGTCAAAACTTCACAGAAATATAGTATTACAGTATTTCCAGTACTGCTATTTCACTAGCACAGTAGACTTCTGCTTGCACACCAGAACTTCCCCCTCCTCTCCCCTGCAATCCCCCCACCCTCAGAATCTCCTCCAGAGGATGCTCCAGAGTAGATTTTGAAGATGTGGAGGCAGAGGAAGTCCCATTGTGCAAGTAGAACTCCAGACATGCAGCTGGACAGAACCCATGCTTCTCACATTCCAGTATCAAGTCCCTACTCAAACATTTGAAGCCAAAAATATGACTAATTGAGGTTAGAAAAATATTGATCAGGGAAATGTTGGTCTCCCAGAGTGAGAGGCTGGGAGGAGAAAGGAAAGATCTCAGGTGAGAACTGGGAGAAGCTACTATCTTATGTGGGTGGTAAGGGTTAAGAACTACCGGTACCTTTAAGAGAGAACTCCATACTCTATTTTTACCTTTACCTTTGATAAAATTAATGTCTGAGAAAAATATTGACCATGGTACATGCTGAAGGAATGAATACCACCTGCATGACTGTCACATATGGGACTTAGCAAGTGATCCATTGAAGAATTTATATCACTTCTAAGTGCACCAAAGCTGTCCAAAGCAGCCAGCAAACTGTTTGGGTTTGTTTTTTTAAGTTTTCAGACAAAAATGAGTTTTTTAAGTTTTCTGACAAAAATCAGTCAGGTTTGTCTTCAGTATGCACTAACATGCACTGGGGCACAGGTGCCAGACTATTTTAATTGCATATAATTCCATCTGTAGCTGGGCAACCATACTGATAATGAAGAGACTACCTCATATTTTATGAAATAGATTTGGTTCCACACTTACATAACCAAAGGGCTAGAAAGGCAAATGTTGACACCGCAAGTTCAGATAACCGTATAACATTGCGCATGCATAAACCTAAACGAATAGCGGGCAGCTAGGATTCAAGTGGACATGCCACGTTCGCGTTTTTATTTTATTTTATTTAGAAAGCAACTCCTCTTTGGCAAATAGCCTTTCTAAATCCCAAAGTGGTGGTTCAGCAGGGGGGAAACAATGGCAGTTATTCCAAGGGAAGCCATAACCGATCGGACACGGGGGAAGGTTCCCCCCCCTTTTTCCCCTTCCTGCGCCACCTTCCCACACCCACTCCTATTATAACCGCTCGCAGATACCAAGCAGTGGGGTGCGCGTGTGCAAAGACGGCAGAGACGCAAAGATTCATCCCTCCTTCCTTCCCTCCCACCCCGATTCTGAGGCGGCGGGCGCAGAGGAGGAATGCTGACATTCACCTTTCCCCGATCCCATTCGCACAACGAGGGGCGGGCGGCTGAGGAGGGCGGCGCACCCTGCGCGCACAGCCTGAAACCGTCCAAGAACCTCCCCGCCCCCCACGCGCCATTTCTTTATTTGGCGGGAGCAACGGGAAAACGACGCCTGGCAAACACCTCAGCAACCCACCCCCGCGGGGAACGGGGGTCACCACAGCGTTGCCAGGAGAGAAGGGAAAGGTAGCGCTGCTGACCCCACCCCCGAGATGTTGACATAGGGCCGGGCCCTGCGCTCCCTTTGGCCCACTCGCGGTGGGTGGGAGGAACCCGCCCCCCCCCTCACGCCCCACAGGCGGCCGCCCTCTCTCCCCCCCTCACCCGGCCCCCGACGCTCACCTGAATAGCTCATGATGGCGGTGGAGGCTCCACTACAAAACCACACTCCTCACACCCGTTACCTCCTGCGCCAGACGGCAACGGCAGCTCGCTAGCCCCGCCTCCCGACACTGTTGGCCGCGCTCGCTCACCTAGCCGGTAAGCCATTGGCGGTAACGGCGGTTAGTCCCGCCCCTCTCGCACGCTATTGGGAACAGAGGCCTGGAGCCCTCGTATTTCATTAGAGGCGGGAGGCATCGATCAGAACCACTTCGGTTAACCTATAAGGCAATTGCGGATGCCAATCATGTTCCGTCAGCGAATAACAGCACCGGCTAGAGATTTCCAAGAGGTCATTGGGTCTAAGCGGTTATCACTCATGAGGAGCGGCGCAACGGCGGGCACTAATTTGTACTCGTTGTCCCCAAGTATGCAGCGCGTCCGCTTTCTCTTGTTGCGCACCTTTCAGGAGGCGGGACCAACCAGCTGCTCCTATTGGTCAGAGAGAGAGAAGCTTAGTTCGTCTCTATCTCGCGGGGGAGGGGGGTGACTGAGGGCGGGGGAATAATCAACGAGATAAACTGGAAGGAATTCAACTTCTTCCGAATCTGACGGGCTACGGAAGCTCAGGAGGCACAACGACTACCATTTTGCAGCGCCTTGTTATTAATAGTCTCCCCTCCCCACGTCTTCAAGCTGCGGCATCGGAATTTAAATACCGAGGGGGCAGGACAGCTCGAGTGTCAGTTGCCTGAACTGCTATGGCGGCGTATCCCTTATGAGGGGGGCAGAGCAAAGAGGGGCACAACACCATGGTGTAGCCTGCTTCCCCAAATGTAAAGTTTGATGTAGCAATTGTGCTCCTCTCAGTGAAAAACATCAGTGTACGATCGAGCACATAAACGGTTTCTTCTAAATAGAAATAAAGAAAGATCAGGTTAGATTTCCCTCTCACCCACACAAAATAATAATGACTTGACATCCCGCCAATGCAACTGGTGGAGCCAGTGCAACCACCTGCATCGTATCAAACTGGACCTAACTGACATACACTAACGGGATGTGAAGGCAGGGCTAAAGTTGCTGAAAAGGTGGTAAAAACAGAGCTATGCAAACCAATACCCAAAGCTATGCAAACCAGCGTGGAAGCTGGTGCTTCTTCACTGATGAGGTTCAGAATACCAAACCTTGAATATAGGCAATGCTTGGGCAGTTTCTTCCATGAAGGATGGTATCAGAGGTTAGGTAAAAGTCCTCTTGCCACCATCTCATTACACTTTTAAGTTATGGTTGCTGCAATGCAGTATTCTTTTCTAGAAGAGAAACCATTTGAAGAGAGATTCTGGTTTGAACAAGATTCAAATGGAAAGTGAGTTGCCTGAAGCCGTGAGCGGCAAGCTGCAATATCACAGTTGTTTCTCACCTCAGCCATAAATTCACTCCTTGGCTCTTGCTTCACCTCAGAGCTACAGTTGTAATATATGAATATCAGCCTATCTTGCAAGATTACCACATTACTGAAACCAAGTGTTTTGAACACTTATCACCTTTGATAATGTATATTACACCATGTCCGATTATTCTGAATTAGAACCAACACCTAGTCAATCAGTACTGTACTTTATCTTGAACATAAGCCCTTGGCAAAGTGTCAGCTTTTTAATTTTCAGAGAAATATGAAGAACAGAGATAGTCTCCTCTAACTCTATGATTCTAACCCATAAATATTTGATAATTAAAAGTTATATTTGCATAACAGCTGGATTTCCAATTGCTAATAAACATCTAAAGCTAAAATGCTATGGACTTAGCTAAACCAGAGAGGGTTCCTTTTTGTCACCCTATTTGAAAATGCTTGGTGTTTCATAGCTAGTACTGGAACCATCTCAGCTTCTTGGATTAGACATTCAAAATATAGTTACTAGGTTTGCTTCATAAACTCAAAAATTGGACACCAGAAGGTCAGAATAGAGGAACTGACAAAAGATTAAGCTACAAAGTGGATAACTGCTTGATGGCGCAATTTGATTTATGAATGTTTCCACAGGGAAAAATAGTTATTCTGCTTACAGTCACTTGTTATTAAAAAAGGACAAATTGAATAGATAGATTTTTACCAGTGTCTCATTCGCACCAGCTTGCACATACAGAATAATGCTGAGGACAAGAATAAAACATCTACCACATGATGCTAATACTCATAGCAAGGCACTTTTGTAGGCACTATTAAGCAGCCCTGGGTAAGTAACAAACTCTAGATCATGACTTTCCAAGAATCCATTAGTTGGCATGGCATGATTTGAGCTGTTGCCCTGCTTATGATCCTAAACTTCTGAGTATGCTCTAGGCTTGATCCATAGTATGAAGCAATCTCTCAGATACTGGTATTTTGTTTCTAAACAAAATCCTGCTTTACTTACATTATCAGTCTACTGGTGGCTTTCTCTAAGGGCAGATTTCCTGACTTTAATCCTTTCGGCCTAGACTCTGATATTTGTTTTACATTACTAGATTGGCACCACTGCTGGAACACAATTCTAATCATGCATGCTAGCACCTTTACCTTGTATTTTAGTAGGCTGTGCCAATTTCAACTCTTTTCTACAAAACCCAACTTCATCCTCTTCTGTACAGCCAAGTATCAACAGTGAACTAACAAATTTATGAATAGCCTTAAATTGTTTGAAACTATTTCATTCACTCAGCCTTTCTATTGTCCTTGGTATGCTGAAGAAAATAGTAATTCCTAAAGCTTTAAAAACAAATTGGCCTATGTTTAAGCTGTTGCAAGACCTCCTGCCTCGTGGCTCCGTTAGTATGAACAGGTTTTTGTTTCATCTTTCTCCTGCAGGGTCTCAGAGCTGCTGCAAATGCCATAATGGCCTGACTCCAGTGGAGGAGACCAAGCAAGTCATTCCTAGTCCCTTGGTTTATGTTCATATTTTATTCCATTAATGTAGATTATAGCAGAAATTTGTACAGTATTGTGTCTACGAGCCTCTAGCTTCAGCCTACAAGGAATTTTTCTCTCAGGTGAAGTACTCTACTGTTCCAGGAGTCTGGCATCCTTGATGAAATTTCCTGCACCCAAAGAAGAGCAGAGCCTCTTGAGTATGTGGGTCCTTTAGTGTTGAAGAGGGCTTAAGCTAAGGCTCACTGAAGATCTTTATCTCCATCAGGACAACAGGGAAGGGATATTCTCAGATTTCCTTAGCAAAAAACCAAGACCTTGCCACAGACTCATTAAGGAGTTTGATTTCCAAGTATAGCTAATCATGTAAGTTGCTAGAGTGTGATATTAACATTGTCTCCTACCATGCCACAATGCAGCATTAACTACTACTCTACCTCAGTTAACACCCTTGTTTTTACTTCATTTAACAAGAAAAAACACAACATTCGTATCACAACGTTAGCTTGTGGTAGAGTATCTGCTTTGCCTGCAAAAGGTTCCAAGTTTCTCCTGGTAGACAACACTACTGAGCTAGATGGTCTCAGTCTAAGTCAGTTTCCTATGTCTGTTCCTTTGTTTGAAGATTGGAGAAAATGGAAACATCATGTCCAACATTTTACGGTGCAATTGAGGGTGAAATTGTTATTAAAGACCCATCGGAAATGGTCTGAAACAGGCTATATCAATATCTGATTGCAGGGACAGAATGAGCATAATGCTCCCTGGCTAAACAAACATAATGCTGTAACTTCTCTGCCCCCCACACCTGTAAGTAGTGCAGACTCAGCCTTTTCAGAAAAAAATGTGGTCCTGAACTGTCTCACAGAAAATTCCATATTTCCCTGTGATCTCCCTTCTCAGCTATTTAAATCTGCATAATTTATGGGCTTTCCCCCTTTAAGATAAGGCATTCAAGAGTTTTATTCCCATCTACAGATAATTTGATAAAAGGCTGAATGCAATGCCTCCTGGAACAAACATAATAAAGGCCAGCTTGTATAATAATTACCAAAAAACCCCACCCTCTAACAGGAATAAGATCTTTTCCTACTGGAACATCAAACTTTATTAGTGAGGCAGGCCCTTTCAAAGGAACACGTAGTTGGCACAACTCCAAAAAAAGAATATCAAGAGTACTGGCAAAAGGGAGGAATCAATCTGAAAGATTCCAAAGTTGCAAATGCAACCCAATTAAATAAATGTAAACTAATTGGCTATACAAGTTTTACTTGATTAAATCAATTAATGAAAATTTGCATATTTGTAAAAACAATATCCCTGAAGCAAAAGGCATGCTTTGTTTTAAAGATGATGCACACATTCATGATATCAAACATCTTAAAAGAAGCATTCTTTCTGGTCATAAGGGAGAATACTTCTTATAAAATGGTGCTTGCTGCCTGCAGTTCTAAGCTAATTATTAAAAGTATCGCTTTTCCCCTTACAGTCTGCTAACCAATTTACTGGGGAACCTATCAGTAGATTAAAAATACTGCAACTGCTTAACCAAACTGATTGTATTGTGCTTTAGACAGTGAAACCTCTGGCATTAATTGGTTGGGTTAATGTGGCAGCATACAATTCAAGTTGTTCAAGGAACCAAACAGCTTGCATTGCTACTTCTGTGAGGAAGGGGGATGTTGTCAGTTTGGAGGAGAGTAGAACCTCCCTTGGGGACAGGTGGTAGCAGAAGTCCCAAGATACAAGAAATCTGAGGAACAGGGAGGCCTGAGGCTACAATGCTGAAGGTAAGGCTCAGAGTTGGAAGTGAATGACAATGAAGAACTTGAAGGAAGGCTAAGTGACTTGAGATGAGACATGAACTTAACACACAAAGGTCCAATCATAGAGGGAACTCTGAATAAATTTCACAATATTTAGGATCAGGAGTTGTATGCAGGAGGGACGGTATCTCAGATCAGGAGGAGGTGGAGGAGACAGGTGTACTACGCAGCCTGGTCAGGAGACAAGATGGCTAATGGACACTGTCACTAGACTGCCTTAGAGGTGAATCTGTCTGTTGGGGTGACCAAGGGCACTGCAGCACTCTGACAATCCTAAGGGGAGAGCTGGATTATACATATTGATTTGAACCAAGCAGCCAATTATTTAAGCTAGGTGCTTTCAGTTGCCTTTAATGCACTTAAAAGTGAAAACCACTGTACAATGAAAAGCAGAGGTGTAATGCTTTCCTGGTAAGTTAACAGACAGGGGGAACATGGATAGTATTTGGCACATGGTAGCTGCCAAGCAGCATTTCCCTGCTACCACTCTTATGGAATACTTTTCAATCAGATATGATGCTAAGGAAGAACACATCTCAGATGGGAGAGGGAATGGAAACAAGGCAGAATCAACCATGCATGCATCCTTCATGGCCTTTGATTAAAAGAAAGCAATAGGGATGGTTGCATGCAAGACACACTGTGCTACTCACTTCTCCTTCCATTTTTCAGGACAGTCAGAATGAAGCTAGCTGGAAAGCTATGGTGCTATTGCTACCCCTTAATTTAAAGTAGTGACAGGTGTAATAACACCCTCCACACACAGTTTTGGGAAGGCAGCTCTTAGCACAGGGAGTTATGTAATATTTGGAACTATATTGTCATATTAGTCCCTGCTCTGGAAACTGGCCCAGTTATATATGGTGAGGAATTTGCTCACCAATGCATCATTCTGTGCTGCAGGATTTCCACATACCTTTATACTGAATGCCTGGACTGAAATCAAGGTTTAAACCCCTGCTTTGGTCTAAGAGGAACCCAGTGCGACAAATGGTGATGCAGTTACACTGTCTTGTGCTGGGACATTCTTCTGTATTATAGGTGCTGAATAAAAAAAAGATTAGAGTTGTGACTTTGGTTTCATAACATGACTGCTGCTCAGCCTGCTATGGGAGACCAAAGCAAATAAAAAGAAATGGTTTTAAAAATCAGAAACAGAGGAAGAAGTTGTACAGGGGAGAATAGGCGCCCGCAACAGTGATGACACACTTTGATACAAGGATTTCAGTACCTGTTCTATGTAAGTCCTGTATGGGTTGGGTCTCAGACTGTATTGCCAGAGACGAGGTGAGATGTGGGAAATACATTCAACATCGGGAAAATTAAAGCAATTTTTTAAAAAAGCTTATACACCAATACACTTTTAAAGTACACCTTACCAAGACAGTGAGTCTGCTAGTTTCAGTTTATCCTGGAGTGATAGAGCCTAAGGTTTCTCCAGGAAACAGCTTCCACATCCACTGGCAGCTCTTGGGACACCTCTCTATAGAAACCACAACACATTCTCCACCTTCCATGTAAGTATACAACCAGAAAAGCACACACTCAGGATTCTCCTTTTGTTTCCAGAACAGGTTTAATCTAATATACATATTCCTAGGTACAGTAATAACCAGAATATGCCCATTGAAAAAGTTAAAAGGTAATTTGCCTCCAGACTCGGCTCAGCCTGGGATCCAAATAAAAACGAATGCTTGTTATTTCTACACAAAACTAGAGTTTAAAAAGTTGAGGTTCTATGAAGAGAGACGAGGACAGCAACAGTGAGAAATAACAGGGAAGCAGAAATTCCAGTAGGACCTACTGTTGCTGGTTTGGGAACTGCACCAAGTTCTTGCTAAAAAAGGAGAAACATAGAGGCCCCTCCACCCGCAAGAAGTCCAAACTCTTCAGGTACCCTTGGAAAGGACTTGCTTGTCCAGAAGGACATGTCATCCCTGATTTCAGGCAGAGGTTATCTATGGGACATCATTACCCTTTCTTCAGCCCAAGGCGAAAGACAGGAAAAATCCATATTCCTTTGCCAAACTCTCATTGCCATAATGTGGCAGAGCTGAATTCCCTACAGGGTCCCACATGAAACAGATGGGGATAACCAGGTGACATTGGGAAGTTATGGAAAGGGGAAATGTATATGGGTCAAAGAGTCCATGATTTCCCCTTCAATGCAGGTGGGACTGAGGCCCTCCATTACACAGTTAGGGAACGTGAACATGCACAACAGGATCCAACGTCTACAGAAACTAAAGACTTGTCACCTAAGGAGTCAAACATACATTAACTCTAGAGTCACATACAGAATCAACAGCTTTCCCCACAGAACAAAGTGCTCTGTGTCTACCCTCCCAACTTGCTTGTGTCTGACCTCAAACAAATCCTCATGTTCACAACTTTCACTAGAACCTCATATTCACAATTCTCACCACCACATCTCTCACAGCCTGAACTGCAACAGAGCAAGTCCATGTTTCCTCCCTGTAACAAGTGTGTGTCTTTGGAGAAACCTGCATTCACTTGAAGGACAAGAAAATTTCCGTTTTACTTTTGTGCAGATAAAAGCGAGCTCCATTTTGGAATACCATTTCCATCAATAAGGAGCATCTCCATTAAAAACAGCATTGTTAATTTAGTGCTCAAACTCTGGGACTGTTCCTGCGAACTCTCCGCCCCACCCAAAATCCAAGTTAAGTCTACAGGCGGGCAAAGCTGTGGAGCACGGGGTGGGGGTGGGGGGTGTCAAATACTGCTTTCACCCCCGTTCTGATAACCATTTATCTTGTTCATTTGGAAAGGTAAGAGAGAAACCCTGGAATGCTGGTGCTTCCTACGAGCTTTGCTACTGGGCCTCGGCTACAGGTGGTGCCGCAGGCACATCGGTCCCACTTCGCAAAGCATCGGCCTTGGAGAAGTTAGTCTCCAAGATGTGGCGCTGGAGGTGCCGCACCCACTCCTCTTGGATGGAGAGGGGCCCCTGGAACTCCACTTCGCAGAACCTGCACAAAGAGAACACAAAAGTCTATTTGAACCAAGCTGAAGATTTGCTCATCTCGAAGCTCATAGGGAAACCCTCCAAAAGTAGAATGTGGGAAAGGGGTGTGTGGGAATTGAGGTTGCCGGCCCATCTCTTGCCCTGCCTCCAAGAGGCCTGGTACAAGAAGATTGTTGCCTATAACAGGTTTAAGAGCAAACTGCTCACACTATAAAGCCATTCAAATTTCACTGCAGAAAAGGGGATTAGCAAAATGGAACAATGGCACAAACCTGCACTTCAGCGTGTAGATGTTGCCCACAAACTTCACCAAGGAGGTCTGTGGTGGCCTAGGAACCAAGGAGGGCACAGGTCTCACTCTGGGAGGTGGCTGGCGGACCTCTTCAACCTTCTGCTGCAGATCAGCAATCTCCTCTTCTCGAGGTGGAGGAGCCTCAACGGGCTTGGCCTGCCTCCGTTCAAACTCTAGTAAACAGGGGGGGAATTTGTTTCGGAAAGGATGTTGGGATATAGAAACAGCATTGGCTGTGCTGTATTTGGAATGAAAAAGGAACTTTGTGAAAACATTTTTATGAAAAAAAGAAAGGTGGGGCAGGAGAAAGTCTAGAAGTCATGCGGGAGAG
The DNA here is from genome assembly GCF_964188305.1 of Podarcis bocagei. NCBI lineage: Eukaryota > Metazoa > Chordata > Lepidosauria > Squamata > Lacertidae > Podarcis > Podarcis bocagei. The sequence continues at coordinate 90,638,984 of NC_138126.1, forward strand.
TGGGGAAGCTACAGGAATAGCATTGTCATGCTAAGCATCTCCCCATGACTAAGATCTTTACATGCCAGTCTGTTGAGGAATTTCTCTGAGGCCCTTAGCTGAAGCTACCCAAAGCATTGGGGCCAATGAATAATTTGGGAACCCTGAGAAATTAGATTGGTGCCTGAACATTCACTGCCACCACTCCTACCCCCCAGGAAGATACAGCCGCCGCCTCAAGAAGGCCTCCCGACTGCCCAGAAAGCCTTGTACCCAGATGGGCCCTGTGTTGAAAAAGAAATGACTCACTGTTTATGTTATGCTGCTGATGCTCCTCCATCTTTACCAGCGACAGAGGTGACGTGACTGCAGGTCGATCACCCCCATTGCCGCCACTGCCACTGCCACCATCCACAGCTTTGCTAGGCTCACTGGGCACTATCTCCCCACCGAGGCTTCTGTTCGCCAGTGGAGGGCTGCCTGCCTGCAGGCTCAGGGGAGCCCTCTTCCCAGAAGCATCGTTGTCGCGCACGTGAGATGCATTGCGGAACTTTTTGGTGAAGGGCCGCCCACCTTGGATGTAGCTGCGATAGGCCCCGGCTTTCTGGGGACGATGCTTGATCCACTCACTCAAAGTCTCGATTGGGGAGCCGTTCACACACCATTCAGTCACTCCAAACTGCCTGAGGTGCGCACGAGCATGGCTGGCCAGCGCCTTGCGGTTCTCAAAGTAGAGGCCACACAGTTCACAGCAGGCTTCGGTGGCTGGGAGCAGAAATGGCAGGGAGCTAGACTGAGCAAAACCTTCAGTAAAGGACTTAAGCAGTAACAGTTCAAGTGTGGAGTACCAGGACTTATTTGCTCCATGGCACTACTCTTATTTCCCCACAAAGGATCCTCAGGGATCGATACCAACAGCCTGAAAAGCCCACTTTGAAACTTCTAAGCACTGCCATCACCTGTAGTCCACAAGTCAAGTAAACCAAACCCCAGAATCCTTTGCCCATAAATAGGCAAGATGCATACCTTTGCCCACTTTGGCCATATGGCTGAAGACATGGAAGTTTACACCATTTACTGATTTGCCCAATGTTTGAATCCCTAAAGATAATGAAATAACTCTCTACCAGCCAGAGGATGCATAAAGGCTAGCTGATACCAGGGAAGGAGAAGAGGCAACGTACTACGCCAGGGTTGTTGGCTAACTCTAAGCCCACTACATGTTAAAAAAAACCCTACCTATCAGGACGCTGCCTCGCATCAAAAGGTTTTTCTAAAGGCTGTAGTGGAATACCTTTTATATAAGGTCCATATGTACACTGTTGCTTCTACCCTCCCACCCCCAACAAGCCTGAAAGCAACTCAATTTCATAAGGGAAAGCCCTGAAATAGAATACCGAGGTTTATCAGGATCCCAACCTTATCCCTTCCCCCATTCTGGGGTTGCACTTACATGTATGAGTGGGCTTGTCATGCACATGCTTGGCTTTGAATGGCAATTCCGTCTGGATGTAGGTTTTCTGCTTCACTTCACTGTGGCTGCTCAGCCGCTCATCTGGCAGCGGGCGCTTAGTGGAGAGTGGTGCCAAGAAGCCCTCTGGTGACTTGAGTGGTGATAGACTAACCTCCCGACCAAGGTGTGGTTTCCCAGTCCTCCCGCCCAGCGGGGACAAGGCCATGGGCTGCAGCATTTTCCCAGGGGATTTAGGATCAGCTCCATCCTCCCCCATGGGCTGCGGAAGCTCAATGCTCATTGTGTTTGGCTCTTTCTTGATCAAGCACGGCTTGTTCTTTTTCTTTATGATTTCTCGCAGCGTGTCAATGGGGGAGCCATTGACTGACCACTCAGTTACTCCCATCTGGCGCAAGTGAGATCTGGCATGGCTGGAGAGCCCCTTCCGGTTCTCAAAAAACTCACCACAAAACTCACACCGAATATCCCGCACGGGGTCAGCACGAGAGGCTGCAAAAGACAAATCAACATGCACAGAGAATGCTTTACACTCAAAGGCAAGTAATTAGCAACCAGTCATGCACCTCTCACAACCTTCTTATTTATTTCTGCAGTGCTTTTCAAAACAGACAGACAAAATGAACTACTTATCTCACTTATATCTGATAAGCCACCCATTTAATTTAAAGGCTGAACAGGTTCCAGGTCTGGGTCCTTCATGCCCGAAGCTAGCATGCTTCTCAGCACTCTGTTAGGTCTAGAGTGACTGCACATTTGGAGACAGGAGTATCTGAATATTTGCATTTATTTTGCCAATCAGGAAACACAGAAAGTTTCTCACTGTACTAAGGCCAATTGCTAATTACAATCTTACAAGGAATCCATACAACATGGTCACAAGCTCTCAGAATCTCAGGCAGGAATGCATGAGCATAAAGCTGATGCTACCTGAGATCTTGATTACTAGGCAGCAGCACCGTTTACTGAGAAAAAAAATCATGTAGCCCTAATTCCCAATTCTTCACTTTCACACCCATTCCAACATGATTTTTGCCCATCACCAAAGGCTTATGCATACAGCCCCTGTTGCTAACACTTACAGAGATTGAGTGGGGACATCTCCTCTCGTGGTGACCAAGCTCTATCAGATAGATGTGAATCATTATGAAGTCCCCCAGACATCATTTCCCGCTTGATTTCCATACGCAGCTGATCTTGTTTCAGTTTCTTGTGCAAAGAGGGAGAAGAAAGGCCAGGGAAGATTTTTCTAGCAGTTGGGGGAGAAGAGGTAGGAGAGTGCCCCAAAGGGCTCCCTGGCTGCTGTGCCTTCTTAGGCATGGGAGGCACATGGCTCTCCCCTGGACCGCGTGACTCCAGGGAGCCTCCAAGAACAGACAGAGCAAGTGATTTCTGACCCTGTGCTGGGGAGTTGGAGGTACTGGTCCGAGGCTGAGCTCGCCTTTTTAGGATTTCTCGGAGGGTGTCGATGGGAGAGCCATTCACATACCACTCAGTTACCCCCATCTGGCGGAGGTGCGACCTGGCATGGCTGGAGAGCCCTTTCCGGTTCTCAAAATATTCACCGCAGAACTCACACCTGATATCCCGCACAGGTTCTGCTCCAGAGGCTGAGGAGAAAGAGGAAAGGAGAGACAGGCCATTACAGAGGCTGAAAAAGGGATTGGGCAGGGAGCAGGATGTGACGTGGACACCAACTAGGTTATTCCCTTACAAGGCAGTATGAAGCAGGCACATAGCACAAGGAATTCACACAAGACAAAGCTGATACCTTAACAAGATTGGCCAAAGGGGAAAAAAATAAAAAAAATAAACCACCAACAATTCCTGTGAAGCATGAAAGCTGGGGTAGGATGTGGTCAGAGCAGGGGACACTGGATACATGACAGGAGACAGTGAAGAGCAGGTGCTGCCAAATTATAAAAAATGCTGAGAATGGCTGGTCCTATGTCATGAGATTAGCGAGGAGGTATACCAGAAGCTGTGTGCTTTCCTTCGCACCCTGATCAAGCTTTCAAAGGAAGATGATCATGTGCGTGCAAGGAATCGGGCATGAAGGCCAGTTTCTTCTCCATGATCCCACTGTCTCCTTCAAAACGAAGGGCCACCCGTCGGGATGAAAGTACATTTGCTGTACAGCTGAATAGGAAATCCCACAATGAGAAATGCTGAATACCTTTTCCCGTCCCAGAATTCAATGCCTTAATTCTCTCTGTCAGGAAGTTCAGAGAAGACTCATTTCCCAATGTGTGTCAGGGGAAGAACCACCAAGTGCTCTGTATTTGCCACCGTAAGCTTGAGCCATGCAGCCTCCTTTAGGTAATGCAGGACAGCTAGTGCAAAGGGGTGAAACACACCATTCCATATGGGGTGCCCATGGCTATTTAACAGCTTTAAAGCCAGCAGTATGCAGATCACACTTTGACTGGTCTCATCTACTCTCCCTGCACTGAGGGAGGGAAATAGCTGGAATCCCACCACCTTGAGGCAGTTGTCACCTCCATCTCTGAAATGGGTCGCAGTGCCACTTTAAAGCCCTGGTAAAATTGTAATTGGCAGAAGCAATCTTCCTTGCTCTGTAACTGCTAAGACATTAAATGCCATGGAGAAACATATCAGTACTGAGCATTTTGCTGACGCTAAACAAAGCCAATGAGTGCTGTAAAAAATGCAGCAGTCAATTTCAAACCAATGGCCACCAAAGGGCTCAGGCTATGTAAGATTGCACACTCTTCCCTTCAAACTGCTTAATTAATTCCCCTTCCATCTGCAGCAGATCAGATTGAATCCACACTTGTCTTGTGATACTCTTAACTGAAGAGCAACCATATAGCTTTCTCCTATCTGGGACAGGGAGATGCCATCCATTTGGAGCAAGATCTAACCGTGAAGAAAATACCCGGACAGGGAAGAGTTAACTTCAGCACACGCACAGGCCAGCTGGGAAAGCTGCATTATACATTTCAGAAAAAGCTTTGCAAGAAAAAGCATGTGGGCCAAAATGCTTGCTTCCCCAACCCTTTGCTGCTTATTGGACATGGTGGCAGGAAATGGCAAGGGGCCTGGATTTCTAAGCGTACAGCTCCATGTCACATAAACAAGACTAGGAAGGGGGAGAGGAAGAGGAGGGGACAGGAGCCAGTGCTGATAGAACCTACAGAGATTGAGTGGAGCCATCTCAGCATCTGCTGCCCAGTACGCACTGGAAGAAAGACCCTGTTTCCTTTGCAGGCTGGCCGCAGCTGACAGCCTGTGGCCATGTGGCTTCAACTTCTTGGATGGTGGAGGGGAGTGAGGTGAGAGTACAGATGGCTGTTTGCCCAAAGGCCTTGGTGCGTGTGCTTGTTTCATGCCTGTGGCAGGCGCTGCTGTAGCTGTGCTCTTTGGGCTGGGTCCATCAGAGCTCCCAGTCTCCCCTAATGTTTCTCTCTCGCTATGGAGGAGAGAGGGAGGGCGGCCTTTGAAGTCTTCGCTTTTGATGAGATCATTTAAAACATCAATAGGAGATCCTTTAGCATCTGGATCGCTCACTCCCAGGTGTCTCAGGTGGGCTCTAGCGTGACTCGACAGCCCTTTTCTGGTTTCAAACCAGGCACCACATAACTGGCAGTCAATTTCTCTGCCCGAGTCACTATCTACAGCTGCGGAAAAAAGAACACATTGATCACAATAGATACGATCACACAACGGATGTGTCTCAAGTACCCGTTACAACCTGAAAAGGATCTTGTTCCTTTTTTTGTTCTAAAGGCCCCATTTCACACTCCAGAAATGGTAAAGTGGTTTCCTAGTAGGATTTAGCAAGCAGCCCTAAAGGAAAGCCAAGTTATTCACCTGTACCCACTGATGCTGGCTTAACAGTTAAGCAGAAATTCTCTCAAAAGACTTGCATTTAACCAGATTTCCTTTTAGTGGCCCAGGTCAAGTTTTCAAACACTCTCTTTCCTGAAAACATGATGCTGAAGCCTTTTCCATCTCAGCTTAAACCATCAGGCATTTCAGACACCAGTAACTTTTGAAAACAGCAATGTCAAAAACTGCAGAGTGTCAGACAGCCCTAGTCCCAGACTGAGCAACACTTCAGGCTGCCAGCTGGGTTCATGCTGGAAAAGCAATGTGGCAAACAGAAAGAGTGACTTAAAAAATTAAACCGTCAATTTAAGAGGTCCAAAGCATTTGCATTTTTGCCTACCATTTCAATCCTTCAGACTGAAGAATCTTAATGTAAATGGTCATCCTCAACAATGGCACAATGTTAAATACAACAGTTTCCAAACTGTAATTGTTTCTCATGCCTGTAAGGTCCATGAGGCTTCTTCAATCCGCTATTAAGCTTTGGGTTTGATTTCAAAATAAAGATGGACAGCAGTGATGTTTTCAGTGCTATGACTCTTACAAAGTCCAGCAGCATGTGGTATAAGCCATTAGGAAGAAATGGGTTGAACCCAGAATTGACAGCTGTTATTACTCAATGAGGGCAGAACTGCCACTTTAAGAATTTATTTTAGTTCATGAAGATTTATGCCAATTTCCGTCACAAGCAAATTCAAATTCCCAGGAATGCTCAAAGAAGTCATGTAAGCTATCTAGAAAATTGCAAAGTTTGTTGGTTATAAACCTCCACTTTCATATACAACTGACCGGATGAAACAGTTCAAAATCTTATCAGCCAAGGCAGAGCCTAAAAGCAAAAAACAATAAAAGCAAAGAACAATAAAAACAAAGATTCTCGCAGCAATTTCAAAAATATGAAGTGCAGGTAAAATATCAATGCCTGGGGCAAAGAGTTATGTTTAGGAATGGATTGCACCTCAAAATGGGAATGGGAAGCAGCTGTATAAATGGTGTTGACTTTCTCAGCAACTGTTTTTCAATTGTATGCTTGAGGAAGAATCACAACATATCTAAGGACTCCAGTGCTCAACTGACACCACAATATTATGTTAAGAATCTGCGGCCCATGACAATGCAGTTAGAGAAGAAGGCAAACGGGACTTGGAAAAGGGGCTTTTAAATTGAAGGTTCCCTCATGAAAGAAGCAGGAACTCAGTTGTGGGGTGGACAGGTCAGGATGTCATCCAACACTTCCTTATAACTAATGCTGAAGACTTTGTTGCTGCTGGATCAATAGACGATACCACACCTTGTGCACTGTTAGCTTTCCCCACCCCCAGATAGGACTGGCCTTGGTACCTTGAGCCAAGCGCACCAGAAAATTCCCCTCTCTTTACGATTCTCCTTACCTCTGCCTCATCACACCAAGTGAGAACTCACTACTCCTTCGCCAGCAACAGCTGCAAAACGGCTTTTAAAAAGGACTGAAATGGCAGAAGTAGTGCTGATTTTCTATTATTTCCTTCCAATGCAAGAGAACACTGTACAAGACTGAAGCAGGGATACTGGGTGGCTTGTGCCATTTCTGCCAGCTTTAATAGAAAACACTGTTGAATATTATAGCCCAAAAGAAGCATAGATTATGTTAGTCTCCAAACTCCAACATCAGCTGCAAGTCCACAAGCCTTACTATAGGCCCTGAGAAGAAGGGCAAACAGATAATGTACAACAGGGGAAGCAATGACTCAGATGCAGCAGAAATTGCTTTTAATTAGGTCCTGAGAGCACTAAATTCCTCACTCTTTATTCTGAAAGATTGCTAAGAATTTTGGTTTTAAATGAACAGCTATGCAGAAGATCTCAGAGGGTCTCTCAGTCTTTTCTTCTGAAAAAAGTTTCACTCAGAGCTTTGGAAAGAAACATATAGTGTCTATAGTTGTTCTCCCTTCAAGAGATAAACATCCCTACTTTCACTAGTGAGTTTAAAAATCTCCAGGCACAAATCAAAAAGACACATGGGAAGGCTTTGTGGCCCATCCAATGAATAAAATAAATATGACTGACCCTCTTAGAGATGGGTTTTGGGGAAGAGCCAGTTGAGGAAACGTCCGCTTTTGGGAAAAGAGATTTACTAAAAAGGTGCCTAGGAATAATAATTTTTAAAAACTCCTGCTCACCCAGCTCAGAGAAGGGAAGAAACCCTTCGGGACAACACTAAAGGATCACAGTGAAAGAAAGTTCATCAGTTGTTCAAGAAATAGGAAGGGACACTTTTGCAGGAGATCAAACTTATGCAATAAGTCCTCTATGCCCTTCCTTTATTGTGGTGTATGCAAGATGCCGTATGTGCGAATGAAGCAAGCAGCCTGTGCAGAGCCAATAGGTGTAAAATGTGCCTTGGGGTGGGCAGCCCTACACTGTTTCACGCTACAAGGTAATGTGAAACACAAGAGCTCCCTGCAGCAGCAAACTGCAAGCCAGCTCTCCTGTTCACAAGCAGGATCAGCATCAAACAGACTCACTTAGATTTAAGGGGCCTTCTTCCTCCGGTTGTGACCACTGTGCTTTAGGAGAACTCTGCAGAGGGCTCAGCGGTAGCTTGGGGCTTTTGTCTTCGGGGGTCTTTGGCAGAGGAGAACCAGGCAGAGCAGGTGTCACTTTCTTGAGTATGGGAGATCCTGGCTGGGCAACATTCTTGGGGGTGAAACCTGGAGGGCATTTGATTGCTTTGTTTATAGGTGCCTCTTGCGGCCGTTCCGTAGCTTTGTTGGGAGGCAGCAGTGTCGGCTGTGAGGACCCTGCAGTCCCTTCTTTGGGAGAAGCAGATTTTTTGCTAAGACTTGGAGAGATGGGGCCACTGTCCACTTTGCCCTTCTGCTTCATCAGTTCATAGAGTAAGTCGATGGGGGCTCCACTGCTCTCAGACTCAGCCACACCGAGCTGACGTAAGTGAGAACGGGCATGGCTGGACAGGCCCTTGCGGGTCTCGAAGCAGACGCCACAGACCTCACATGTTGTGAGGTTTGGTGCTGGAAAGAGGAGAGTGACTTATTGAGACAAGGTTAAGCTTAACCCCACACTGCCTTTGCTACCAGTCAGTAGAGCACAAGCGCACACCACGTTATCTTGATTTGGACCCTGCTCCATAAACAAGCCAGGTATCATCAGTTTAGCATTGGACTCGCTAAATAGACTGGCTCTTTATTTTGCAACAGATGACTTCACTAAGCTTTAGTAAAAAATGGTGCTTGATGGTCAAATTCCTTCTGCAAAAATCAGCATCACAACTACTAGTCCGCCCTGCAACCATCACTTTGACCTGTGTTCTCACACAAAATTGATGACATGCGCCTTATGCTAAGTCGGTGAAAGCCACACTATAAATACCCCCTTTAGTCTCCTTGTTCACAAAACATTATAATTCTTATTTTCAGTAACATTTCAAGTATCACGGCCTGATTCTCCTACCCAAATACAGTCAAAAACAATGAAGTCTATTCCATCAGACTGTAGCAGAGGTAAATATAGGAGGGCCATTTGATTGTCTGCTGAGAGACAGACCCCTCTTCTCCCTGAATTGTTTCCATCTCAGCTGGTCATTATAAGAGCTACAATGTAACCTTAAGAATTGATGCCTGAATTTCCTCATTTTTCTCTTCCTTCCTCATTCATTTTTCCTTTGGTATTGTGTCTTTTAGACTGTAAGCTGTGAGCCTTTCCAGCCACAGAGTAGGGTAAAAATGCTTTAAATAATATTTATACCAAGTGGCTACTTGTGATCATTTTAAAGCTGAAATCAGAAATATTTACCTCTTCTTGGTTTCAAAAGCATTACAATATTAACTCAGAAAGTTAGGATCCCTCACAGCATATATTCTGTACAGCTGTACATATTTGAATATGTTCATTAATTAGCTATTTGGTAAGCTCATTGCTGTTCCTCACAATGTACTTTCACATAAAGCCAAAAAATAATAATAATGGAAAATACTGTATACTGTATTCACCACATATTGAAAAGAAACATTTTATTAAATTGTCAGTATTTAACACAAACATTGCAAACTTTTGAAACACACTGAATTCTTTTTGCTATTTTTTCATGTGAACAATACTTTTGTTAGTCATGAAACCTTTCAAATTATTTCACCAAGAGACAGTGTAAATTATAAGCAGTGACACCACTCTGTAAAACAAGTGATAATCAAAGGGTTCAGATCTGCATTAAAGCCACCTAATGGGACTGTCACCATCACATACACCATGGACAAGGCTCAGCAGCAACCTCAACAGAAGACAGACTCACTTTTGGAATCCTGGGAATCTGCCTTATTGCTAGAAGGTTCAGGAGACAGTGAGCTTCCTATTCTGTTAGGAATATGGTCTAATGACCCAGCCAGAGAACTTTTCTTCTGGAGGGCTGGTGACCCCATCTCTGCAGTGACCATCTCTTCTTCTTCCTCAGAAGCCATAACTACCAAAATATAAAAGAGAATATGGGATTTGAGCTGGAAAATTAATAATGCAAAGAGATTAAGCACCATACAAGCTACATTTGCCTCATAGTGCCAGTTAAGAAAAGCAAAAAACGATTAATTCCTGCAAATGATTAAGTCTTGCAGAGTTCAATGAGACTTTTTTCCAGATTAAGTGTGTCTAGGATTACAATTTGACTAATTCACTAAAAAATGAACTAACACTAATGGCCTTTAATGGTTTTATCATTTTAAGGCATGATTATAATAAACAAGTCTGTCTTGCTAGATAAGAAGACAGAAAACATTGGTTACTCGCTGTCTGTTGGATGAGCTAAGCAAATTCCTTAGATTAATACAATAACAATAGTCACACATCAGCTAAACCACCAATTAGTTATTTTCTAGTTGCAGGGTTTTTCAGTTGCAGGACAAAGCACCACACTGAGTGGCATTTACAGTAGTTATACACACAAGAACCCAGAACAGATGCAGGGGGAAATTGTATTGAAGAAGAAACCAGTATTTACAAACAAAAGAAAATGGGTATAAATATTTTCAATACAGGGAAACATTTTTTGCCAGAGCAAGTGACATAACATTATATAAAACTGTTTCCGACAAGGAGTCAAGTGTAAACTAATCTCTTCTGATCCAACAACAGATACAGTACTGTGAAAAGAACTACAGCAGCATTACAAAAAGTCATTTAGCCCAAAACAGACAATGAGAATTTCTGAAGGTTCAATCCTAACACCCTTACCCTGGGAAGAGCTATTTTTACAGAGAATCAGCATGGGATTGTGGTGTCCAAATAAAACTGTGGAGGCTCTGATTCAAATTTCCACTCAGCCACGAAGCTTACCCAGTGATTTTGGGCCAGTCACACTCTTTCAGCCTGGCCTACCTAAACTAGCCTTATAAAGTGGAGAGAGAAAGAACCATGTATGCCATCCTGAGCTCCTTGGAAAAATGGCAGAATATAATTGTAATACTATATGTAAATATAAATAAATAACTTACTTCTGAATAGACACACATAGGCTCAAACTGCAAAAAAAAAATAGGGATGGGGAAGATAAGCAGAATAGGGAATCTTCGCCTAAGTAAGACTGATCCCAACTGTTGTTTTCTGGACAAATTCACTATAATTCAGAGATTATATCAGCTACATTTTTTTTTGATTCTTCAAAATAGTTTAAGTATACAACAAAATAGGCAATCAGAAACGCAGGTTAAAGCAGAATTACTGTTTTCTATTGTTTATAATCTCTGGCGAGATTAAAAGACAGAAGCCAGCCATTCCGACCTTCAGAGTGCTGGACAGCCAAAACAGACACGAGATAACTTATTGCACTAAAAAATAAATAATTTCCAACCTATGTTTTAGGTATGCATATTTCTCATACTGCAATACAACCCATTCTTGGTCTTACTTTGGGCTTTAGACGAGAGTCAGTAACATTCTTTTCAGGATTTTCAAAATTCACTTTAATAATATGTATCCACAAGGGAGGTAAGAAAGTCAAAAGAAACGAGAGCCGGTTTGCCTCGATGTGGATTATTCCCGTTCTCGCAGCGGACAAAAGATGCTTTATTTATTTTTTTAAAAAAATGTCTCACTTTCGATTACCAGCTGCTGCCGGAGGGCGCGGACCAGACGTGACAGGCGCTGGCCAGTGGCTCCGGGTGCTGCAGAGGCTAAACGGGAGGCGGCCGAAAGGATGCTGACCAGCGGGGAAGGCACGGCCGAGATACCCGGGCGCCCCGTTGGCGGGGAAGGAGGAGGAGAGCCGCGGGCTACCAGGCCTTGACAGGAAAGCTACCACGGACTCGGCTCGGAGAAGCAAGGCGCTGCCTCCTGCCAGCCACCCAACCCGACCTCACGCCACCCCCAGAAAGGGACAGGCGCCGCGATCCCTGAGGGCGCAGACCGGGCTGCCCCGGAGGCGGCGGGCGAGGGGGGGGGGCGAGGAAGGAAAAGCAGGTCTCCAGCATGACACCTCCCGATCGGCCCTCCTGCCTAACGGACAGGTCTTCCTCCTCGCCTTCCGGGGACTTACCGGCCTCGGGCGGAGGACCCGCGCTCGCTTCATCCTCTCGGGGCCGCGGCGCCGCCACCGCTTTTGTCGCTTTGGGCTGCGAGGGGGTGGAGGCCGCCATCTTGGGTCCGGCACATGCGGGGCGGCAGCCAGGCGGGGCGGCGGAGCGCCGAGACTCCAACTGAGTGCGATCAGGTGGAGTAGTCGAGCGCCGAGTCCACCCAAGAGAAGCCGGCCCAGCCGAACCAGGAGGAATCCACAGGCTCAGAGAGATGCAGCGAAAAGCACGAAGCGATCAGGGTACGGGTCCAGGCAAAACTACTCCACCATCGAACGGCAGATTAAGGGAAAGCCAGCAAGGATGGAAGCCGCGCGCGCAAGGCTCCAGCAGACGAGAGCAGTAGAGCACCTAACTCTCCTGGCCACAGCTAGGACGGAGGAGGCAGAAAAGGAAAGGGGGCCAGTTTGCGAGCGGGCAGGTGGGGAAAACAAAAAACCGAGAGAAGAAGATGCACTCTGTGGCCAGAACGCCTTCAGAATAATACTGCTGAAAGAGAGATAAAGAGCTTCACAGCAGACAAGCAACGTGAGGTGTATAAAAACACTCTGAATCTTTAAGGAACAGTTTTTAAAACATTTTTTTTCTGTTTCTTCATTTGGAAAACCACTTAATTGAATGGCCACAGTTTTCTAGCCCCAAACTACAAAATGACTCAAGTGCACTGAAGTAGTGGAGGATATAGCTGTCACAGTTGCAACCTCAATCTATATACAGTACTAGTTAAATAGCAATTGCTCCTGTGTAGGTAGCAAAGCAAGATAACAGATTAATCGAAATACAACATATTTATGTATCTGTTGTAATTTTTAAAATAAGTTGTAATTTATGAAAAGCCCCCTTTTATCTCAAGGCTGAGAAAACAGGGTTTCCTTCAGATCCACTTATAAAGATCAACTGCCTAAAGAAGACTGTCTTCCCTTAAATCCCAATCAGATTTGGCACTTTGGACACTTCCTTGCATTGCAGTTAGGCTTTTTTCAGGTCCAAACCCATTTGTAATGGAGGGGCCCAGATCATAGATACAAAGAAAGCTGACAGTTTAATAGAAGACAGTAAATTCCATCCTGGTTTTTTATTCCTTGCTTCAGTTGCACCTGTTCTAATAAACAGATCTTCCCTTCTGTTCTGAAGATTAAGAAAGATGAACCATGTCAAAAAGAATAAATATGCACTAAAGTGTGCTTAAAATCCAATATCCTCTCCATCGGTTCAGGATGAGCAGAGCTGCTTTTGAGCCGTAAGACAAGGGAGAGAAATATTTCAATCAGAAGACCATTTTTCTGAAAGTGAAATGCAATGCAAATATCGCCTCTCTTTTGTTGCAATCATAATCCCACTTATCTGGGTGTAAGCCCTATTTCACATTTATCTAAATTTTCTATTCCTATATTTAAATTTTCATTTCTCTGTAACTGTATTCATATATTTTTCATCTCCAGTAATGTGAGTTGGGGCTTGAACTCATCACTAAGCAAATGCCTAGGGACAGAAAAAAAGGAACTGCCTTTCAGCAGGCAAATAATGCATTTTCTTCACCAGCACTAGGTGCATAAAAAGTGACAACTGATTTTAATAAAACTGTTAGGAAGGGGTCCTCTTTCCTTCTTCTGTAATGGCATATGCTTTTAGCAGCTGTAGAATGGACAGAATATACTTTGTGGGCCAGGCTGGGCTCATAGACCATATATGTTTTAACAGCACTGATCCAACCTTGTATTCTGTAGTTTTCTTGGGTCTTCAGCACTGTTACAACATTTTTACCAAGCTATGAAAATTGTTGATTCACTTCCTGTTGCCAAAGAAAGAGATTTTATCAATAGTAACAACTCAAGAGTTCTAGAAAATATATTATCTCATTGTGAGAATTGACACCCTCCCTGAAAAAAGAGGTAAAAATGATTAATTGGCTTCGGTTAGATGAAATTATCTAAAACCAGAATGCTACAGTTTAGGGTCAGCATTAAGAATAGGAAGTCCAGATGATAAAATAAAAAATGACCAAGATGCTTTTAGCCCACATGCCACTCAAAACAAGGTCCATGCCTCTTTGGAATCTACAGACTTTGCACGAGTTAGAGACCCAGCCATCTATGTATGCAGATTTAGGGAATATCTGAAATACATGCCTCAAAATATATCCATGAAGGGTTTAGGTCACCGGGGGTTGGGGAGTAAGAAAGCATGGCAGTTAAGTTTCATTGTACATGACCTTCCAGTGGTTGGCAAAAAAATGCAGAGATAGAGACAGAGTGACACAATGCTGGTCTGTGTTTTTGCCACACAAAGAGGAGGGAAAGAATGGTTAAAATCACAAATTCATTCTTTTTCTTTGCTAAGGTTACAAAATGAATTTGAGCCTATGAACAATTAGCTTCCAAAAAGAAGTGTCTTAATGTTGAACTTTCTCAACGTCTATATTTGAAAACCTTCGCCATCTACAAACAAACAAAAATAGCCCACAAGAAACCACTTCTTAAGAAGAGGAACATTGTTCCCCATGTTTCTAGGGTTTATACACTCTGGGCATGAATTAGGAATCCAATGAACACTTTATCCCGAGATTTATAATGAATTGGTTAATCCAAATGGGAGATTTCCCCAGACTTCCAAATTACATAAAAGCCTGCCAGAAATCTAATCAACCAATGCTACTTGCTTAAATAAAAAAAAATATATATTTTGTTCTTTGTGGTGTTGCTTGGCTTAGTAAGGCCTTGAAAATATAGAGATGTCTGTATTTTATGAATACAGATAAATTAGAGAGAGCATAAAGTTCAGTGGAGTACTACTCATAATATTTTAAAGCAAAAGGCATTTGCATTAAGATAAATAATGATCTGTAAAGGATGAGCTATAATTTTCTCATTGCAGGCTGGCATTGGTTTCAAACTAGATCTCCATTTTGCCTACAGAAAACCCAACTGTTCAACATATTACTGAAAACTGAGCTGAAGAAGAGAATAAATTCCTAGTATTTTTCATGAGGAGAAGCAAAACATTCTAGAGTTGCTTTCTTCACTAACATCAGACTCCATCTTCCTAGTCACTTTAGTCTCATTGTATTTCCATATTTTACATAATAAAGCTATAATGTAACTGCTGCCTGAAAATGCTGCCATTTTTCTCTGTACTGTAGTCAGGTTAGGCTAAACTACTTTCTATATTGGCTGTCAGTATGCAGCAGAGATACATAGTTCTTGTTCTTAAAGGATCATCTTCCACAACTGCCTATAGTAGTGAAAGCAGAAGCACCAGAAGGTTTTATATAAAGATATGTCCTCAGATGACCATGTTCCTGACTGGCAGCTTTTATTTCTGATTACAGCTTCACTCTGAGGGAGGAATCAGCTTTTACAGGAGACAGAGCTGCAGCCACTCCTTCTTTGGCCTTCCCTCCTAATGCTGTGCATTCCAATTTACATCATCCTCAATTAGCATAGCCTAAGGTCAGGGATAGGGACGCTGGTGGCGCTGTGGGTTAAACCACAGAGCCTAGGACTTGCCGATCAGAAGGTTGGCGGCAGTGGCGTAGCGTGGGTTGTCAGCACCCGGGGCAAGGCAAGTAATTTGCGCCCCCTAACCCATGGATTTGCGCCCCCTAACCCGTGGATTTGCGCCCCCTAACCCTAACCCCCAGATGTTGCGCCCGGCCCCCCCTGCACCCCCCACGCTACGCCACTGGTTGGCGGTTCGAATCCCTGCAACGGGGTGAGCTCCGGTTGCTCGGTCCCTGCTCCTGCGAACCTAGCAGTTCGAAAGCACGTCAAAGTGCAAGAAGATAAATAGGTACCGCTCCAGCGGGAAGGTAAATGGCGTTTCCGTGCGCTGCTCTGGTTCGCCAGAAACGGCTTAGTCATGCTGGGCACATGACCCGGAAGCTGTACGCCGGCTCCCTCGGCCAATAAAGCGAGATGAGCGCCGCAACCCCAGAGTCGGTCACGACTGGACCTAATGGTCAGGGGTCCCTTTACCTTTACCTTTAAGGTCAGGGATTAGGGGAGTTATAGTCCAGCAATATCTGAAGAGCCACACATCTTTGACATACACAGATCTGAGAATCCCCTGACCTTTGTCTAGCACCCAATACCTGTTCCTTTCATGATGTACAAATGCAACCACCTTTTGAGATGAAGACTTGCAAGTCTTCCATCAAGGGAAGTTGTTGGAGGTTTTACTTTTTCTTTTTATATCATAGTGATCTTGGCACCACTGAATTCTGCAATCCTTCTTCCACAAATCAGGAAAAGGTTATGAAGCCATCCATTTTTTGGTCCATGTTCCCTACCTTGCTTTCAGTACCCTTCTCTCTTACTAGAACTTAAAGCTGAGTAAGTAATGCCAATTAAGCTGTTTTATTTCATTTCTGAATGCATCCAGAATGACAAGGCATCAAAGATTCTGTTCATGTCACTGCTAACCTTAATGCATTTGACTAGCAACAGAAATCCATGAATGTTTGGTTTCCCATAACACAGCATGATACTTTTCTGCAGTCAGCTTTCCGTTACAGTCTCCACCATAATTTCCTATAAGCTGTATTGCTGTCCTCATTACTGCAAGAATGTTAAGTAAATTGATAGGTAAATTATTAGGTATGTGCATGCTGATGACACCATATGCAGTTTCTGACAGTTGTTTGTGTGTTTAGGCAAATTTTCTAGCTACATGATGTCTCCACTTTGCAAAGCCAACTGCTGATTTTTCACAGTTCTTAGTATAGATTACCTCATAAGAGTTAGAAATGCACACCATTATTCCCATCCGTTGCTTTTTAGATAAAAACATTTATTTGCAGAAACATCCATCTGGCAGCTTGTATATAATGAATGATATATTGAGGGCTAGTAAACATGTTAATTGATTATTTATTGCATTTATACCCTGCTCCTTTTCTAAAGGGTGACTTACTTATGGCTTCCAAGCAGTCTCTCATCCAGGCAGCTCACAGGGCAAGAACTGTGGATAGGCATTATGTGCCTACAGACCATTCCTGGAGCCAAACATACAACTTTTCTTCATTTCACAGTGTAGCAATGCCTGCAAAATTCCTTTTGAATCTGCCATTTGGCATTCCTTGCATTAGCTAAATGCCATTCCACAGATAGGAGGACTTGTATCGGCTCCTTAACACCAAGGCCACTTTGTGGCAATGCACACTCACACCTTTTTCTTTAGACTTCAGTAAACAGCATAGACAAGATGGGATTTGGGATCAGAAATACATTCCAAGTCCTATAGAAGAAACTATGCAGAAATCTATTTTCTACCTTAGTTGGTATTACAGATCACAAATATGTCACTTGCTAAATACCATGCGCCTACAATGTAACAGTATCCATCAATTCTTCAAACCAATGAACGAAGTTCAGACTACTGGCCGAAAATAGTTTAATACTGGTTATATAAAGCTTAAAGAATACAAAATAATAGGAATGGGATGGAGATTGAAAGTAGTTATACCCTTGTAGAACTGTGTATGTGAAGCGGTTTATCGTTTAAGTAACATCATGACAACTTTATTATAGTCTCTTTCTGCACCATGAAAGTTTTTCCAGTGAGAAAACCTCAGAACCATGCCCAGAGTAGACAGGCTGTACAGACAAAAATCTAATAGTAAGAACCTAAGTTGTCACAGTGAGACAACTTAGGTCAGAACAGGCTGGCCTGAAATGTAGCCAGATGGTAAGGATATGACATGGCAACATGATGTATTTTCCTATTTGTTTTAGATTTAGATCAGATTTTGAGGCAAACTTCATATTACGACTGGAGAAAATAACTGAACACTTCCTACTACAGATGGGAGAGAGATTAGTCATTACTTTTGATCTGCAGTTTACTTTTTCATCAGGGGTGCAAAACCTGAGCACCCAGTTATGACTGGCTGCTTTAAAAATTGGTCTGGTGATTTGCCTAGGAGGTCAGGAAGAAAAATGTTACCCAACTCATATGCATTCCTATGTGGTCCTGGTTAACACATCCACTTCCCATAGAATCAATCCTCTCACTTAGCAAACTATCATTATTTATTTTCTCTTCGATCCCCCCCCTTTATACATTCTTCTTTGACTCAATCTTTTTCTGCTCTGTTCCTCTTTCATCTTCACTTCCACCCAATATTTTTCTCATTCCCACCCACACACCAGTTTTAGGCTTTGACACTTGTTTCCTTCTCTTTGCTCCCACACTTTGTCTTTTATTGAGACATGTGTGTGTTTATATATACACTTCTTTATCTCAAAAAGCCTTCCCTGAAGTAGGACTTAGACCAGTCTATGACTTCTGGGAAGACTTGGGCCGCTGCATGACATCTCAATTAGACACTCAACACATTAATGGAAGGAAAGATGGACATCAGAATCCATCCTCTCCCTGGAACATCCAGATGTCTTCCTGTCCATGGGCTCCTAGGAAATGTCTGAATCCTGTGTTTTACCTCTGCTTATCACTATAGTTCATAATAATCACCATCACTTCCTTCAGGTTGTTCTGTAAAGGTTATCACCAGGCAGGGTTAAGGAGGTAGCACGCTTACTAATATAAGTACTGTTTCCAGGATGCATGTAAAATTCTGAAATTCTGCTTACCATCTCTGAAGGGCTGCATGGGCTCATCTCCCCAGGAAGGAGGGAACGGGGAGAAAGGTGATTGTGAAATGCTGCATTCAGATATGGGGGTCGTGCTTTTGCAGGGCCCAAACCCAAGCATCTCTCTCTCCTGATTTGGCGATGAAGGATCTGTTCCTAGTGCAGACTGAAGCATAGGGTATTCTGATGAATTGGCTAGTAGCTCCTTCAAAATGTTAATTGGTGAGATGGTGAGCTCCCAGTTAGTGATTCCAAAATCCCTCAGGTGAGCTCGGGCGTGGCTGGATAATCCTGCACGTGTGTCAAAGCCAGCCCCACAGAATTCACATCTCATTAAACTGAAAGTACTTGGATCAAAGTTTGCAACTGTGAAAGAGGGGATAATAATCAGTGTCATATTAAAACATAAAGAACAGGCAATAAATGCTTTCAAAGAATCCCCACTAGATCACATGATTTTTTTTTAAAAAAACACCAAACTATGAAAACTAGACATTGCAAAGATGCTATAACATCTATTGTTGAGAGGGAAAATATGGGAATATACATACCCATCTTCAAGGAATGAAAAATATTAGAAAAATTGAAAAAATTATAAATTGAATACATACTACCTTTTTTCTTCTTCTTTTGGAAGGAAAATTTTTGCTCAATAGCTTTCACTTCTTCTGCAGAGATGAAGTGACGGACATTGTAGCTCACACCCACCCTGTTCAGGTGGCCCCGCACGTGATTGGCTAGGCCAATCCCATTGTGGAACCTGTCAGGACAGTACGGGCATTTCCTCTCCTCATTCTTCAGCATCAATGAATCTGCATCCAGAAGATCATCCAGTTCTAAGGAGCTTTCTAAAGAGGAATCTAATAGGAAGACGCCTAAGGGAAGGGATTCATCCATTCCAAACTCTTGGGAAGGAGGCAACATCTTTTTCTTGAGAATCTTCATCTTGGGCCGCTTCATCTTTCTGGGATAAATATTAATCTCATCAACAAGAACAATGGGGACCATGTGACGCAACTGATGCTGCTGCCCCGCTGATGCTATTGGATAATCTGTTGCCTTCAAAGTGCCCCTGAAATTCCTTTTGAGGTCCAAAGCAGATTGAGGAATAGCAACAGGCCTGAAATATCTATTCTCTGCTAACTCTATTTCTGTTGCTAAAGGGAATTCTTCTTCCATACTCCTAATATCGCTTATGGGTAACCATTTGTGCTGGAGTTCCTCCAGCCCACCTGGGTGGCTTTTGGCATTCTCTCTCTCAGTCTCAAGTGGCGGTGCTGTGCTTTTATTCCTTATTTGTTTCAGGGCATGCGGAGAATAAGCTTTCGCTGAGGTAAGAGTAGACAAGATCTTATGTGAAGAGCTATAGGGAGCTCGTTTCCTAGCCCGAAACCCAGGCATTGGGATTTCTTTTTTATTAGTGCCATTGCTTTTATTAAGTCTCTGGTGGCCCACTGTGAAGCCATGAAGGGATTCATAGTGGGACGTGGTTTCACAGTGGGACTGGGGGAAATGTCTGCCTGCTTTGCTCAAATAATCAGTTTCTGAAAATCGGCCTGACCTGCTAGGGCTGTAGGCATCCCTACTAGTTCCAGGCTGGTTTACATCTGCTTCAAAAGACTCCGTGTTCCAGGACAAGTGGGAATGAGCATATTTCATGTGTTCTTTTAAAATGTTTTCATTTGGGGCTGGAAAGCTGCAAAGCATGCAAGTGCTAAGACCTTTGTTGCTACTGTGTGCATGCGCCACTTGAGGTACATGATCATTTGGCCTGAAATGTCTACTATATATGTTGTGCATGGAGCGGTCCCGTGGATCACTACCACTGGAACTGCCAAACAAGTTCACATTCTTCAAACTTTGATCTTTCCTCTCCTTGACATGCATCTTTGCATGTTGGACAAACACCTTAGAGGAGTTGGTTCCAAACACACACTTTGGGCACTGTAGCCTGGCATCACGGCCTTCATCTGGGAATTCATTGAGCTTCTGAATTTCCTCAATGATTTTTTCTCTGGACTCCTGATGGAGTCTCCTGTGCTGCTCTAGAGAACCAATGTCCCCAAAAGCCCATCCACATTCACTACAGGTCAACTGACACTGACCTCCAATGCCCTCTCTGCTTTCATCCAGCCCTAGTCCCCTGTTATGCTGAAGCATATGGTCCATCAAATGTTCCTTCATCTTAAAATAGATGCTGCATTCAATGCATGTGTACACAGCTGGGTCCTCTTCCTGCGCGGCGCCATCTTTCCCCTGCTCCTCCACCAGGGCGTTGCACATATAGGGTCTTGTGTCATCATAGGTGCTGCAGGAAGGAGATTTCACAGATCTCAGAGGAACACATTCCGAAACATCTCCGGCATTAGCAGTCCAAGCATGTTTGCGGACAGAAAGGTCCGTGGCTGTCTGATGCCCCGACATCTGTAATGCCCACTCAGCAGTGTTCGCAGAACTTACTTCGGCTAAATCGGAGTCCATTGCCTGCCCCTTCCTGGGGGAGAGTGCACTCTCAACAGTCCTCGCTTTACTTGCGTGAGGATTTTGCATTTTTCTAAATACTGGCAGAGCTAACAAAGAAGCTTCTCGTGCAGACTGTCCCCTAACGGCCAGGTTTGTTGCTACATCTGTTGGCTTATTTACATTTCTGTAGGGAGGCCTTAGCCCCTCATTGTGCTCAGAAAGCCAGTCAAGCCTCCGAAAGCCCTTCTTTCCCAACCCTTGCCTTTTGTCTAAGTGCTCTTTGCTGAAGGCTTCTAGCTGCTTTGGTTCATTGCTATGGTGTCTTTCATCCCCACTAACAGTCTGTGCTCCAGGAGGGGGTGGTGAAGTTTCCACTGCTGCTTTGCCAGGGTCTAACGGCTCAAGCTCCCCTTCTAGATCATCCGTATTCCTTTGCACAGTTTTTATAATGTTAAGTTCCATTGCAGAAGTGGGTTCCTTTGGATAAGAATTATTTTTCCGTGCTGCTTCCTTGGAGCTTGCTAAATCCTTCAAACCAGGGAGTCTTTCTAAAGTGCTTTCTTCTTTGGAGACACTACCCATTGTCTCCCGTGTAGAGCAATCCCACAAGGCAGTCGTGCTTCTTTGATCTGCTGAGCCCCTAGATTTTGCTCTGTAACAGCCTTTCCTGGATTTTAAACGGTCTTCTGCCTTGGTGCTGAAAAGAACAGTCAACAAAAATCAGCTAAAGGAAATGTATTGAATTGTTGCTCTAAAAAGATATATGCATTTATAATCATTAACTATTTATTGACTCTTAAGTCACAGCTGAGATCATGCATTCTACACAGTCCTCCCTTTGCTGCTGCATGGAAAACTGGTGTGCGTTGTGATAGGAATTTTATGGTTTTAGATATATAGTAATGTTCATAACTGCACATACATAGATCAGCACAGGAACCATTTTGATTCCTAAACTGACCAAATCCTTTCTCTGCAAGGTTAAAAATGGAAAAGCCTCCCCATTGTCTCTTCCTTTAATCTGTGTTTGAATAAGGTGTGAGCCTGTGACCTGGCCCAGGAAATAAGTATTTTAGCACTACAAAAGAATGGCCAGGCTCCCCAGAAAATCCAATCAAGTTACCTGCTAGACAGGAGATAAACAAGGACAAGAGAAAAACAACATTTAAATTTCTGCGATGTAGGTGGGATGTATCTGAGGGGTGGTCTTAGGTTACACCCCTTCTGTGATGTATGCATAATGTTTCTGGGGGTGGTCCTGATCTAGAGAAGGGGAATTTCAAAAGTCTTTATAAGGCCTTGCAGGCCATTGTTCTGGGTCCTCTTCCTCTCCTGCGTGTGAGGGGAGTACCCTGTTGCAACAGATCAATAAAGATCAAGCTTACTAGCTGCTTTGCTTCTCAATATTCTCTGGTTGGCCTCTGTTATTTTCTCCTACCAATAGGGAACCTATGTAAGGACTCTATATGGGCTCTTGGATACCCCATAAGGGAAAAGGGCAGATTTTTATTTACAACAGATGGCGACCACGCACGAAGGGACTTTTGGTTACCCGGATTCTGGAAACGAGGAAGGACTGGTTATCCAGCGCGCACCAGGCAGTTTGCCAGGAGGAATAACCAGTCTTCCATCGGTCCCAGGGTCTGGCAATAACTTGGAGTTTCAGCGGGGCTAACCAGAGGAAGCAAATCTTGATCAGGCCGGCCTTAAACAACCAGTCAAGACATCGTGGGATCACCAGGAACAGCGCATGCGGAAGTGAGTATTAAGTAGGAAACACGGGTAGTGGGTTGGGGTCTCTAAACCACAGCAACCAAAATTCTTTAATTCTCCCTTTTCCCTTCAAATCTAAAATTTCTACTTTTTTCCTCATCTAAAAATTGCCTTCTCCTTTCTGTCCCCTCAATCTCAACACCAGCCCTAGCCCTTCGGAGTATGCCCAGGCAAAAGTTGTGTGTGACTTCTTTCATTTCCCTTCTACAGTCTATATGCCGACCTATTCCTTCGGAGTTTTGCCCAGAAAAAGGTCGTGCTTTTTCTTCTGTACTGAAAACTATTTAACTCCCAGGTGTAGCCGCACCTCTGCCATGGCGATCTTTGTTAGAGATGACCTGTGAGCAGAGAAAGCAAGGGCACCTGATTCCTTTCCTTCTTTGTCATTTCTGAGTCCCAATCTGGCACTGCGCTACGCAAGCGTCCAGTAGGGAACTCTCAGGTTAGATTGTAAGAGGCAGGAGGTTGCTGTGGGCTCCCTGGCTGAGTAATGACCAAAGGGGGGGGGGTTGAGATCGCTGACCGCACTGTTAGCTTAGTAGCCAGGAAAGGCCAACAGCTGTACCAGCCTAGTAAGTCAGGCCAGACGAACGGCGGTGTGTCACAGTACTAATTCTCGGAGTTGTCCAAATTGAGTGTACTGTGGGTTATTTATTGTGTTTCCTGAAAAGTGGGGATAAAACCCCGACTGCAGTATAAAAGTAAAAGCTAGCGCTATTAAAATTCTTAAAATGGGTGCACCTCAATCAAAAGAAATGAACCCACAGACTCCTGATGGGAAAGAAGCCCAGTTGGTGCTTACTTCCCGCCTGGACTCTGACAGTCCCCTTCAATTTGTGTTTAAGAACGTTTTTCCTGTGTTTAAATTGTACATAGGTAACATCCAGCAGCTGCTTATCTTAAATATGCCATCTAAAATAAAAATGCAAGCTTGCTCCAAATTCTAAATCTAAGGAAGCCATGTTGAACCTTATCAGTCTTAAAAACAAGACAAAATGGAGAATGAAGTGTGCAAATGTTTGTTATTTGAGAGAGGCTCTAAAAGAGTTTTCCTCCCAAGTGGTAAAATCTTGTATACGTGCTACTTGTGTTCTGAAAGGGGAATTACCCCACCTCCTTCCTCTAGTTTAAGTGAGGAGGGCGATTTAAGTCTAATGGTAAATGTTTTGTTGTAACTTTTGAGTTTGCAAGCACACCTGTGTTCCAGTCTAAGTTAACCAAATGTTTCTGCTGCAAAAGCCTAGTTGAGCCAACTGCTCTCTCAAGCTAAAATGCAGTGTATGTATTTCATTAAGCATATGCCTATGAAAGTATGGTGTTCCTTCTAAGAAAAATATCTGAGTCCAGTTTTAACTTTGATCTGGTTGGACAGAAGAGTTATTGTAAGGCTCCTGGTATCAGTCTCTATAAGACGTCCTGGCCTCTTTTCTTAGAAAATGCCCCCCCCTTGTTTCATTCTGTCTCTTTCAGGGTTTTTTCCCCTTCTCCTTCTTATTCTGTGCCAGGTAAATTTACTCCCGAGTAAGCTTCCTTTAAAGGAAACTGCAAAAGGGGGGGGGCATAGATTAGGCTTACTATTCCTCTGCAAGTTCAGGAAAAATTGTTCACTCTTGTATTCCTTTTAAATCAAATCTATGGCTGTTTAAACTTTGCTTTATAAAAGATCCTCTCCCTATCTTAGGAAAAATGTTAACTTCAATCTTCTTTTAAAGATAATTTCTATAGGAATTTGCACTCTTTAGTCTAAGGAAGTAAACTCTCACTCAAACTAGCTTCAAGATCTGCTAAAAGGGTTGGGTACTTTTATTTTCTTTTTCCTTAGTACATGATAGGCGCATGGCTTGTGATCTCTTCCCCAGTTGTGTCTGTGTACATAAGTATGTGTGTGTTTCTGGTAGTACAAATCTTGCTATGAACCCTGTATTTTAGGGTTGGACTAGATGACCCCAGGTCCCTTTCAACTTTCCCAATTTGTGGCTGATGAGTTGAAATCCAGCCCAGATTGCTCTTTGTTTTTAAAGGTGAGAGGTGAATGTGTGTGTTTCTGGTAGTACAAATCTTGCTATGAACCCTGTATTTTAGGGTTGGACTAGATGACCCCAGGGTCCCTTTCAACTCTCCCAATTTGTGGCTGTGTGGAAGACCATGTGTCTGCAAGCATTGGAGGGTAATTCTTAAATTCTGGTGTGGTAATGGAGTTGAAATTCAGCCTAGCATTGCTTTTTAGTTTTAAAAGGTGAGAGGTAAAAGCCATGATGTTTTGAAGCACAACTGGTAATATCAAGCATTTGAGTGATTACAGTATTTATCATTTTGTCTACTATTTTTTTTTAATCAAACTTAAAAGTCAATTCAAAGTTTAAGCACATACAAATGAATAATCAAGTACAATTAGCCTTGGCCATTCCTGTAAATTAAGGCGCAGAAAATAATAATATTAATAATAATAATAATAATTTTTTGTCTGCAAATGGTAAGGCTGAAATGACTGAGAATGTTAAAAAATCCTATGAATTCTAACGCTCTGGCCATTTTTACTCATAAATAAGAGAGCGGTTGATTGTTCCGCGAATGGCCAGAGGGATATTAGCCCTTTCCTGTACATAAAGGAAGCTTGGGCTGAATGGTCAATACTTGAATTGCTGAGTTTCTCTTTTTTGTTTTAAAATCTAACCCTATTTTAAAAAACCACTCCTTACCTGGCCATTTTTACTCATAAATAAGAGAGCGGTTGATTGTTCCGCGAATGACCAGATAAAATGACCAATAATGATAGCCCTTTCCTGTACATAAAGGAAGCTTGGGCTGAAATTGCTAGCTTTGGTGAATACTTAAATTGCTGAGTTTCTCTTTTTTGTTTTAAAATCTAACCCTATTTTTAAAATCTACTCCTAACCTTTCCCTTCCTTATTCTAATTGAGCCAAAAGATGCAACATTTTCAATTGTATAAAAGGTTTGCTGAGGCATGAACTCTGCACATGCACAGAGGCTAGATCAGCTTACAAAAGAGAGAGAGAGAGAAAGGAGGGGGGAGAGAGAAGGTTTGGAGAGCCTGAAACCTATACAAATTTCCTTATGTAAAATTTGGAACCATTGAGGGAAATCACCCTTAATGTCTTGCCCCAGGGGCTAACAAAAGGTTCGCCTCCCAATGGAATTTAAATTTTATAAGTTTTTGTTTTTGTTTTTGTTTTTTTTTTGGTGTGTGTGTGTGTATATGCCTATGCATTTTAGGAACAGCACTTCCTGACAGACCTCTCACATGAAATAATTTTCCCTTTTAACAGAGTGACCTTTCTTTTCTCCCACAGCACAAATGATAATGAAGGGATGCAAACAGTGATTTAAATACTCTATAAAAAGTAAATGCATTTGTTTTTCCTTTTGTCTTTCTTCACTTAAAGCCAAACAGTCACTTTCTTTCTGTTCAGCAAAACAAGTCTGAATCCCTGCTATATTGGTTGATTTCTTTCTCTTTGTGGCTTTGACATTTTTTTTAGGTTACAAATAATCTGTTTTCGTTTATTAAGTTCGTTTTATCAGTTCTTCCATTATATATATGAAATTAATCGAAGCACAACCAAACATTGTTTGCGGAATGGTATTTGTTTACCTTTTTTGCCTGAGCATTTCTTATTAATTCTGTCATTTTGGCTAGTGCAAGGTACCTGCACAACTTAAATTGCCATTCATTTTTCTTGGTATTAACTCATTTCCCAGTATTAACATTACAGCTGATGATGTCACATCAAGAAACACTTTTATTTTCATTTGGGATGTTAGAATGCCAAAACAGATTACTTCAGGTTACTTCAGGTTGCTTATTAATTGTGTGTCTTAGCATTTATTTATTTTTGGTTCCTCATAGCTCATTTTGTGTGTGTGTGTTTTACTTTGGGGACATGTTCATCACATGTTGAAAGTCAGTTTCATGAAGTTCTTTTATCAGATAGCATATGGTGAATTTTAAGTTTTTCCCCATTGTTTTCCCATTTTTTCAGTCCAGTAGTAATCTGTGCGGTTTTTGATAATATCTTTGTATTATTTAATAATAATTCTTTTCTAAATCTGATGTCTTTGTGTCAAGTCTGTTTTCATCTAACTGGTATTCTAATTTTTTGCTTTCTTTTGTATTTTTTAACCTTTGTATTTTTTTTTTCAGTCTAGTAGTAATCTGCGTGGTTTTGATAATATATTTAATAATAGTTCTTTTCTGAATCTGATGTTTTTGTGTCAAGTTTGTTTTCATCTAACTGGTAATCTAATTTTTTGCTTTCCTTTTTATTTTTTAACCTTTGTATTTTTTACAGTTCTCTTTCTATACATGTGGAGTAATTTTTTATTTTATAATATGAAAAGAACAACAACAACAAAAATTAAGTGAAGGAAAGCAAACAAACTTAGCAGATAATAACTGTAATTATATGGAAATGTGATATTTGCAGCTTCCCATGGAAACTGGAGGACATCCTTTTTGCCTTTTGCCCCTTTCTTGTGTAACTGTGTTTTTAAGTCTTCCCAAAACCCTGCCCCCTTACAGGATATCACTTCTACAGATGTGCAATGATGAAAAGCAGCAACAACCCCTCAACTCACAAGACCTGCAACACCAGAGTTTTCAAAGTGCCCACAGTTATCTCTTTCAAAGGATATAGACTGCCAAAGGGGGGAGTGGACCTGACAAAGGGGGGAGGAGTTGAATTGCAAGGACATTTTTTCACTTGAACCTCAAGCCTCTGCTCCAGGATTCAAAAGATACATACGTAAAAGATCACAATTGTGTCCAGATATGCAACAGATATTTAATTATTTTGTTTTGTATTATGTGTTATTATGTAAGAATGTTGAAATGAGTCTGACAGTGTGATTTCCACAAAGGGGGGGGGGGCAATTTTTGTGTGTAACTGTTTTTATGTTTAATGTCTTATTCCTTACACACCAGTGGAGAATTCTCATGCATTTTATACTTTCCAATAGCTCACACTATTGTGTAGTCCAATGTTTAGATAACCACAATTCGTTGTCCCACCTGGCACTATGCCAACCTTCCCTACCCATTTTAAAAAAATGTGCTAAAACTTGCTTTACCAAGGAGAAGCTTCTAAGAAACATGAAGGTGGATATGCTTTGGTTTAGCAGGAATGATCCCTTATAGACTTAAATTGACTTATTTGGACAACTGCCCTTGTTAAGAATGGTTTTCTTTTAACAGATTGGTTTGAAGAGTTGAGAACCATGGGGCAAGATAAATTCAAATTGGACTCAGTTCGAATTGGGCAAGTGTATCCAGGCTGCAATTAGCTTTTGGTCCTTTAAGTGCAAGTGAGCAACTTCCCATTGTGCGAGTGCAAGACCACAGCCTATAATAAAATCCCATAGCTAAAGGCCAAGGCGAAGACCTCTCCCTCACGAGATGCCCAAAACCTGTGCCAGCTATGGTGAATGCCAGGCGACATGGTTAAATGAAAGCCCTGAGGGGATTCAACAGAAGGGATGTGTTGCTGTAGCACTATGTCAGTGTGAGACCACAGAAGAGCTACCTTGACACCTGAGAACACAAAAATGGCGGGGGGGGGGAAGCAAACTGCACTTTTCAGTCATTAGTGGACCTTACCTTCCTGCTAGGTGTAAAGCATAGAACACTATTGAGTAAATGGTCTCTCCCAAAGTGTTAGAATGCCACAAGTAATTTAGTAGCAAAACGCAACATGTGTTATTTTTATGATATATTTATACAAACACATCCATTTACAACATACGATGTTATTATTTGTGGGGCAAAAATTTTTAAGAAAAATTCTAGCCCCAAAGGGGGGAATATTGTGATAGGAATTTTATGGTTTTAGATATATAGTAATGTTCATAACTGCACATACATAGATCAGCACAGGAACCATTTTGATTCCTAAACTGACCAAATCCTTTCTCTGCAAGGTTAAAAATGGAAAAGCCTCCCCATTGTCTCTTCCTTTAATCTGTGTTTGAATAAGGTGTGAGCCTGTGACCTGGCCCAGGAAATAAGTATTTTAGCACTACAAAAGAATGGCCAGGCTCCCCAGAAAATCCAATCAAGTTACCTGCTAGACAGGAGATAAACAAGGACAAGAGAAAAACAACATTTAAATTTCTGCGATGTAGGTGGGATGTATCTGAGGGGTGGTCTTAGGTTACACCCCTTCTGTGATGTATGCATAATGTTTCTGGGGGTGGTCCTGATCTAGAGAAGGGGAATTTCAAAAGTCTTTATAAGGCCTTGCAGGCCATTGTTCTGGGTCCTCTTCCTCTCCTGCGTGTGAGGGGAGTACCCTGTTGCAACAGATCAATAAAGATCAAGCTTACTAGCTGCTTTGCTTCTCAATATTCTCTGGTTGGCCTCTGTTATTTTCTCCTACCAATAGGGAACCTATGTAAGGACTCTATATGGGCTCTTGGATACCCCATAAGGGAAAAGGGCAGATTTTTATTTACAACAGCGTGAAACATTTCAAATGCCTGTATACATCTCCCTGTGCACTTCCATCACTCAAACAACAACATTCTCAGATGAATCATTCCTCTTCACAAAAGGCAACACAACACCTCAAAGCCCTACTCTATCAGCTCAACTTGCTGGTGGCTACTGCCATTTGGATCCCCTTCTCTTAGCACTTTCCCCTCAGTAGCTATTCTATCTGGCTGCTATGTAACCAGAAAGTTTTTGTATTAAAATTGGCTTTTTCTGAATTCTCCTATTTTACCCTCATTATATATCTTTCTCTTTTCATAGTATGGCCTTTAGATTTTAAACCGGAATGCAGAGACTGTGACAATTTTATTTTTTTGTACCCCTCAAAGCCAATTTTAGTCACTTTATCATCATAAAGAGACAGGACTTCATATATCTTTCTAACTAGATAATGCTATCTAAACTTTACATTGTCCCTTCATAACAAGCCCATTTTCTACTATTGTTCAATTATCCAAAAGAAACCTTTCATTTCCAGCACTGGCAACAGCCTTAATTTTGCTAAGCGACTCTGTAGTACTTGCCATTGGGTCATGAGCCATATTCATCAGCAGTGTTTTTTGTTGCTGTTGTTTTCTACCATTTACCTCATTAAAGAGATATAAAATTTGCCATGATGGTTCTGGAGCAAAGTCACAGGGCCAAACTACAAGTTATGTTAAACATGCTTGTCACTTCCCAGATTCTTCTTCTTCTTCTTTTTTTTTTTTTTTTAGAAAAAGCAGCTGTACAGCAGGTTTGTTTTCTAACTCTCTTTTCTCCATGCCTTTTCTGCCAGAAAAAAACAAAACACCTGTTCTCCCCATCTGCTATTGGCTTCCCAAAAGCACTACTTGCAGTAAACACTACTTTTGAGGTGCTTCACAGTCCAGATCCAGATTAGAGACTCACACTTCTACATTTTCTGGGGCAGGGGGAAGAAAATGCCCAGCGCTAACCATGATTTTAAAAATGTTTGGTTAACGTAACATGCCACTTGGATCTGAAGCTGTCCCACCTCCTAGCCATTGTTCCATCATCGTTTTACTTTTTGTACTTTCAATTTACACCACTGAATCTCTGTACTCATTCATTTTAGACGCCTTGCGCCTTTTGGATGCTAACTTCTTTCAGCAGAAGCTATGTTTGGATTGTTTTCTCTCTGGGCTAAAGTAAAAACAGACTTGTCTGAAATGAACTATACACTTCATCGGAATTCCATAATGCAAGTACTTTCAACATCTTCCTTGGCCAAGGTCATCCCAGATGGCAGGGAAAGAAAACAAGAGCACTTAATCGAGCCAACATATCCTCTGCCAAGCCCAAAAAACAATGAAAAGTAGAGAAATCTGATAATGAACGGTTGAAGCTTCATGCAACATAAAGGCCTAGAGACTGAGCTCACACTGCAGTCTTATGTGCCTTTGCTAGGCAACAAGTCTCACTGATTTATCAGATTTTATTTTCAAGTTTGTTTGTTATGTTTATAACCAACTGCTCATCACTCAGCGTTGAATAGTCCCAGGATCAATAATCAAGTGGCAGGTATATGTTCTATCAATTGATCCAATGGCCTGAACAGCAAGCTTCTCTGACTTGACTATGACCCACTTCAAAACGAGAACCCAGGGAAATTTTCCAGGAAGGATTACATGAGTGAAGGCACACATGTTATATTGAATGGTATTATACTAAGCTTGATGTTGCAATACAAATGAAAGACCTTGGGAACTGGCCCACAGAGATTAAAAATGCCAAGCCCTGTAATTCTTCCTCTAGCAATTTCAACACTTACCAGGCTTCCTTCTTGCGAGTTGTGTTTGAGACAACAGCACAAGGAGAAGGATTGGGCTCATCTGCAAGAGAGAAAAGGCAGCATCATATGCCTGACTTGTGAGCATACCGGGGCTTCAAGTGTACTTTACAAAACGTGTAATGTTATAGCTATAAAGCTTTCCAAGCAGCTAAACCCACCCAGTTTGTGTCCCTTCCTCAGGGCGGGTTTGGATTAGTA
Organism: Podarcis bocagei; assembly: GCF_964188305.1. NCBI lineage: Eukaryota > Metazoa > Chordata > Lepidosauria > Squamata > Lacertidae > Podarcis > Podarcis bocagei. The sequence goes on from NC_138126.1 coordinate 90,670,168, forward strand.
TGGGATTTCTAACCCACACTGTTTAATCCCAAGCACCAACAATTTGATATATAATCATTCTAGCAGTTAAGCAGTTTAAAATGAAACAAGATAGATGTAAAATAAAGCATGTCCAAGAATCCATCTTATAAGTAGTAAAAAAACAAACACCCATTATAGTGCCTTAGTATCAAAATACAAATTTGCCTCCTCTGCAAAGTGAGATAATTTCAAGTGAAGCAAAGGGGAGTCTCTCTCTCTCTCTCCCCCTCCCCACCCCACACAAACTGCTGGTGCAGATGGCCAGATCCGAATCGATATCATAGCTGTGGACAAACAGTTAAAGTCACCCTACCCACCAACCCACCTCTACCACCTCTTGAGCCAAACTGGACCACCACACTGGAAATTTGTGTTTCCACACTGGAAAGTTGGCTTTCTTTTGTGCAGAAAACAGGAGTGGGTGTGAGAGACACACAGCCCTGCTAACACCTGGTAACACATGGAGGGTGTGCTAAAGCACACATTATGATAGTATATCTTGACCTGCTAGGTCTGCAAAGAATGCTTCAAACTTTGCCCACACTCAGGCACTTCCAGTTCTGTGTGGAATGCAGGCTTGATTCATCCCAATCTTCTGTTACGTTGGCAAAAGAAAGCACCCACCAATATCTGGCCAAAGCTTCCACTGAACCCTTTCTTTTGTTAGAATCCATACACAGCTCTAGGACCCAATTCTATGCCAAAGTGCAATGTAATCTGGCTTAATTCTACAAAATTCCCAGCAAGATGCTCTGCGGTCGGAAACTGTGTGCTGCTGAAGCCACAGTGCATAGGATGGCGCTTTATACCAAGTCATACCATTGGTATGTTTAGCCTATTATTGTCTACACTAGCTGGCAGCAGCTCTCCTGGATTTCAGGCAGGAGTCTCTTCCAGCCTTACTTGGAGGTGCCAGGGAAAGAACCTGGAAACTTCACCGTGTAAATCAGATGCTCTACTGCTGAGCTATGGCTCTTTCCCCAAAGAGTCCTTTCCTTGCCAGAACCTGACTGCTTATAAAATGGCTTAAGGAGAGGAACTACAGAAGTCATATACTGTACTAACTAAAGGTGGTTTTAACATGATTCAAGAACCGAACTTGGCATGTATATTTCATACCCATTTTTTCCCCAAATGGTGGAGCATCAGGGTTTTCACTAACTTTCAACTGATGATAAGAATTTAACAATACCTGGATGTTAGTCAAATAAAATGGAGATGATACTGCAAACAGAACCAATTTAATAAATGCAGAACTCAGAAGCACTAGGGTTATAACACTAACGCCCAAACTACACATGATGTTGAATATGTGTTTCACATTTAATGGACAGGGCTTTGTTTTGTTTTTCAACAAATAGCATGGGGGGGAGGTTTACTGGGATCACAGATTGGGAGTTTAACCCTTTCTACCCCTGCTGTAATTCTAAGAAAAGTTGCTCTCTGACGCTGTTATTTATTTTGACAGGGAACAAGTGCTGGGGAGAAAAAGAGTTGGAGTTTGGCCATAACTCAGCAGAGGATTTACAGTTTTGAGAGTACCAGCAGGTGGAAGGAATGGTGGCATCTTGCTGACATACATTGCTACAAATAAAAAGGTAAAGGTAAAGGCACCCCTGACCATTAGGTCCAGTCGTGACCGACTCTGGGGTTGCGCACTCATCTCGCTCTATAGGCCGAGGGAGCCGGCGTTTGTCCACAGACAGCTGCCAGGTCATGTGGCCAGCATGACTAAGCCACTTCTGGCAAACCAGAGCAGCACACGGAAATGCCGTTTACCTTCCCGCCAGAGCGGTACCTATTTATCTACTTGCACTTTGATGTGCTTTCGAACTGCTAGGTTGGCAGGAGCAGGGACCGAGCAATGGGAGCTCACCCCGTCGGGGGATTCAAACCGCTGACCTTCTGATCGGCAAGTCCTAGGCTCTGTAGTTTAACCCACAGCACCACCCGCGTCCCTTTTGCTGACATACTTAGCTACAAATAAAAATATTGTTAATATGTGGCTCTAAATGAAAGAGGTACATTTGGCAAAATGCCAGAGCTTACAGGGTCAACCAAGTGCTACTGGAGAGCACAGGACAGGAGTATCAGGTTGAAACTGAAAAAGCCTGAATCTGCACCGTCCATTTTTGTGACTGAGTCTTTGTACATTCCTTCCTGCACCTGAATGCCTTCATGGACTGGAAATGCAACGGGATCCCATTTATATCAGGCATTGTTTACATTTGTAGTGCAATGAACATGAAAGAGAAGAAAATAAAACAGCAGGTTTTGTATTTTGTACTAAATGTAGGCAAGCTTTACAATTCAATGTGATATTCACTTGCAAAGACCCTAGGAAGGAAAAGTTGCCCATGCCAATCCGGGCCGAAGACAGATGTAGCATTTTATCAGTGTGAGTTTGCCTTCAGGCCAACTTCTCAGCTTGCCTGGTATACACATGTAACACATAACAGCCAGTCAAACAGAAAGTTCAGCCTTGCCAGTTATGCTTCATGTGGGCTATTCCCTTAAAAAAAGAAGAAGCTGCACATACAGATAAAACAGAGATCAAAGATTAAAAAAAAAACCACCCAAACCAATAGGAAAACTAATCTGAGAATTGGAAAGGAGGTGTGTACAAGGCAATCAGTGGCATCCAGAGATGAATCTCTCTCCCACACTTAAACGGAAATACTTTGAACAACTGCAGAATGGAACACTTTTCCAAAACCTGTCCCAGGAGAAACGGTTATGTTTGGACTGAACAGACCGAGTGCTCTCCCACTAGTCTGAGGACATACAAAGAGTTCTTTTGGACCACATTAAAAGCCTATTTAGTTCAGCATTCTCTTCTCACTGTGGCCAACCAAATGTCCATGGGAAAACCACGAGCAGGACATGCATGCAACAATTGTGCATATAATACATTTATCATCACTGTCAGACTTTGATTCAAGATGCACAGCCATGCCGTAACTTGGATGGAAGTGTATCTTTTCCAAACAGCCTCTGCTTCAGTACGTCCGTGAAAGAGAATGAAAGACTCTATTATACACCATCTTCATGCCAAGACATGGAGTATCTCCAGATTTCTGTTACAAACCTGATGGAAATCCAGGCCAAAAGAGATAACATCTCTGAAGTTTTAGAACACTGCCTGTCCAAAAGTTCTTCGCATTTTTTTAGAGTGTTTTGCAAGGGAGCAAAAAAATGAAATTAATATGTTGGTGGACAAACAGCAGGGTCCTGTTTGTTCAGGGGGGAAAGATACCAAGTAGGCTAGTTTCACTTGAAAGGGAGAAAAGAAGCTGGAGAGAACTGCAATCTTTATAAAGGGACAAAGAAAGGTAAATTTTGAAGTATTAAAAATATGGAGCTGTTAAGGAAAAAGCAGTAGAAGTACAGATAAAGAGAGAAGGACAATGGCAGAGGTGGATCTTAGGAATTCTTTTGTTCATGAGAACTCTAGCATTTCTATTTTTAGAAACCATCTCCTTTAGAGGAAAAACAGAACGATTTATCTTCTTACTGATGAGCACAAAACTGTACTTGGTGCTGCAAGACCTCATTTCTTGGAAACAGCAAGAGATGAGGGAATTTAATGTCTTGATCTTAGGAGGTGAACATTTTAACCTCTCTGGTAATCCAAAATAAACTTTGCTTCTGAATATTCAAGAATGGGAGTCGTGGGTTTTTAGAAAAACAACACACACACACACACACACACACACACACACACACACACAGCAGGCAGCAGATTTTCCCTTTAATCACAGCCACAGTTTCAAAGCTAGCAAAGCATCCTCATAATCTAAATAGTACAATCCGATGCATTTTTTCAATGAAAGAATAGATATAGCAATCGAGTTTTTAAAATGATGCAGAAGTGCTACTTATCTTATCTGCCATTTATATTGGTGTATGCTTTACTGTTTTTTGTGAACCAAGTAACAGCTACAGTCCTCCAACTGACCTCTCCTCTAGTCTGCTCTGATGCTTAGCACAAACCACCCTACCAGGCCCCCATCAGGTTCAGAGTCTTGAGCTGTTCATAAGATCCAGAGCTGTGTTGCTTAAGAAAATACAGTTGTACCTCGGGTTAAGTACTTAATTCGTTCCGGAGGTCCATTCTTAACCTGAAACTGTTCTTAACCTGACGCACTACTTTAGCTAATGGGGCTTCCTGCTGCTGCCGCCGCGCTGCCGGAGCACAATTTCTGTTCTTATCCTGAAGCAAAGTTCTTAACCTGAAGCACTATTTCTGGGTTAGCGGAGTCTGTAACCTGAAGCGTATGTAACCTGAAGCGTATGTAACCCGAGGTACCACTGTATTGGTAATCCTTATATTCTTTTCAAAAGACACTAACGCATCAAACAATTCCAAGTTTACCTTCCTCTAACCAAGAAAAACAGCCTGCACTGCTTTGGACTTTGTCCGTTCAGCTCACACTATATCAACCTGCATTCATTTCATGTGGTTCTAAGCACCCAGGGGGAAAAAACTGGTTCGCATTCTCCATTTTCACAAAGGAGCTGGAAATTATCACGATCTTACAAACCTGATAATGCAACATTTTAATCAAAACCTTATTCTCAATGGCCAGTAGTTGCTTTGGCTCCCTCCAATTGTACACTTATTTCATAACCATAAAATCTGATGTGGTTTAAGAGTACATGAATGTTGCTGGGATGCACTTTCAAGCCTACCATTTTCTTTAAACATGTATTATGATTGATCCTATTAGAAATATATATTGTTTAAACCCTTTACTCCTTTTAAGTATACGTAGTTGATTTAATATCTTCCTTCAGATTTCTCACATACAGTCATACCTCGGGTTGAATATGCTTCATGTTGAGCGCGTTTGAGTTGTGCTCCACAGCAACCCAGAAGTAACGGAGCGCGTTACTTCCGGGTTTTGCCGCTAGTGCATGCGCAAAAGCTCAAAATTACGTCACGCGCATGCGCAGAAGCGTCAAAAAGCGATGTGTGTGTGCGCAGACATGCCGTCACTAGTTACGTTTGCTTCTGGATGCGAACGGGGCTCCGGAACGGATCCCGTTCGCATCCCGAGGTACCACTGTACATTTTGCAAACACAAGAAACGCATTTCCTCACTTTACACACATAACTCTATCTCCATTATAGCTACTCTGACTAGTGTGGGGGTGGGGTTGAGGGTATTCCTCTGATTTATACTTCATTCATCCTCCTAGTGGTGCAGCAATAAAACTGCTAGCAGATTTACAAAGCTAAGCAGGATCCAGTAAGGTTTCAAACTGGCGGGCAACCGTGTGTTGAGGTTCCTGCATTGCAGGGGGTTGGACTAGATGACCCTAGAGTCCCTTTCCAACTCCACAATTTTATGATTCTTAGGTATATTTTTTGAAAATAAAATTACTAAAGCCAGCTTTAATACTGATACATGAAGGATCAGGATTGAGGTTCATGCAAAACACATTGGACATGAATTACCATTATTATTACATGAAGATACATGAAATACTATGCCTTGAACATAATAAATAAATAAATAAATATTTGGATAACATATGTTAAAAGCATAAAATGTAAAACACTGGTTAAATGCTCAAAAGAACTGGCATATTACCTTACTGTCCTTCTTCCATAAGATATATTTTATTATTTTAAAAGATTTATAAACTGTTCACATTATAAAATATCAGAGCAGATGGCAACAGAGAGATCACATCCAAGCCTAACTGGAACTTTGGAAAGCTACCCCAGAAGATCAAACTAGATGACATCAACAATTTTGTGTGTTTGACTACAGGACAGGCCCAATGGCATGGAAAGAGGGGTGGGTGGGAGAATCTGGTTTTAAAAGCGATGAAGGGGGGGGGGGATGAATGAACACTACTGAATCCTCACCCCACCAAAACACAGAGCTTACCACCCTGCACTGTCCCTTTGGGAACTTTTCTCCCAGCAGAATTTCCGGTATTAGAAGTTGCCCTCGCTAAGAGAAAAGTGTTTGAGGAGAGAAGCCACTTGCTCCTTCTCCTTTTAAGACTGGACCCCCTATTTCTATGTGACTGAAGCTGTTCCAGGTTTAAACGTACAGAACGGCTGCTGTCACATCTAGTTCGGCCTAATCTATCATTTGCTGGGCATATCAGCATGATCTTCTTTAAGGGAATCTGCTGCTGCACCATATCATTTGTTGCTGTTAGTAATAACAAAATGCCTCTATAGCGACGGCATTCTGTCTTTTCCTTTTTACGTATAAAAACAGAGGAGACGATAGATTAAGGACTCAAAGTAGTCATTTGGCACCCGCTCTTTCCCCCCAAGCTTTTATAAATTCTGCAGGACATTGGCTTTCCTCAAGTGCAATCTGACAATATGCCATTCATTCCAAGAGATTTAGCCTTAATGAAAAAAAAACCTTTTCCGTAAATCACAAGGAAAAGTCAAGTATTTTGCTGCAAGTAAAACAATTTTATTAGTTACCAGGAAAAAAGGTGTCGTGACTTCAAATGTGATAAATACTATATTTATATAGCCAGCAACAGCACAAGCAATTATAGATAACCTAGAAAACTACAGTCTCAAAAATGGGGTCATAGAAATGGGATACACTTCAAATGTATAATACTGGACATGTCACCAGAACAAACACATTTTAAACAAATGTTGCAGAAAGAAAGAAAGAAAAAAAGAAAGAAAGAAAGAAAGAAAGAAAGAAAGAAAGAAAGAAAGAAAGAAAGAAGAAAGGGCAGTTCACAAACCCATGTATGTCATTTGACATTCACTAACTTAGTTTATTGTGTAAAAGAAAAAAAGAGCCACGTTTAGCCAATAGAAAAGCTCTGTAATGGATTCAGTGAAATATTTCTGGTCTGTGGGGCCCTGTGTACAGCCCTTTTGGGGAACTCTATTCACCTAAATACACATGACTGTGTCCAAAAATACGATGGAGCTAAATGCAAAAAAAATGAGTTAATTAGTAACATGGGTTATCTTTTCCTGAGTCCAGATCATCTGGTGTGCTGTGTTTTAAAACTAAACAAAACAGGCCACAAGAAGATCTGGTGTAAAGGTATAAAGACAAGGCTCTTGGCAATTGGCTTACTAAAAAGGAAAATGTGCAGGTAATGTTCTATCCAATCAAAGCATGGCACATTGGACCAGGGAGACTTAATTCAGAATTATGAGCCTCAGAAATAAATAGCATGAGCAGGCACAGAATTTATCTGTCTCCCCAATGGGGAATATCTGCTTGTATTTAACAGGATGATTCCACAACAGTAACTTCAGCCTGAAATATAAACTCATTGGGTTTTATCCAATGCTAGTACTATTCAGAGTAGACACCATGAAATTAATGACCATGACTAACTCAGGTCCATTAATTTTAATGAGCCTACTCTGAGTAGGATCCACCATTGGATGGGGGGGGGGTCACACTACTCAATGTTTCACTCAGCAGTGAATATGAGCACTTAACCATCCCTAACATAAGGGGCAAGCAGTTGACAACATCACTTCTGATTTATCCAGACGACCAATCAAAGCGTGCTTCCAGCTACATTTCAGTTGGGCAGTTGCACTATTCCTAATTCAAAGGTAACTTCTAACCCACTACTTCAAGGGGCTTACAAACAGTAAACAACTACTGTACCGGTAAATGGTTAAAAAAACACACACAAAAACCGAAACACAATAAAATACAACAAGGGTTAAAGACGTACAGGCAGGGACAAGACTATGGATGTTATATGCCAAAGCTTAAGACAAGGGAAGTATGATATTTCTACAATTATTAAAATATAGGTTTATGCCTTTGATTACTTCTTGTAAACTGCTGTAAACACAAGCCTTTTATCTAAATGTAAATGCACCTTAGAGAGGTAATTAGGGTGCAATGCACAGATAAACTGTGCATGGGTGTGACTCCCCTTCCATGCCACCACAAGGGGCAAAAGTCCTTGCAAACCCCAGATATACACAGCTGCCATGCAACCACCTGATGCTGGAGTACAGTGGTACCTCGGGTTAAGTACTTAATTCATTCCGGAGGTCCGTACTTAACCTGAAACTGTTCTTAACCTGAAGTACCACTTTAGCTAATGGGGCCTCCTGCTGCTGCTGCGCCGCCGAAGCACAATTTCTGTTCTCATCCAGAAGCAAAGTTCTTAACCTGAAGCACTATTTCTGGGTTAGCGGAGTCTGTAACCTGAAGCATATGTAACCTGAAGCGTCTGTAACCTGAGGTACCGCTGTACTCTGAACAGCTCCTGTCTAGGCAATAAGATGGCATGGGCTTATGGCCATCTGGCTGGAAGCCATAGCTATTGATTCCACCAGTCACTGCAATTTTGCCACCGGTTACAACAGGTATCTGTGCTTCACAGTGTCCCAACCTCAAGTAAACTCAGGATTTGACAGAACGGAGGAAATTAAACATAAGCATATCAATGGCACACTGCAGCTCTGAATGGCTGAGTTGCAGATCTGGTCCCTGGGTACTCTGAATGCCAAAATAACTTTGATATGAAACTCAAGAACTTCCTCAAGGCCCTTCCTAAAGCCTTTGTGCAATATGTTTACAAGCCTTCTTGCAAATACATAATAAAATAAAAATAATGCAGGCATGGAGAAAGAAAAGTTAGTATCTGTCATTCTAAACATCACAAAAACTACGACCCAACAGAGGCCTGCAGCATTTCCACAGCGGCAGAGCAATCATGCTAGGAATTAATGTTCTATCTGAAGGGAGGCTTTGCAAAATATTGAGTTTCAAGTGCTGGGATAATATGACATTCCATGATGGAAAAACACAGACTAGAGGGAAGAGATGTGGACCTGTGTGCAATGAAAAAACAACAACAATGTGCATTTATTATGTAATAAGCTGCTTGTGAAGAAAAGTTCTGACTTTGGTGTTTGGCTGGAGTCGCACCAATTACTTTTTTGCTGAAAGAAACCAGCTTGATGTGGCACTGCTGTGGCGTTCTTTGGAGAGCATCAGATCACATCACTGAAAATCTAATGAAGCAAACTAACTTCCATTTAATTAAGGGCTTATATCATCCACTAGGGACGCGGGTGGCGCTGTGGGTTAAATCACAGAGCCTAGGACTTGCTGATCAGAAGGTTGGCGGTTCGAATCCCCGCAACGGGGTGAGCTTCAGTTGCTCGGTCCCTGCTCCTGCCAACCTAGCAGTTCAAAAGCATGAAGTGCAAGTAGATAAATAGGTACCTCTCCGGCGGGAAGGTAAACGGCGTTTCCGTGCGCTGCTCTGGTTCGCCAGAAGCGGCTTAGTCATGCTGGCCACATGACCTGGAAGCTGTATGCCGGCTCCCTCGGCCAATAAAGCAAGATGAGCGCTGCAACCTCAGAGCCGGCCACGACTGGACCTAATGGTCAGGGGTCCCTTTACCTTCTATCATCCACTAACAAGTGAAAGTATCATTTGTTAGTTTGTTTTTCAATGTTTTCTAATATTTCTTACCCATCCTTCACCATAGTTTCGCGAGAGGTGGGGTAGAGGTAGAACAATTCAGTGATACCTCTGGATGCAAACGGGATCTGTTCCGGAGCCCCGTTTGCATCCTGAGCAGAACGCATCCTGCGTCTGTGGGTCGCGATTCGCTGCTTCTGCACATGACGTCAATCTGAGCATCGGCGAAATCCGTAAGTAATCCTTTACGGTACTTCTGGGTCGCCGCGGAACGCAACCTGAAAAAATTTAACCTGAAGCGTCTTTAACCCGAGGTATGACTGTATTTGTTACAATTACAAAAACAAGAAAACCCATTCCAACCAGAACAGAACAATATAAATTCAGCAAAAGTGGTGTGTCCCACAAAACAAAATACAGTGGTACCTCAGGTTACATATGCTTCAGGTTACATATGCCTCAGGTTACAGACTCCGCTAACCCAGAAATAGTGCTTCAGGTTAAGAACTTTGCTTGAGGATGAGAACAGAAATCGTGCTCTGGCGATGTGGCAGCAGCAGGTGGCCCCATTAGCTAAAGTGGTGCTTCAGGTTAAGAACAGCTTCAGGTTAAGTATGGACCTCCGGAACGAATTAAGTACTTAACCTGAGGTACCACTGTATCTTAAATGTCAAAGCCCAGAGTAAAGAGGTGCAGTGAAAGCTACACAATGAAGGTGCTAGACATACCTCTGTAGGAAAGGAGTGCCACAGTTTAGGGGATGCCACAGTGAAAGCCCTGTCCCAGGCCACATATTCTGCACTTCTGAGAGTGACTGAACTCCCATGAGAGCCCCTTCTGCATATCTTAAAAGGTCTGTAGGGCTGGAAGGGGTGAGGTTGCCATACAGTGGTACCTTGGGTTACATACACTTCAGGTAACATATGCTTCAGGTTACAGACTCCGCTAACCCAGAAATAGTGCTTCAGGTTAAGAACTTTGCTTCAGGATGAGAACAGAAATTGTGCTCCGACGGCATGGCAGCAGCAGGAGGCCCCATTAGCTAAAGTGATGCTTCAGGTTAAGAACAGTTTTAGGTTAAGTACGGACCTCCCGAACGAATTAAGTACTTAACCTGAGATACCACTGTATTTCAAAAAGTGAAAATCTGAACAACGTTTGGGAAAGCTGTTGAGCGACATGGGTTGCCATACATCTGGATTTCCGCCAGACACAGTTTATGACCGCATAATGGTCTTTCAGATATTTGTGGCCTACATCTTTTATCCACCAAGTGAATGTACAATTTAGATAATTACTAGGATCTTGTCTGTCCATTATTTATGTTTTAAAGGAATACTTTACATTAGGTCACTTTCCATTCGCTTGGCTGGGGGTGGGGGGGTGGAGTCATGTGTACAAGGGTTGATTTATTTCTGGTTCCTCATCTTGGAGAAACTTCCCTGCTACTCTCTAATGTGCAGACTTGTCTAGTTGTCTAAAATGGATCATTGGAAAAAAAGAGAAGAGTCCAGAGGTCTTCTGCAGAACCAGAAAGCTGTTGGAGTAGTAGGTACACTGCAGGTTTCCATTAGGACCAACCATAAAGAATGCTTCTGATGAGAGCACTATCAAACCAGTCTGGCGCTTAGGTTTCAAATGACGGAGAAATCCCTCAAGCAGTCAGGTTAAATGCAGGATGAATGTTCATTGTTGTGTAACTACACCACAAACAAATCAGAATGAATGCTCAATAAAACCCAGATTTAACTGCTGGGTCAGCTTTATATGAGCAAATAAGGGTGAATGCTTAATAAATAGGTAATCTATTCCTCACTCTTCTTTTCTCAATTTCCCTCTCTCTCTCAGTCTCTCAACATTCTGTGCTACTGACTTATTACTGGGCTATTTTGGAGGCCCCCCCCCCCGATTTTTTTTGTATATTTGGGTTACTTCAATTCTGTGACAGTACTTCTCCTGTGCACAAGCATGGGAAGGCTCAGATTAGTACAGTATTAGTAAACTGATTAGGCACTCAGAATTGTACTGACAAATCATAAACACAACAATGTCTCTCCCCCCCCCCCAAAAAAAAACACACACACACCACATGGGAATATGGGGACAGGTGTTTGTCAAAAGCACGAGCTAGGCTTGGTGCCAAGTATCCGGTCAGCAATTTTTGTTAATTCAGGTTTTCAGCTGTAACAGCACACCTTTCCTGCCTAAGGGACAGTGCAAAGAGAAAAGCCAGAAGGCAAGAGTAGACAACTACCCTGATTAAGTATGATCTAAATGCTCGGGACGTGGGTGGCGCTGTGGTCTAAACCACAGAGCCTAAGGCTTGCTGATCAGAAGGTCAGCAGTTCGAATCCCCGTGATGGGGTGAGCTCCTATTGCTCGGTCCCTGCTCCTGCCAACCTAGCAGTTCAAAAGCACGCCAAAGTGCAAGTAGGCATTTCCGTGTGCTGTTCTGGTTTGCCAGAAGCGGCTTAGTCATGCTGGCCACATGACCCAGAAGTTGTACACCAGCTCCCTCGGCCAGTAAAGCGAGATGAGGCCACAACCCCAGAGTTGTCCGTGACTGGACCTAACGGTTAGGGATCCCTTTACCTTTTAAATGCTTATGACCACAGAAGCACCTGAAATGCTACAGACCACAAAGAAAATCCAAATTGCAGGGTTTTTCTGAGGGTAATGGCGATGGCAAAGGCACTAATTTTCTGACCAAATAAGAATATTTAGCATTTGCATGAAGTACTTATTCTCTGAGCGTATCTGGACATCTTCAGGCCAGACTCTATTTTGCAAAGGTGATCAAAGGAGACACATATCCAAATAATCATTCAAAATGTGCTCTAGCTACATTTGGCCATTTGCTGAGACAATGGCATCATTTATTGGCCAAGCGAAATGGATGGAGGAGATTGGCTAAGGGAGGAACAGGCTTACAGCAGGGAAAGAAGCCTTGCCAAGGTTGGGGCAGGATTCGGATTTGTTTTTAAATTGCAGGCTGTGTACTTCAGCCCTAGAAGTGGGGAACACTCAGACATAACAATAATCTACAAAGTCAGGAGAAAATCTTCAACAAAAAGGCGACGCAAGCACTTTTACAAAGCAAAATGAAACTAAAAGTGCAGACAAAATAGTGAGGGGAGGTATTAGATGAACTTGTGCTACATTCATTTGTAAAGTCAAGGTCACAATCCAACAGCTGTCTACAATTCTTGTTCGATGGCAGTTTACACATCACTAGTTGTCTGATGGGGGTAGAAAGAAAAAGATTGAATTTTCCCAATGAAGAAAATGCAGTACCGGGAAAATATAATTTCCCCACAGAAACGCTCTTTGAGGGAGGGCACCTGGATCCTATACAACAACTAATGTAAGAAACCACTTTCAGTTCGCCTCAGAAAACTGGATAAGCCTTGAGATTTGAAGATTTAACAGGTCACAACATCTCTGGAATGTGCATGTCTGGAATTACAGAAGAAACCTATTTGCCTGGTGTTATAGGTCAGAAGTCAAGGCATTCTGAGTTAGCGTCTCCTGAAAGTGTTGGCCTTCAAAAATACTGGTGGGAACAAGTTGGTATTTCTTCTCTCTGCTGAATTAACTTTTTTCTGTGAGTAGAGCTAAAATTTGGTCAAGATAATTTTTCTAAATGTCATGAAATGCATGCAAAAAAGCTATTACCAAAAGGTCATCCAGTGGCGTCGTTGCATCACCATAAGGATTTTTAAAGATATAAGTCTTGCAGAAAATCAGAAATATTTGTATTAATCAGAAATGTGCCAGATATATGCAACTAAAAGCTTTTAAAAGGGATGAGGAGATCGAGCATGACTTGCAGTGATTTTGATGGTATCTTGGCTGTCTCTGAGTGCAGATCCAGGTCATTGAGCCTGAGCTTCCACAGCCACGGCCCAGTAGATATGTTCTATGCTTATGAAAATATTTAATTTTCTTGCTAACTATGCAGTTTTAAATGCACATTTTATACTTGGCTTCCTTTAGTAATGTTTTCTTTTGATTTTTTTTTTTGTTATCTTTGCTGTGTTAGATGGGCATTCTGTAGTTGACCTCCTTTGCAATGTTTTATTTTGAAATCTTTAAGATAATATTTTAGTTTTCTATTAATTATGTTGCCTTGAATGTATACTTTGATGTTTTAATGCGTTGTTAGCCGCCTTGAGTTTTTTTCATAAAAATATAAAGTGGTATAAACATGAAATGTATAAACATGAAACGAATAGAAAACATCCTGGCCCTCACTGACAAGTGACAGTCAAAGAAATCACACTCCCAGCTCTGTTTCTTCCAAAGTCATCAATCAGATTGGTACATAGGCAAGGCACTGGTTACAAGGTTTAGCAGGTGCAAGGAAATTATAGCGACATGGTTAAGCACCAGCTAAGACTTTGATCCAACAAGCAATGTGCCCCTTGCATCTTCCTTTTGAACAGCAAGGTGAACACAGTTCTTAGCACAGCAAACAGCTGCAGTCCTGGGACAGGGTAAGTAAATGGGCACTCAGATTCCTATGAGTGGGTTGGGGCTTCAACGCTTGTCTGTGCTGGCATCTCCATGGAGGCAGAAAAGGAGTCGACACCAGCACAGCACCTGAATTATTCTCAGTCATTTCCATAGAAGGGGGAAGCTTTTCACTGACAGGAGGCGGCACCAAAGGCAGCTCCACAATAGGAGAAGTCTGACGAGAGGCATCAGATACCACAGGGGAGGAACACTTCCTTGTCAACCCAGTTGATATCTCCTCTGGATCCAGATGCTTACTCTTTGGATCACGGGCCCCTTCCTTGTATTATGACATTTCGTGGGAGCACAATTTTGCTTCCTCCAACCTGCTGGGACCCTCCCTGGGTCATCAAGCTCCAACTCCCCAAACTCCTTCCATTCTTTCATAGGACTGAACCATCCCCTCCATAACATCTCAGTGGAGCTCATTAAACACAAACTGTTAAAACACGGTTACGAGTGCTGCTGCATGCATTATAAATATACAACGCTATTGCAATCATGCAGTCATTCCTACTGAACTACGATTCCAGCTTGATGGGTCTACTGTTCATCTTCTCACACTTGGCCGACACAGAAACCATTAGGTCTTGGAACACTGCAGTAATCAATTGCAAGCTTAAATGCTTTATCATCTTTAGGTGGGGCTCCCAACCATTCATAATCAAGGCACGTCAAAACCACAAGTCCATTTCCTGGAGCTTGTGTGGTGTGCTTATGAGACATTGCTATGACCCCAATGAAAACAACACCACCACAATAGTGCCAGACATGGGGTACTGTAAGTGTGTGGACAAACTGAACAACCAGACGCACAAATAATTAGTAACATCCCTTCTATCCACTGTCTCAGCCCACAGATCTCAAGCTCCCTCATTGTTGGTTTTACAAAGCCTGTAAGATTTCAGAATTGGATCCAAAGATGTGGCCTAAATGTTAGGGGGCAGTTGCTTCACATTCTGGACCCCTGAGAATGCTTGCTTCAACATTCATTGGTCACCAACTTCAAGTGAACATTTTGGTGATTTTTGGCATCCAGAGCTCTCTCCATTTCCTGCTGCTCCACAGTCAAAGAGCACATCCTTTGTCAGATTTAAAACTTAAGCATAACAAACTCAGAAACATAATGGCAAGTTCCTCACAGAAGGAAGCTACAGATACAGCCGCTCAGAAGAAAGAGCTGTGAGTTTATGAAAGAGACCTTTGTGCGCTGACAGTCAGAGTCTTTAAGAGGC
Source organism: Podarcis bocagei (assembly GCF_964188305.1). NCBI lineage: Eukaryota > Metazoa > Chordata > Lepidosauria > Squamata > Lacertidae > Podarcis > Podarcis bocagei. The sequence goes on from NC_138126.1 coordinate 90,685,353, forward strand.
TGGCAGATCTGAAGCAGACTCAGTGTGACATCAGGATAAAAGCAAAAAAAGTTCTTTCAGGCAGCAGAACACATATTATAAGACCACTCTTTTCACTTCAGCAAGCTAACCTGAATACCTCCCTCACCATCAGATGGCAACTGAGACTCTTCTACTTTCACCTACTCCCACTGAGATCGTGTTTTGGAGGAGCAGATTTGCCACCAGTTTCTACAAGTCATTTCCTATGTTATTTGGGAAAAATGTGCAATCCAACCCTGGATCAGTATTGTTCACATTTGTCTGCCAACATAATAACAACTGTTTTAAATGACTCCCAAAGCTTTTACAAAATGAGCTTGGAGGGAGCCATCTCACGCCATCTTGTACTTTCCAAGTATTTGTCTGAAATTAACTGGAGCAGAGGTAGTCACTCAACTGAATGACCATTTGAGTCTATAGAAAGGTACAGCTGAGCCAAAATCTTTACTCTCAATCAACCTAGGGTGGAGGTGGTCAGAGGATATCAAATTCTACAGTAAATAGAACACGAATATTGCTGTCAGGATATGCCAAGCACAAGTCCATTATTGCTAACAATATTTTGGGGTTTAAACACAACTAAAAATTATGGTAGGTAGTGGTGCTACACCAGGAAGGGGGAAACCATTTTATTTTGGTATTTGCATCCTGCTTTTTCAAGGCAAAATGCCTTCACAAAGTGGCTTGCCAATAAATGCATATGGCATCAACCACTATAGACAGGATGAGATTTCATTTTAAAGGATATGGGGATAGACAAGAACCCCAGTGACAACTATAGTTTCTGAGTCAATTAAACAGAAGCTGACCATACATTTTCAAGCTAGTTATAAGGCTAGTCTAAGGATGAATATTGTCTGCCATCTTTATAAAACAACCTCTTAATTACAAACTCTCATTGACCACAGCTATGCAGTAGAAATCTCCAGTCTGCCTAAATTGGCATAAGGGAACTTCATAATGGTGCTTCCAGACAGGGGCTTAATATTGTAAATGGGTCATGGAATATCACAAATTGATTATTGGCAATATTTAAAAATAAATAAATGTTGGATTTATTCAGAAAGGGTAAATCTGGATTACATGGGTGGGGAAAAATATGGACTGGCATTTTGTTATCAATGACATCATAACAAATTCCTTCTGAAGATGAAGGGGCTTTCAATAATTTTTTTAAAAAATATATATTTACATACTGCTTAATTGCCAGAGTTTGTGGTATGACATGGATGCCTGCTGTTCAAAGAAGAGATGGGGAAACAAAAATGCCACTGGGCACATCCCTAAAGTTGTTCTTTGAATCCCGGCCTATGCAAACTGAACAAATTTGTATTTATTTTCTTGTTTTGGGTTTTATTCTGACACTGGTATATCTGGTGAGAGACATGAAGCTATATATAGCAGAGTCATTCTGTGTCCACAGGAAGTGCTGTTTAATCTCTCTCTGGCTCCAGAGATTTCAGACATTGCTCACACACATTTTTGAGCCTATCTTTGCAGTCTTAAGGGCTAGAAACTTGCATGAAAGGAAAGAAACGACAACATGAATATGCAATATGCTAGCTTGTGTGTTCATTGTAAAAACCCTATCTTTCTGTGCTGCTGCAGCATCACAATACTGCCCGCCCCCTTAAAAAAAAATACCCACGTATACTTGGCATCAGATACGAACTATCTGTATGCCTCTTAAAGAGGCCAGATTTTCATTTTTTGCAAACCACAGTTCGAAACAGACGGGAACCTAAGCTGGAAAACTGGCTGATAATTATGAAAGTCATTTGGAAATTACTATGTTCCCCCTCTCAAAGTCCTAAATTTTCTTATAACTAATGTATGTGCAAGATTCCTTTCTGAGATGTAGATTAGTTTTCATGAGGCCACTTGGGATTTGTAATACACTGCCTAGGCAACTCTTTCCTTCTTTGCAAGTTACGTGTGATGCCACTTTGTCCCTTGATTAGCTGTTGCTCCATGTTTGTAAGCATGGGGCAGAGGCAGGAAGATGTGGCAGTGGTTGGAGCACTGGCTCAGGCAGCAACACTTTTACTTGGGAGATGAGTGGTGAAAGATGCAGACACCTCTTTTCCCCACTGGCTTTCTTCATCTCCCACCCAATCTTGCAAGTGGAGCCAGATCCAGGTCAGCAATTTTGCAAGTTTTCTGGCAGATGTGGAAATCGCAGGGGCAGGACTGGTTGATGTGGAGACTGAGAAGAGAGTGAGGTCTGTGCTATGGTGGGGCAGGGGCAGAGGCTCACTCCAGTGACTGGATAATAGCTAGTTGTGTCAAAGTTAGAGTATGCCCGTCTTAGTTAAATGAGAGCTTCTGCGAGAAACAAGCTTAAATGAGGAGGGGTATGAGTGACTGCTCAGTCCTGTTGAATGTAACCGTCCAGAAAAGAGTAGGATTAGGATTTTCAAAATCACTACATTTCCTGTCCCCAACACAACAGCCAGGCTTGTGATGTGTTTTTCTAAATGTTTACATGATGCATACAGCTCAAGGGAGGACATGTGAGTTATTTTATCTGGAAAATTCCTAGCTAAATTGATTGCTTGTGTAAAGACTTCAGAGCCACAGTATTGCTCTGGAAATTATATAGCCATTTTTAAGAGTTTCTAAATTTTGAGAATCAATGCACCACCCACCGACCTTTTTGAGTTATATTATATAGATGCATATTCGTGTAAATTTATTAATTTTAATTACTACTAGAAACCCATATTTAGGGGCAAGGCAATTTGCCAGAGAAGCTACTCAGTTCCCAAAATATTTGCTGGTTTTAATATACTAGTGAGACAACAAGATCAGGTTTTTCTAAACCCTCTCAACAAAAGCTTAGAAACTCCTACTGAAAGCAGGCTACAATTCTACAGAATTACTTCATCCAGAGATGGTGGTAATAAAGACACTGAGAGAACAGGGGACAAAATGACCAGACCCATCACTGGAGAGAAAAGGGGGAAATAAATAGGTTTGCCATACACCCAGAAAACATGCCCAGAACATGCCCAGAAATCGGATGCCCAAAATGGCGTCTGGGGCAATTTTTTGGGGTTTTTTTCCTGGGTTTTCTTTGCAGGGCACACAGCAAGGGCTCCAGCTGCCCATGGTGCCGCTGCTGCTGGGACTGCCTGCTGCCTCCCTTGTTTGGCTGTGCGTGGCTGCCCTGTCGGGGAACTGCTTCTCTGAGGCGTGGGTGGTGCACTAGACGGCAGTGGCGCAGTGTCCTGAGCGCAGTGGGCTCTTGCTGTGGCCGCAGTGCCAGCACCTTATGTGCATTTCCCAGGGGCCTGGACCCACTGTTTACGTCTCTGAGCCTGCCCACCCAGCCACAAGGTGCGAGCGCCCCTCCCGACAACTCCCACTGTCTCCTGCAGGTAAAAGGGAGGCAACATAGGCTCATGTGCAAGTGAAGGAATGGCGAGACGTGCCTGCTGAGGGAAGTGGGAAGGCAGGGAATCCAGGGTGGGTATTGGGGGGGATGTCCAGATTTTTCAAATCAAATCAATCTTTATTACGGTCTAGAGACCCAACAAATCGTTACAAAGCAATGCACAATTCAGACAGCCTACCTCCAGGTTAAACAAGCATTTTGTTCAGACTTAAAGATAGGGATCATTGGTTCTTGCAACCACCGATAAAAACTTTGCCACTGCTAATGTTCTAGCGTTTGTCCCGTCTTCCAATAGGAGCCTGGCATAGTGAGCCTCTGATTTTCCCGGGAAAGGTACTAGCAAAGGTAACAAGATCATTACTTTTTGAAATATGTCAAGCCTAAAAATAAAAGATAATGAAACTAAAGGCTGAACGCTACACACCTTTGTGTGACCCAACTCGGTGCATATGCTGTCACCTGTATGGAGTGCTGAAGTTTCTTGCCTTACTTCAAAGCCCTAGCAGTTAACTCCACAGCATGCCCAGCAGGTTTACTGAGCAGTCAAAGCAAAAGCTATAATGACCAGGCAAACCTGCTTCTTGCAGGCCACCAAACACTCAGTAGTTAAGATGCCTTATTTTGCCAGTGACCATTTCCTTCCTAGAACTGTTATTCTGGAGGGTTCACATCATACTTGATATTTTGTTTAAGCACAACTGGCCTACTGTTTTCTTCTCCAATGCCCAACTCATCTAATGTGTTCAGATTAATTCTCATCTGTCATAACTGAGATACCATCCATGACAGATATCTGTTATAACTGAAATACCAGGGTGGCAGTCAGTGGTGTAGTGGAGCAAGGACAAAAACACTGCCACTTATGTCACAGCAGGGATGACGATATCATCTCCTGGGGCAGTATCTGCCAATCCTCTGCACGCCAAATAAATACACTCTAGTCTTCTCAGAAACTAAGAAACTAAGCATAGAAAGAGGTGGGTTGTATTAGCACAAACATCTAAGGGTTAAGCTGCCATGTTTATTTTGGAAAATCCTGAAGTCCCTTCATTATAGCCAACTGGTAGGTCATAAAATAGCAAGGAACCTTCCAAGTCCAGCAGAAATTGTCATAAGACTGGAGGGTGGTTACGAATAAAAAGCTAGCTTGGAATTGATATCAGCATTGGTTACAGGGATTGTTGTGAAGGGAATGCACTTCATCATTTACCACTGCACCACTGATGGCAGTACTGACTATCATCGGGACCTTGACAATATTTATCCCTGAAAGGAACCTATGAACATGGCAATCTCCTAGCAAACAAATGCCAGTGGTGCAACACAGTATGTTGTTGAGAAAAGAGCAGGTCACAGCATCAGCCATGTCCACGCTAGGTAATACTGCTGTATAGCACAAGAAGATGATATAAAACTGAAGTATCAAAAACAGAATGTCTTGTGCAGAGGTGACCCACTCCTAACCCACAGGACTGACTGCACCCCCCCCAAAAAAAATCCACCCCCAAGAGCAACCACAGTACAGACAAAAAAAATAAAAAAGATACAGCGGTACCTCGGGTTACAGATGCTTCGGGTTACAAATGCTTCAGGTTACAGACTCCGCTAACCCGGAAGTAGCACCTCGGGTTAAGAATTTTACCTCAGGATGAGAACAGAAATTGCGCGCCGGCTGCGTGGCAGCAGCGGGAGGCCCCATTAGCTAAAGTGGTACCTCAGGTTAAGAACAGTTTCAGGTTAAGAACGGACCTCTGCAACGATTTAAGTTCTTAACCAGAGGTACCACTGTACAGTGCTGAGGTGAGGCTGTTATTTTATGCTATACATATTTCTCTGTCCTCCTTCATGACTAACAGAAACAAAACAAGCTAGGAACCAAGAATAAGCCAACACCACCAAATTTGTGAATTTCATACAAGATGTAGGATTCAGCTTTCCTTGGCATACAATACAAGGAACATTTGAGCAGAGTTTTGATTTTCTTTTAAGCACTTCAAATGTACAGATGGGTACCCAGCCTCCAACGAACTCAATGATTCACAAAACAGCAGGCGCAGTGGATGTCAAGGCGTTATGCTGCTCATCAGTAACAACATTCAGTGAATGCCTCTGACACATTCCGCACTGTGGTCACAACAGCAATTCATGGCACTCTCTGGGGGGAAATGCTGTGTTTACAGAGTCACGTTTACTTACTGTACAGTATGTTTGTTCTTTGTAAGTAAGTGCTTCCAATGTCTAAGTTCTTTTAGAAAATGAATGCAGTCGGAATGAGAGCAGATTCTCCTGCATTCCTGTGGAACTACAGAAGTGTCCGATGCCACCTCAGCATATTCCTATGTTGTGCACGTGTCTCATAAACAAAGAACAACACAAACAACAGCAGAGGAAAATGGCAAATCAGCCATTTGTAGCAGAGAGGAAAGTGGCAAAGCTCAGGAGGAGCAGGAAGCATTGCACCTGTTGCAGCCTTCTCACAGTCTCAATTACATACACGGGATAAGGACAATTTCTGTTGTATGTACTTCTTTTAAACATTTGTTTTTCACAGTTTTCCTTGGAATGTACCACTGCACAGTGCTAGAGGCTATTACCTTAAATAGGCATAAAGAGGACTATCAGTTAAAACATGCATGCCCAAATGGCTAAACAGCAAAACAGCCATTTTTACTTGCACAGTTGGCATATGAAGTCAAAGGATACTATTAGCATCACAGCTTTGACAAACCTATGATATAAATACTTCAGAGTATTAGTCTGCATAAAACAGTTAATGGGCTAGGGCTTTCTGCCATGCACCACTTAAATTCAGACCCCTGTCTGTGGTGCTGAACTCACAAGTTACAACTAGGCTGCTGAACTCTTGAGATCCATTTTCATCCTCTTCCTATATGTCACAAGCAAACATATTACAGGCCACTTCACACATTGCACTGAAGGAAGTGCACAGTCTTCTACTTGGATGCAATTAGTCACGGCAACAAAACCATCTCGCAGTGGCTTCAGACGATTCTCTAGGCTGATATTTCTTCACTTTCATCTCAGAGGCCTGCCTGGCCTCTACCTTTTATCTACTTTGAAAGAAACAAACCTATAAAAGTTGTTTTGCTTTGTTTGTTTTTTTAAGAAAGTGCCTGTCATTACAATGCAGTGGACTTACCAGTCACTTTACAGGCTTCCAAAGCAGCATCTGGCTGTTGATGAGTAAATGGTGTCAAAAAGCTGGGCTCCTCTTTACGGTTACACATCTCATCCGTCACTTTCCCCTCTCTACTCGTTGCTTCTAGTTTCTCTGAAGAACCAGGGACCATCTTCTTGAGAACAATCCCCCCTTCCTTTGACGCCCCCACCAAAGCCACATTTTCCAGAGATGTTTTTGCATCTTTAATAAAGGCAGTTATTCTTTCTTCACCTTGAGGGCACTCAAGGGCAGCAAAATCCTCTTTTTTTGACACCAGGGACATTGGCGCAGTATTTTCTCCATCATCCTTGTGCTCTTTCTGCTGTTCTGATAAAGTAGTGGGAATAGCTTTCTCCATTCCTTGTGGATTTCACCGTGTCAATTTGACAAACCAAACATCAAGGCTTTGGGTGGATTTGCATCAATTACTGCCAGACAACCTATAATAAAAAAGTGACAAAATGTTCAAAAGACTGAATTTCACACAAGCCCGTTTCAGACATTTTGGTTAAGATGCAGTACACTCAACAGCTTCTGAATTTATATAACAAATGCTTTAAAAATTGTAGCTAAGGCCTAAGAACAGCTCACATTTCTGGTGTGGAGCACAGCAATTCCTATTTCAACAGACTAGCATGCTACAAGAAAATGAAAAATATGAAAAATGGAAAACATATTAACCTCAACTTCACTGTAGGACAGAGGGTGGCCAACCTGCAGCATGTGAAACAGGTAGTAGTAGGTTGTAGCATGCCCAGACTGGACAGGAAGGCTGTCAGGTCTGGCCATGACCCAGTAACAAGTCTGAATCAGTCCTGCGGTGCCAGCTCAGTCCCTGACTCAGCAGCCTTGAAGCCACTATAACCTTTGTGAGGGATTGCAAACCTGTGGGCCTCTAAATGTGGTTTGTCTACAGGTCTCCTCATTTCTGACCACTAGCCGTGATGGCACCTGAACATCATGTGGAAGCCTACAGGTTTCTCACACCACTTCTAAGTGGTATTATATCATGCTTTGGGCTTTCTCTTTATTTGGCAACAGTGGCTATTAGCCATAATTGCCATGTTCTACCTCCACTGCCAAGAGGTAGTATGCTTTGAATGTCAGTTGTTGTGAACCACCGGTGGGGAGAGCGTTACTGCACTCAGATCCTGAGTCTAAACTTCCCAGAATAGGCCCCTGTGTTTGGCCAGAGTGCTGGACTAGGTGGTCCTTTGGCTTGATCCAGCTGATCTCTAAATGTTCTTATTATCACAATCAAAGAGTCATAGGGGTTTTTTCCCCTACAACTGACTAGCATGACTATCCCTCTGGAACTTGCCAGGAAGATTGTCCACAATGAATTATCTAGTTTGGGATTTAAGAGTAGGTCCACACCTTCACTATAAAATAACAGTGGGATGAGCTCTATAGACTTCTCCACATCCTTAATGAAAAATGTGTCTTAACCACATTTTAGCCATTGCCAAGATGTTTCTGAATGGGAACTAGAGGCACTAATAGTGCTGCAGCACAAGCATTAAATTGTACCACTGCAATTTATGCTCACAAATCAAGTCATCTCCTCAGAGGAGAATGGTTGCATTGAGTGCAAGTGAAAACAAGGAGGGGTAACTGTATGACACTTAAGTTCACCAGGTCTATAGGGATACCCTACTTCCCTTACAACAGTTTTCTTTTATCTTGGCTGTTGGACTACAACTCCCACCAACCCTGATGGGAGTTGTAGTCCAACAGCATCTGGGGACCTCACTTTAGAGAACACTGCCTTACACGACACCTGATAGGATCCACAGTTCAACAGCTGCAATGAGATGCAAGGGCAAAGCGTTCCACATAAATAAGCAAAAGACATTACCATCATGGGGTGATGGGAAAGAGAGGAATCTGCTGAATTGTGGGCTGGTCTGCAACAATGAAGCCAACTCAGATCAACATCAACAGAAATGGAACATTTATTTATTTATTTATTTATTTATTTATTTATTTATTTATTTATTTATTTATTTATTTATTTCCCACCCATCTGGCGGGGCTTCCCCAGCCACTCTGGGCGGCTTCCAACAAAATATTAAAATACAGTAATCCATCAAACATTAAAAGCTTCCCCAAACAGCATTCACAGCATATTGATGCAATCCACCTTTGGGATATCATAATTCAAGGGATGTGCTCTTGGGAATTTTCCTTTACTTTCCTCCATATACTCATAATGACTATGCCTACACACAGGATTTACACCGTTTGTTATCGAATTATGTGAAATCTTCTGTTTTCCAGATAGCTACTATGCCATTTCTTATCAACGCTGCTCTTTCTAGTTTCAGGCCTACAGAACTGAGCTAAACCCTCATAAAACAAATTTTAAAGCAAGACATAATGGAGTTCATTGTGGGTTCAGGCAATTCCTTCAAACTGGCACTGTCACATTGAACAAAATAATATGCTGAAACCAATTTCATACACAGCAAGAAATACAGAACTCATTAATGCATTTTAGATATGTCCTATTAGTTTAAATATATTTATATATTTATTAACAAGAACTCCTATTTGTTTCAGAGATCCCAATTAATTCTTAGCACAGAAACCACCTTTCTTCTAGAACTGGCTGTGTATATATTATCTCTCACGCACATCCACTACATGCTCTTGTCATTGGGCCCCTCTTACGAGTCCTATTATCTCTTCAACTACCCCACACCCTGACCAGTTAAACTAGCTACCAGTGAGACACAAATTATTTTTGTCCAAATTTATCAGTTCCAATGTCATTCTACATTAAAACTGACTGGGGAGAACACATGCCATGAACATACAACTTGCTCTCTATAAAACTTTAATTTCAAAATCATTATTTTGCATTCTGGATTACCTCACAACTTTCCTCAGCAATTAATATGAAATATACTACCACATACACACAATCCTCAGGTAAAGGACACATAACAAACAAGACAATGTCAATGAATCACAGTATTTGGGAATCTACTGTTAACAGCCAAGTCCATTTCATGTTTATATGGGACCCATCAGCTCAAATCCCTAAGTGTCCCTTCCATGCACGGAAGGCTTTTGATCCAGGATGTCTTCTGCTGGCAGTACGAAGTTGGTCTGTCGGTCTGTCTGTATCTTTCCCACTCCCATTTTCCTTCAGGTAGTTCCCCAACCCTTCAGTAGAGGGTTCAGAGGGAAATCAGCAAAGGTTACCTCTCATCCACCTGCAAGAGAGTCTCATGAGCAAGAACCCTAATCACAGGATGATCCTACCAGCAGAAGGGAACTCCTCTGTATTCAAGCCATTGGGTTCACCGCGACTTAAAGCTAAAGGTAAAGGGATCCCTGACCGTTAGGTCCAGTCGCGGGCAACTCTGGGGTTGCAGCGCTCATCTTGCTTTATTGGCCAAGGGAGCCGGCGTACAGCTTCCGGGTCATGTGGCTAGCATGACTAAGCCGCTTCTGGCGAACCAGAGCAGCACATGGAAACGCCGTTTACCTTCTCACCAGAGCAGTACCTATTTATCTACTTGCAATGCGTGCTTTCGAACTGCTAGGTTGGCAGGAGCTGGGACCGAACAACGGGAGCTCACCCTGTCGCGGCTTGCTTACAGGTAAATGGGCCTCAGGCTGAAAGCCTATACTCACTTATCTAGGAACAAGCTCCTTTGAAATGGGATTTGTATTTCTAAGTAGACATTGGTTTTCACATACATGTGCATACAGTGGCAGCTAAGAATTCTATACAGACTTTTTTTCTCTCAGGCTTCCCAATACTTAGAGAGGGTCCCCCCCCAAAAAAAAATACACTTAATGAAACTGTGAAAGAACTTTAGGTTAAAATTCAAGCCAGAAATTTAGCAATGGAAAAGAAGTGACCACAGTATGCTTCAAAAGCTTAAACCCCAAATCAGAAAGAACTAACTAATTACAAAACAAAATGAATTCATCAGTCAGAGAACTATCTTCATTTAATAATATTTTAGCAGAGCAGACATAAGAGGCCCTTACATGTTGCCTGGTCCACAGGCATCATGTTATTATCTTATTGGCTACTTCTATAGAGCCCAGATTTGTTCTCTTTCTACTGTACTGTACTAGCTAGAATCTAGAGCCAAGATGCAGAATGCCCATTTGGAACCTCAAGAAGTGCTGTAACTTAGCAGTGAGCACTGAAGAGTGTGCACAAACCAGTGCAAGCAACAGAGCAACAAATGTAGTTACCACTAGGAGGAGATAGATGCCCAAAAGTGGTGATAAGTGAGGCTATGGCAATCTAAGTAAACACATGTGGCTTGTGCATGAGAGGTGCAAGATAAAATACAGGAGACAACAGCTTAGCAAGTCTTTTTCCTTAAGGTGACAAACTTGTTGCACCTTTCTTCCATACAGGCTGTTCCTGGATGAAAACATTCACCAGACGAGCCACAACAATCACCCTGAAACATGTCTTCCCAACATGTCTTCCTGGCATGTGCCAGGAGTGACCTTGTAAACCCAATATTAGTTCACAAAGATGCTACAGAAGAAGAGCAGCAATAACATTAGGTCTATATACATAAATACTTTGCCCAGCATCATCATCATAATCATCAGAGGCAATTTGGTTCTCAAACTGCCTGCCCTATTAGGTACTTCTTCTGGTTTTAAGGCTGAAGAACTAAACAGGCCATGCCACCAACAAGCTACCTCTGATAACTATCATTGCACAGAAAATACTGGCCAAGGTGGACTGATGCACTGCCAGAATTCCTTCTGTTGTGCACCTTTGCCAGGAGAAAGCAGAGCAAATTACTCAAGGAGGAAATTATTTTGGCAGTTACTGAGTAATTAATTTTTCTAAAGTGGCAGTTATTAAAAGCACAGTTCAGGCACTCAAAATTGCCATAGCAGCCTTTTATAGGGTTACGTTCAGAAATATAATACAGAAACTTCATCATTTGCCACAGATACTGTAGAAAAACACAGACACAAAAAATGAAAAAGAATGGGATTAGTTCCACAGAAAGGTTTCACACAGCAATACAAATTCACAATTTTAAGATTATTATAGTCTGGATCCACCAAAACGTGCTGGAGCAGTACAATTATCAAAACCATTTAAATGAAACTAAACTGCAATAGCATGTAAGCTTACTCTGAAGTTAGGCCTGTTATATTTTTCCTCAGGTTAGAGTGCACAAGATTGCAGCCTAGGAATGATATTTCTGTTTCTAGTGCCCAAACTTTGTGCGTGTGTGTTTGTGTGTAAAACTTCCTGGTTAGCAGACCACAGTTGTCATGTCTTGTTGAATGCCTTTATGTACCACTTTCTGTCACAAGTGACCTCTAGACAGTTTAATTTAGTGATAAGATACTTTGTTGGTACAGTATATAGAAGCAATGCAACTTGAAAGAGAAAAATCAATCTGATGAAGAATTTGAGGAAAATTATATAAGTAACACTATCCATGTACAAGTTTCTTTACAGACATTACTCTGGGAAAATATGCCTCAACCCCAGAGAAATTACAATCTGAATTTTCCCATTGTGGCTTAGGCAAGGTGAGCAGAGAGAGACTATTAACAGATCCAAGAAAAGTTTCCAAAGAATCTTTTCAGGAGCTGTGGTCTCTCCCCTCTGAAAGTATGATAATTTACACAAAGAAGTGCTCTTTGGGCTCTCTTTCTCTGGCACCATACACAGGGCCATGTTCACAGAAACCCTTCCACATATATTATTTTTCTGAAGAGGCTAAATAACCTGCCTATATTGTTCTATACCTTGCTGCATTTCAGCTCAGAAATTCATCTTCAAAACATTAGGAGAGTCTGCTGAATCAGGCCAATGGGCCCACCTAGTCCAGCGTCCTATTCTTACAGTGGCCAACTGGAAGCCCGTGGGAAACTCACAAGCAGGATTCAAGCACAAAGCATCCTCCCCTCCTGTGGTTTCCATCTTCATCAAAAACCAATTAACAGAGCTACTATTACAGTAAAATGTTATGAAGCGTTTTAATAACTTGGTCACAATGAAAATACCATGCATTCAGTCTTTCAGCTGCAATCACAAGCCTTCAAATACACAAGGCATAGCTAATCAACAACTGCCTGAACATGCAAGCAGACTGAGTTCTAAATTTAATAAAAAACAAGCCTTTTAAAAGAAGTTAATTCCACAGTGCCAAATGCATGCATACATATGAGCCTCCAACTATTACTTAGCAGATCTTCCCATTATATACATTTCTGCAGTAACACATCATGGAGGAACCAATAAGCAACTGTTAGAGGCCTAGGGAATACTAGCAGGCAAAAGAAGCCCCGTTTTCCATTACCAGTCAAGCAATCTACCACCCACGAGAGGCAACAAGCAACTATCCAAGGTGTGCAATCAAATAGTAAACTCTGCTTCTACCTGTCCCCACCAATTTACAGTGGTGCCTCGCAAGACGAAAAGAATTCGTTCCGCAAGTCTTTTCGTCTTGCGATGTTTTTCGTCTTGGGAAGCACGGTCCGTCGCAACTGCGCCTCTTCAAGCGGCTTTTAAAAAAAAGCGCAAGACGTTTTCGTCTTGCGAAGCAAGCCCATAGGGAAATTTGTCTAGCGAAGCAACGCAAAAACGGAAAACCCTTTCGTCTAGCGAGTTTTTCGTCTTGCGAGGCATTCGTCTTGCGGGGCACCACTGTACTTATCTTTTAATATTTCTATACAGTACTGCTTTTCAGTTTATTCCCCCCACAAGTTAGTTTATAACAATAAAAATAACCATATACTAAAAACAATTAGTGTCAAAACTATCCAACAGAAATAATAATATCCATACTAGACAAAACTCTTTGGCAGAGAACTCCATAAGTGGAGGGCTTCCCCAACCAAGAGAGATCTCTCTCCAGTTACCACTCATCTCATCTCACATTATTCCTAAAAGACTCCCTACAGCTTACTTGTTTTCCTGCCTGCGTCTCTATAAGAAACATGAAAGCTAGGAGCAGAGCAAAGGAACCTGATAGCTTTAGTAAACTCTAAGCCCTAGCTGGACTTTTCATCTCTTATTTGACCCAAATCTGTAACTTCTAGAAAGGCAAACAGTTACATGCCTGCAGTAAGGGAGACTTGGAGTCACTCTTCACTATCAGTCTGTTGGGAGTAATTAAAAAGGCACCACTGACAAACCTTTACATATAGGATGCCCTGTAAAGGCCTGTTTTAGTTCTTTTTAAGAGTTTTCATTCCTTTAGGATTACAGCAGTCCTCATACACTGGCCTGACTTGCACATCACACTAAGCTAAACCATGGCTTAGCTCAACATAGCAGCAGGAAGACTGGAAGAGCAGCAAGGCAGTCACATTATCTTCTCTGGAAGCCGACACACCTACATGATCACATTAAGTCATGGTTTGGCTTAAACCAGGTCACTGTGTCTTTTAGCTGAGCATTATATGGGTATCATAGAATCACAGAATTGTAGAATTGGAAGGGATCATGAGGATCATCTAGTCCAACCCCCTGCCATGCAGGAATCTTTTGTCCAATGTGGGACTCAAACCTCTGACGCTGAGATGAAGAGTTTCATGTTCTACCGACCTGAGCTATCACAGCTACAAGTATTAATTGGTTAATTGAACTAATCAATGGCAACGAATATTCATCAGAGACTGGTCAGATGAAGTGGACTAGTCCACAAAAGCTTATGCTATAATAGATGTTAGTCTTTTAAATTGCCACAAGATTATTCATAGATTTTGCTGCCACAAATTAACATGGCCATACCCCTGAAACTCATCTAAAACTACATAGGCAAACGCATGTAATGCGGTGGACTATATATTTTAAGGTTCAAATAGTTCATCCTGAATGTTATAACTTTTCCAAATTCCAACAGGCAGCACTGAACCTTTCTTCTGGCCATGTTCAGTAAAGCAATCCTTTGCTGCAGATTATTAAGTCTTTTTTGTTTTATAAGAGAGGTATTACATTTGTCTCACTGCATTACTACACAATGCATATACATTTGGTCCCAAAAATTAATCTCAACATCTACGAACAACCTCTCCCCCCTCCCCAACAAAATATTCATTTTGCATGTTCTTCTATCTCCGTCACCATCCAGCCTTTCACTCTCACGGTACACAGGTTTAAGATGCATCCAAGTACTCTCAACAGTTCTGGCACTACCTGCTCTATTTCACCTTCAGCATCCCACTACTTTCCAAAGGACAGTGCCAGCTGAAAATATGGAAACTAAGGTCTGCAAATGACATAACCACTTAACACAGGAAGACATCCAGGTATGATAAAGATAAACACAATATAATAATTTAAGCAAAAAATGCCTCACCCCATATTAACTTCAAAACATTTTAAAGTGCACCAATATTGTCCAAGGCTTCATATTTCACAACCTGATAGAAACAATGCTTACTCAGCACAGTCAAAATAATTTCTATTGGTCTTTCTTCCAAGTATGTAGGTTTAGGATAATAGTCTTAAGCACTGTCCTAACTGATTCTTTGATTTGCTGCAGCAGCAAACTTTTGGCAAATTGCCCAAGTGAGAGCACGCACCAAATAAATTGCCACTATCAATGGATAGGAAACTTACTTCTTAGTAGACATGTATAGGATTGTGTTGCAAGTCCCACAGAGTGCAATGGGGCTCACTCTGTCAGGTAATCAAGTACAGCAACTTAAAGAGGGGGAGAAGAGGCAGAAATCTGACACAAAGTAGACCTATGTCTGTGAGTCCCTCATCCTAATGGGTGCAGCAGTTCCGTGTATTGCACTAGTTCAAGCACATCCATTTCTCTCACAAGTATAACTTCATGTAACAGCGCATGACAACACAGAGGAACTGTGCCAAGGAGAAGACTGTGGCTTCTTTACAATGAAGCCCCCAAACTCTTGGATCTTTGGGTCAAGCAAAAGGCAGGTGTCCTCTCTTGTCCCACCCACCTCGAGGCTCATTTGCTCTCCTCCCAGAGGAAACACTGACTTACCGGCTTGCTGAAGAACCCCGGGAGTCATTCATGCCCCCACCCTAAGCACCACCACCCCACTCACCCACGCAGAGGGTGTGTGTCCCTTCATGAGCATCCCACTCAGTCTCATCACCTGATGCCAGGTCCGGATGCCCATCACTCCACGCACACCTGTGACCCGCCTGCCGCTCGGAAGTCCTTCGACGGACACCTCCCCCCTTCCCCGGCACCTGTCCGCCTTCCCGGGAGCCTCCACCCAGTCACCTGCAAGCCCCTCGGGTGTGCCTCGCTGCCCAAGCCTCCTCGAGACCGGGCACCTGCCACCTTCCACCTGCCCCATTCGGACTCCCCACCACTTGACCTCCCCTCCCCACTCCGCTCCAGGGGGGAAGAGAAGCGGAGCTCCCGCCCGGCTCGTGGCCTACCTGTCACTTACCTCCCTGACAGCAAGGCTCATTCACGGGCGCTCCTTCCCTCCTCCTCCTCCTCCCTCCTTCCCTGTCACTTGCCCTCCTCCTAGGCACCGCCTCCTCGTCCCCTCCTGGCTCCATCCCCTCCGGTCAGGTCCTCCTTTCCCAGCCTCGCCGGGGCGCACTCACCATCTTGCGCCCAGTGCTGCCGCCGCCCCGCGCTGGGTGCTCAGGGCTTTCTCGTTCCCCCTCGGCAGCCCCGCTGCACCCTCCTCTTCTGCCCTCCACCCGGCTCCGGCCTCTTCAGCAGCAGCAGCCGAGGCCGCCGCGCCGGGGACATGGCTCCTTTAAATCCTCCTCCTCTCTTTCAGCTTCTCCCCCCGCGCCACCACTCCCCGCTCCGTCCCACCAACTCCCTCCCTTTCTCTACCCGGCCAGCCCAGCTGCCTGCGCCGCTCCCGCCGCGCCCCCCTCCCCTCTCATCTCCTCCTTCCGAGTCGCGACCGCAGAGCGTCTCTAGCAACGCGACGGCAGCGGCGCCATGTTGGGAGAGGCAAAACGAACTCTTCCCCCCCACGGGATGACGTCATGGGGCCGCCGAGGCCAGAGCCTCAGGCAACTATATTGCGCGCGGGGCAGGCTGGGGTGGGGTGTCTGAACTAGCTAACGGGCCGGGGCACTGGGACAGCTGTGGTGACTCAACTTGCCCAGGGTCAAAGCGAATACCCTCCGAACTGTGGCAACGTGGCTTCTCTCTTGGTGGCCACTTGTCCCCGGAAAAGAGAACCAGGGGCGGGCCACGTTATGTCCAAAAGCCCGTGGCCATTGGGGAGGAGGGAGAGAGGGCAGGTGTATTGGCGCTTCTTGTCTGGAGTTACGCCTGAGGAGACCGGCTGGGACAGTCGCCCTGGGAGGGAAGGAAGGAAGGAAGGAAGGAAGGAGGGAAACCTGCATGACTCCTTTCACACGACGTCCAGAAGCGCTAGCCTCGAATACACTTACTTCTGACGTGGTCCAGCACGCATGGCGGGAAGGAGGCGCGCTCCCTATCGGAGAGTCCTATTGCTAACCCCCTCAGCGTCCCGAAATCAAAGCGAAAGGGCGCCAGAAGAACCCATACATACAAGTTCTTCAGCCTTTGATATGAGTGGGGTTTAGCTGGGTGGCAAACCTAAAAGGGAGCGATCCGGCCCCATCAGGCGCCCAAGCATCCAGAGCGAGTGGATGTTTCGCCACGCAGGCGAACGTCCGTGTTCCGAAGTGAAGGCGGGACAGCTCACCCCACCCTTGTAAACACCAATCAACAATACTGATAATGAAAACGTATTTACTCTCCACGACCAGAGGAACTAGACGTTCATTCTTTGAAGCTGTGCATTAACGCCACCCTCTTAATTTTGGATATATTTTTTTGTTTCACTTTGCTTTCATTTAATCCAGAAATAATTGAATAAAAATAAAAGATCATCAGAGTTGACTGCCAAGTATGCATGCCTGCGGGCTTCACACAGGCACTGTGAAATCAAGATGCTGGACTAAATGGGCATTTGGCCTGATCCAGCAGCTTCTTATGTAATTATAGGATTACAACTTTAGTATTAACAGAACAAAAAGCAAGCCTGGCCAGATGAAAACCTGCACAACCAAGAGACTGTGATTCCTATAATAAAATTACCAGGGCTTGTTCCAGTCAGCAGATCTCCCCTCTGTACATTTCTCCAACATTATTACACCATCCAGCATTTTCCAAACATCTAGCCCATGATTCCAATCTCCTATTTTGTCTCTCTATGATCCTCATGAAACCCACGCTGCAATACTATTTAGGTTTACTCAGAAGTCCCACTGAATTCTTTGAGACGCTACAATCCTACACCCGCTGAACTTTTTGTGACTTCTCTCCTTGAAAATGTCTCCAGTAATTGGACTGGAAAGACGGCATCAGGAAAAGGGGGGTGGGGGAGAGACCCAAATTGCCCTTACAATATGGGGTTGCATTGTCATCATAAAGTTCCCTCAGACAGTCTGGCAAGTCATTAAAAGAAAAGAACACTGGCAAAGTGTTAAGGTAAAGGATCCCTGGACAGTTAAGTCCAGTCAAAGCTTCAAGCCGAGGGAGCCAGTGTTTGTCCACAGACAGCTTTCTGGGTCTTGTGGCCAGCATGATTAAACCGCTTCTGGTGCAATGGAACACCGTAACACATGGAAACGCTTTTACTTTCCTGCCAAAGCAGTACCTATTTATCTACTTGCACTGGTGTGCTTTCAAACTGCTAGGTTGGCAGAAGCGGGGACAGAGCAACGGGAACTCACTCTGTCATACGGATTCAAATCGCTGACCTTCCAACCAGCAAGCCCAAGACGCTCAGTGGGTACTGGCAAAGTAAACTGATATTCACACCATGTAAGTGACCTTGCTTCCCAGGCTGCTGTGCTTAAAAAGACCTCATAGATGCTTGATACCTTAGAAGAGCTGATACTTGTCAGAATAAGATATTATTATTTATTATATCTCTGTACTGCCCTTCAGCCAAGGATCACAAGGTGATTCACAATATAGGTCAAAACCAGCGCTTTGAATTGGGCCTGGAAACTAATTGTCACCCAGTGCAGTTGGGCCAGGATTGATGCAATATGCTCAAACCTCTTGCCCTGGTGAGCAACCTGGCTGCCAAATTCTGCACCAGTGAAGTTTCCAAACCATCTTCAGAGGCAATTCCATAGCTATAGTACAGTGCTTTGGTTCAGTTAAAAGTAATGTGCAAGGGCAAATGCCAAAATAAGTCAGTAAGGGAGTCTGTTAATTGTAGCCGCAGGTCACTGACTGGCCTGACTCTCTGCTGTCTTTATACCACTGACATCCCCATTCCATACTGTTACAAACTAAATAGTAACTGTTAGGGCCATAGTGGCCGGAGCTGTACAGTATCTATAAATAGTTTATTGTATTTTATAGTATTTATATAATTTGTAATAAACCTAAAATAGCTTTAATCTGCCCATTTTGTGACAATGAAATAAGTCTTTAGACCTCATGTGCTCAACTCACCACTTGGGGGCCACATGCAGCCCTTGGGGGCCTTCAAGTGTGTCTTGCATAGGTGACCAAGCAGCCTTTACTGCTGAATGTTGCTATCTCTGTGCCATGATTGGGCTTCCATATACAGTATATAAGATTTTCCCCAGCCTGCCGAGCAGCTGTTTGGCAGGCTGGGGATAGTGCAGTTCTGGTGGTGAATATGATGCACAAGGTGGGAAGGGGGCGGGGGCTGTCCACCACTGAGATGTGCCTCTGCACTGCTGTGTGAGGTCATTTGGGGCACACTACTGATATATAAAACCATATGCATTTAAATATTAATAAAGATTCAAAGAGATTCAAATAAAGTGGGTACACTTAAAAAAAAATCATTTATTGCATAGCATTCTGTTGAGGTAAATTAGGACCCAGAACCATCCAGAAAAGAAAGTGGGTAATTACTGGAGAAAATCAGTTTATCTTCACAAGGTGAAAGGAAATGGCCAAATGTGTGGGTGGTTGGTAGGCAGCAGTTAAACATTCATAATCTGAGAACGGAGCAAACTGTTTCTTCATGTACACAGAAAAACAGACTCTGCTCCAGCTATAGCCAGTCATGACTAAGGACCTTTGAAAGCAATGGAAAGAAAATCACAACCCTTTTGCTTTTCATGTGATTTAGACCACATGCATGTCTACTCAGAAATACTATAAGTACCACTGAATTCAGCTGTGTATCCCTAGGTAAGTGTGTGTATAGGGTTGCAGCTCAACATTACCTGGAGTGAAGCTAATAAATCTGGTAAGAGAGCAATTAAATTTTAGTTTTAAAATTTGCTTGCACTCAAATTTATAGCATGATATTTTTAAACAAGTCTGATTTAAATCAACATTTTAATCATTGAGTTTCATCTACCCTGATTTATTATGTGTTCTCAGCACTCAAAATTTCTGCTTTTACCTTGCCCCACGCTTTCTTTCTCTATACAGTGGTACCTTGGGTTAAGTACTTAATTCGTTCTGGCGGTCTGTTCTTAACCTGAAACTGTTCTTAACCTGAAGCACCACTTTAGCTAATGGGGGCCTCCTGCTGCTGCCGCGCCGCCGGAGCACAATTTCTGTTCTCATCCTGAAGCAAAGTTCTTAACCCGAGGTACTATTTCTGGGTTAGCAGAGTCTGTAACCTGAAGCGTATGTAACCTGAAGCGTATGTAACCTGAGGTACCACTGTATTCTCCCTTAACTGCAATTGCCTGAGCACTCACTCAGCCTCACCCTCCTTCCTGCCTGAAACCTCCACTTCAAAAACAGTGCTATTGCATGCATTTTGAAGAATAACCTTATTATTGTGCAACTGACAATGATGTAATAGTCTACAACCTGCTCTTTTTTTTGGTGATGTTCTTTTAGTAATGGTTATTAAAATTAATGTTTCTTTTTACACTGTCCACTCCTCTGGTCTCGCATTGCATACTCCTTCTGAAGCTCTTCCAGTATGAACATAATGTTACACACAGTGCAAGATTCCAGGGGTATCAGCGCTCTTACCAGGGTCTGTGTTTCCTTTTCGATAATAAGGCACATTGCCTTCATCATTAGGAAACATTCATGTTCTTTTCCTCATCTCCTTCCAACATCCAGTGATCTGAACTCAGAACCTCTAGATGCAGACTGCCTGCTAGCATAGGCAAAGGGATCCCTACATTTTACATACAATGACTATCATAGATATCATAATTTAATATATTGCTGGTGGACAAACACCAGGACACAATTTTTCTAAGAAAAGATGGTGGGTGATCTAAAGCTGCTGCCTGGGTGTATTGTACAGATCTTGGCATCTTGTCAAAGCTAGAGTCTGTCAGTAATTATCTGATAAGTATACTTCCCTACACCTCATTAAACATCTTTGTCTGCTGACCAAATGGATCAAATGAGCTTCTTGAGGACAGCTCTCATGTGCACTAATCCAATGATTTTGACTTGCATAGTGCAAGTGGTGCGGTCTGCGGTTGTTATATAACTTATATCCAACCCAGCAAACAATAATCTTTAGCCTTTCCCTCCACGTGTCATATAAAATGTTACAGCTCCATGAAAGCTCTTTATAAGAAATTGTTGCAGAAAGAGAAGCAATCTTTAATCACTGGAGCTTGAACCTTTCTAGAACATAAACTGCAGTTAACGGCTTGTCGGGTGGGAAAGATGTACATTCAATATGTTGTGCATTTAATCAAATAAATAAAGTTTCTCTAAACAATGTAAGGTAATGTTTTTTAAATATCTTTAAATTTAAGTTTTCTATTCTTTCCATTATGTTTCATTAAGTTTCAACATTTTTAACATATACAATCAAAACACAATTTCTTCGTTTTTCTTATTTTTATCGACTTCCCACCCCATTTTCCATGAAGTTGTTGTTTCTCCCCTTCTGCTCCCCCACGTCTTCAATCTATTAAATCATAACCACAATATCCTAATCTAATCACTTCTGTTGCTCATAGCTCAAATCCTGCTCGTGAGTTCATCATACAGCCGTACCTTGGAATTCATACAGAATCTGTTCTGGAAGTCCATTTGACTTCCTGGAAGCTCCTGCAGCCAATCGGAAGCCATGGAAGCCCCGTCAGACGTTCCGCTTCCAAAAACAATTCACAAACCAGAACAGTCTGTGGTGTTTAGCAGCCAAAATGTTCAAGAACTAAGCTGTTCGAAAAACAAGGTACGACTGTTCTATAT
Source organism: Podarcis bocagei (assembly GCF_964188305.1). NCBI lineage: Eukaryota > Metazoa > Chordata > Lepidosauria > Squamata > Lacertidae > Podarcis > Podarcis bocagei. The sequence goes on from NC_138126.1 coordinate 90,707,077, forward strand.
TTCATTAAATAGTCAAAAAAAGGCATTCTTCCATAAAATACTTGTCATTAGATTTTCTTTAAATTTTCTAATGCATAGTCATTATCTTTTAGAATCCTTAAAAATGCAGTATTACTTTTTAATTAGATGTCATGTGTAAATGTTTGGTAAATATAACCATCTAATTACTTATTCATTAAAAGCCATATAGTTAATTGGCTAAGACTGCAATTCTATACCTACTTATTTGGCGGTAAGCTCCATTGAAACTAAGTTCATAGAATCATAGAGTTGGAAGAGACCACAAGAGCCATCGAGTCCAACCCCCTGCCAAGCAGGAAAAAGTTAGATTTATATATGAGTAGATATGTATAAGATTGCACTGTAGGGTATGATAGTCCTGACTGGTAAGAGTTTACATTCAGATTTCAAAAATACTTTACCAAGTAGTAATAATCTGAGCTGAAATTGACCCTTCCCGTAATATTTTCTTGTGTTAACATTTTAAATAATAACATTTCTATTCTGTACTTAGATTTGAATTATTTAATTTTAGATCAGGAGCATGTGGCAGGGACCATGGGTATTTTATTTACATATAGCACCTAACACATTTTCGTTGGTTTCATAAATAATGCATTATTATGAAGATTTAAAAACGATATTGTTAATGCTATCAAGCTCCAGATATATAACTTTTTAATATGCCATTTCCCCCTCAAACGTCACCCTCTGTCATCTCTATTTAAATAGCTCCTAAGGTACACAAAGGGTCTTTGTGGCACTTTTTAGAAAGGCTATCACACTGGAAATAACCTGAAAAAAGCGATTCACGTCATGTACCTTTCCAACATCTTCTGCAGTGCAGACTGATGCAAAGCCCTCACAACCTATATTTTTAGATATATCTATCCAGTGGTTTAAATTTTGCTCTATACTACATTTCTCAATATAATTGGTACATACGCATCCCGCAAATACAGACTTCTCCCTCAGGAGAAGATCAAGGGAAGTAATAGTGCCACTGTATTCTGCTCTGGTCAGACCTCACCTGGAGTACTGTGTCCAGTTCTGGGCACCACAATTCAAGAAGGACACTGACAAACTGGAATGTGTCCAGAGGAGGGCAACCAAAATGGTCAAAGGCCTGGAAACGATGCCTTATGAGGAACGGCTAAGGGAGCTGGGCATGTTTAGCCTGGAGAAGAGGAGGTTAAGGGGTGATATGATAGCCATGTTCAAATACTGTATATAAAAGGATGTCACATAGAGGAGGGAGAAAGGTTGTTTTCTGCTGCTCCAGAGAAGCGGACACGGAGCAATGGATCCAAACTACAAGAAAGAAGATTCCACCTAAACATTAGGAAGAACTTCCTGACAGTAAGAGCTGTTCGACAGTGGAATTTGCTGCCAAGGAGTGTGGTGGAGTCTCCTACTTTGGAGGTCTTTAAGCAGAGGCTTGACAACCATATGTCAGGAGTGCTCTGATGGTGTTTCCTGCTTGGCAGGGTGTTGGACTCGATGGCCCTTTTGGTCTCTTCCAACTCTATGATTCTATGATTCTAGGACTTTCAGAAAGTCAATTTATGTATTACATAATATAATATAATTTTTTATTTATACCCCGCCCTCCCCAGCCAAGGCCGGGCTCAGAGCGGCTTACAAGCAATAATAAAAACAAGATGAGTGATTACAACTTAAAAACAAAAATAAAATACAACATTAAAATAATGGAACATTAAAATATTAAAATGGAGCCTCATTGCAGGAGAAGGAAAAGAAAAAAGAAAAAGGGGGCGGAGGGAATCAAATTGGCTCCAATCCAAAGGCCAGGCGGAACAACTCTGTCTTACAGGCCCTGTGGAAAGAGATCAGATCCTGCAGGGCCCTGGTCTCATGAGACAGAGCGTTCCACCAACTTGGGGCCAGTGCTGAAAAGGCCCTGGCTCTGGTTGAAGCCAATCTAACTTCCTTAGGGCCTGGGACCACTAGGGTGTTGTTATTTATGGACCTTGAGGCTCTCCGTGGGGCATACCAGGCGAGGCGGTCCCGTAGGTACGAGGGTCCTAGGCCGTGAAGGGCTTTAAAGGTCAAAAGCAACACCTTAAATCTGACCCTGTACTCCACCGGGAGCCAGTGCAGCTTGAAAAGCACTGGATGAATATGCTCCCATGGCATATTAGGTGCACATTTGCTTAAGACTAAGTCCTGGTGAACTCGGTGGGAATTATTTCTGAGTAAACATGCATAGGAGTGGGCTGGTTGAGTCTGCAACACATGTATCTTCTGTCTCACCTTTTTAGAGCATTTGGAATTAGGACAGAAGGAGAGCACAGCTACCTGTTAGCCTAATTAGAGAGAGGAATTGGCATTAGGGACAAAGCCTCACACTACACATACACATAAGTTCATTAATGAGGCTCTTGAAATTCCACAGTGCTATTTCTTCCTTTTCTATAGTGTACATTATATGGACAACTTAATGAAATCAAGGGGCTGAACATATTGCCCCTGCAACCCTATATAAACTTGAAAACTTTGCCCCGGTAATCAACTTACTGACACCATACAGACTACATCTTCTTTATTGCTTTTTAAAGTAATGTTTTGATCTAGAAAAAAAAGGCATTAAAAATATGAAAACCACTAAGGGAGAAAGCATAGCCGTAGTATTGTCTCATTTGCTGCAATATTAGTAAGCACAGAACCAAGGGAAGAAGACTGATAAGGTTTTCAGCATCTGTCCATTCTGTTTAAGTTACAGCCCAGTCCTATATTTTCTGCTACATGATCAAAAAGCTGATAAACAGCCATTGGATGCTGACTTGGAGAGGAGGTACAAGTGCTGGTGCAGCAACAACAGCTCTTTGCAGGTGTAAACACAGTTATGCTGCCACCAAGTGGCTGCCCAAAGGGCTTTACACTTACATATCCTGTCCTGAAACGGAAATACTGTGCGGCTGTTTTGTTTTCAGTTTTCATATCCTAATCCTACAATGTCACCTCAGGGTTTGATGGTATCTGCAGAGTTGAGACTGATTTTCATGGCCAATTGCTCTGATTTATCTTAGTTATCTTAATTAATTAATACCTTAATTCTTTTCATACAATTATGGGACAAATCCACAGATAAGAGAGTCAAGGACACTGTGATCAGGGAAAGCTCCCTTGCCATCTCAAGGTTACTGATGATATAAAGAGATCCCATGTGAAGCACCAGTATAACAGGGGAGCAATGTACCCCTTTCTAATCCAATATGCTCACAGGTACTACATATTTAGCAAGCTACGTGATCCATCGGCTGGTAGATCATAGTGGTAGAGTGGATTGTAATGGTACTGTAAATTTAAAACACATTATCTAGTGCCTAACTCTGCTGTGATGGACTCTGTGCTCTTGAGATGGGACACTTGAAATAGCTGTGGTAAGCCAAGTAAGGCAATTGGTCCATCTAGCACAGTATTGTTGACATTGACAGGCAGTGATTCTCCGGAGTTTCAGGCAGGAGTGAGGCAAAAATTTAGTTACATTTGGTAATGCCTGTGGCTATAGAATGTAGTGTTTCCAATTCAAAAGCCACAGGTAGCCATCCTCACAGCTGGTGGGTACAATAGTAAGTTAATTCAAGCCTGAAGCTGTGGTAGCTCTTTTTGAATCATTGTCAGGCACTGAGTATGAGTAATCGAGGGCTTGGTAAGACTTCAGGTGGCTTGAGAAAGGAAGGCACTCAGGTGAACAAGCAAGGAACCATGACTAGAGCCTTCATTTCTAAGACAGAGGGCATGCTCTAACTTGAGTGGGCAAGTCAGATAACAGACCAAGAAGCTATCTATTAAAAGACATATGAAGGCAGCCCTGTTCAGGGACGTTTTTAGTGTTTGATGTTTTATTGTCTTTTTACTGTTTTTGGTTGAGAGCCATCCAAAGTGGCGGGGCAATCCAGTCAGATGAGCGGCATAACAACAACAACAACGAGGGACAAGTGTCAATGAAGACAGAGGAGCAGTCTGGTAAATGCAAAGCAGCAGCCTGTAGTCTGTCTCAACAATAAATTGCTCAGAAGAAGGATGTATGGCAAACCTCAAGAGTAGTAAATGAGGTGGGATTGGAACATAGGAAGCTATCTCCTATACCTAGTCAGACCACAGATCCATCTCGCTCAAAACTGTCTACTATGCAGCAGTTTTTCAGAGTCTCAGACAGAAGCCTTTCCCAGTTCTACCACAAGATGCTGGGGATTAAACCTAGGCTTTTGTACGCAGAACCTGTGGTCTTCCATTGACCCACAGTAATTCCAATACTGTACATCTGATCACCTAACCTGACCCAAACACATGAAGTTTGTTGGGCAATAACAGGGGGCCCCAGCTGAGCCCTGCAGTCTTTGATAGTAACTTATCTTTCCCATATTAGCCAATGAGTGGGGTCATCTGGAGTTCTGGAGTACCTTGTCAGCAATATGCTGATGACATACAGCTCTACTTTTCCTTTGCATCTGCAGGTATGGCAGCGGACATGCTGGAATGTTGTCTTGCCTCACTAACGGACTGGATGAAAGCCACCAAACTGAAGCTCAATCCAGATAGGACTGAAGGTAGGAGGTTGCCTGCACTTGATGGGGTTACACTCCCTTTGAAGGAGCGGGTATGTAGCTTGGGGGTACTCCTGGATCCTTTGCTATTGCATGAGACCCAGGTGGCCTTGGTTGTGTGGACTGCCTTCCATCAGCTTTGGCTGGTGGCCGTACTGCGCCTCTATCAGGACATGGATAGTCTAACTTCTGTGGTCTATGCTCTGGTAACCTCTAGGTTAGATTACTGCAACACATTATGTGTAGGGCTGCCTCTGAAGGTGGTTCAGAAACTTCAGCTGGTGCAGAATTCAGTGGCCAGATTGCTCACTGGGCAAGAAGGTTTGGGCATATTACACTAATCCTGGCCCAACTGCACTGGCTAACAATTAGCTTCCAGGCCACTTCTTTGTGTGCCTCCTCTGTGAGAAATCTGGAGGAGGGCAACACAAGAACAGGCCTTTTCAGCAGTGGTTCCACACTTGTGGAATGCTGTCCCATGTAGGCTTCCCCGGCACCTTTGTTACGTATCTTTAGACATCAGGCAAAAACCTTCCTCGTGGCGCTGTGGGTTAAATCACAGAGCCTAGGACTTGTCAATCAGAAGGTCAGCGGTTCGAATCCCTGCGATGGGGTGAGCTCCCGTTGCTTGGTCCCTGCTCCTGCCAACCTAGCAGTTCGAAAGCACGTCAAAGTGCAAGTAGATAAATAGGTACCTTCCGGCAAGTAGATAAATAGGTACCTTCCGGCGGGAAGGTAAATGGCGTTTCCATGCTCTGCTCTGGTTCGCCAGAAGCGGCTTAGTCATGCTGGCCACATGACCCAGAAGCTGTACGCCAGCTCCCTCGGCCAATAAAGCGAAATGAGCGCTGCAACCCCAGAGCTGGCCATGACTGGACCTAATGGTCAGGTGTCCCTTTACCTTTACTCTCCCAGGTCTTTGGCTAATTAAAGAATCTACACATCACTTTAAGTCTGTTTGCCACACTTTGATAGTGTAATCTCCTCCTACACTACATGATCCTTTTAACAGGAGATGCCAATGATGCAGCCCAAGATTTTCTGCATTTTCTGCTGGCCTTCAACAATCCGTACGGAGATAGAATGTGCATGTGATCATTTTGTATATGCTTATATAAACTGTTGGAGCTCTGCTTAATTCACAAAATGTACATAGCGAAAAGTTCATTTGAAATACTTGCTAGATTCTTTCACCTACTGTTTAAGGATCTGCTTTAATCATCAAAGATATCTCCTACTGAGTATTATATTTGTGCTTTCTGAACTCTAAACTAGCACAATTTTAAAAAGTAATTTGTGCCCTCTGGCAGGCAGTTCTGCCTGAGAGTTGGGGTCTACGTTCTCTGGTGATGTATTTCCCCAGCGGTGCCACTTCAACACTGGCAGAAAGCTAGGCAACCTCAAGACTGGTGATAACTCTTAAAAGATCAGGCCCCTGAAACAAGAGCATGCAGTTATTCAATTTCTGACATTTTAAAAACTAGGCAAACAATATACATTCTATTTAAATTAATGTAATTGTAGAGCAGAGTGGTGAACTGTTAAAAGGTTAAGCAAATAATGCCTGCCACCATTACATTTCAGTTTTGACATTGCAGTACACTATTATTCTACAAATTCACAGGAGCCCAGATCTGATTAAAGGAAATTACAAGCCACTCCTATTCAGGTCAAAGGCAGATTGGGATGGAGATGACTCCTGCTAATATAGAGAGCAGAAAAGTCACAATGATCAAATCTCAGAAAATGCTGCAGTTTCTCTTCCACTTCTGTGCTCCCAGACTTGTCTGCTACTTATGCAAAACGGAAAAAAGCAGTGATTCCTATTAACCATTTAAACAGCATTCACTGAATACAACTGCTATGTAAACTGGGTTTTCATATTGTGCTGGTGGCTGTGTTTATTTCTGTTATAGGAAAAATCTGAGGGCTCTCTTGGACAAAACAAAGACACCAACCAGGATAACTTGGAGCAAAACAGCAGCCTGTAGGCTTGGCCTTTATTGAACTGATGCATCAGGGTGTTCCCCTCACTTGCAGGAGAGAGGAAAGACCCCCAACAATGGGCTGCAAGACCTTATAAAAACTTTTGAATTTCCCCTCCTCTAGGTCAAGCCCACCCCCAGAAACATCATGCATACATTACAGAAAGGAGGGGTTGGCATCATGCATACATTACAGAAGGGGTTGACATCATGCATACATTTCAGAAGGGGTTGACATCATGCATACATTTCAGGAAGGAGGTGATGAGGGAGGAGTTGTGGTGGTAACCTGAGTGTCCTGTCACCTGGCTGGTTCCTCCTTTCCCCCTCCCCATGAGTACTTTCCAGGTGACAATGGGGAGTTTGCAGTTTCCTGCCCCCAGAGGGAAGATCTGATCATTGTCCTTTGTTTCAGCCTGTGGTGAATCCACTGTTCTTTGTGATTTTTTGATTGTCTTCTGTCTGGGATTATCAGGGTTGACATAGCAACTGGGCAGGGCTCCTGTGGATGTGCTGGTATGCTGAAGAGATTATGGCTGACCAGAAACCAAGCACCCCCCTTTGATATTAAAATAAAATGGAACAGTGCAAATCCGGTGTATGGTTGATTTTCTATGAATTCATAAGAGAAATGTGGCATATGTAGTGTGTGAGTGTGAGTGTGTGTGAAGTTTGTACAAACAGAATGATTGGGGTGGGGGGGTTCCTGCTACAGTTCCCCCCTTCGGAGATAAGATTGCAAAGGTGGCTACTTTGCAATCCTTTTCTCCGCACAATTTAAGGTGGTAAATAATAACCTGGTATTCTCCGTCCCAGATGTGTGTGTCCATGTGAACCTGAAAGGGACTTGGATATCATGCTACTTTAAGGATATTTGCATAGAAATATAATGGTGTAACAGTGCACATAGTTAGACATAGGATATCACGTAAATTAATAATTTGTTGCTCAGTTACTTGTGGTATTCTAGCACCTTGGAAGAAATATTTTCTCAATAGTGATCTATGCTTTACATTTAGGCAGGAAGGTCCACTAATGACTGAAAAGTGCAGTTTGCTTCCCCCCCGCCATTTGTGTGTTCTCAGGTGTCAAGGTAGCTCTTCTGTGGTCTCACATCGGCATGGTGTCGCAGTAGTGGCAATCCCTGGTGAATCCACTTAGGGCTTTCATATTTATCATGTAGCCTGGTACCCACCACAGCTGGCACAGGTTTCGGACACGTCCTGAGAGAAATGTCTTTGCCTTGGCCAAAATCCATGGGATTTCTGATTATTATTACAGGCTCTGGTCTTGCAGTCATGGGAGTTGCTCACTTGCACTTTAAGGATCAGAGAGCTAATTGCAGCCTGGATACACTTGCCCAATTCAAACTGAGTCCAATTTGAATTTATGTGCCCATGGTTCTCAACCTTTCAAACCAGTCTGTTAAAGGAAAACCGTTCTTAAAAGGGCACTTTGTCCAAATAAGACAATTTAACTCTATAAGGGATCATTCCTGCTAAACCAAAGCATATGCACCTTCATGTATCTTATCAGCTTCTCTTTGGTAAAGCGAGTTTTAGCACATTTTAAAATGGGTAGGGAAAGTCGGCAGAGTGCCAGGTGGGACAATGAAATGTGGTTATCTAAACATTGGACTACACAATAGTGTGAGCTATCAGAAAGTATAAAATGCATGAGAATTGGTGTGCAAGCAATAAGACATTAAACATAAAATTACACACAAAAATACCCCCCTTGTGGAAATAACACACTGTCAGACACATTTCAACATTCCTACATAATAACGCTTAATACAAAACAAACTAATTAAATATCAGTTGCATATCTTGACACAATTGTGATCTTTTACGCATGTATCTTTTGAATCCTGGAGCACAGAGGCTTGAGGTTCAAGTGAAAAGATGTCCTTGCAAGTCAACTCCACCCCCCTTGCAGTCTATATCCTTTGAAAGAGATAGCTGTGGGCACTTGAAAACTCTGGTGTCTTGTGATGACGGAAGAACTGAGTTGAGGGGTTGTTGCTGCTTTTCATCATTGCACATCTGTATAGGTGATATCCTGTAAGGGGCAGGGTTTTGGGGCTTAAAGACAGTTAGAAAAGGGAGGGGGCAAAAGGCAAAAAGGATGTCCTTCGGTTTCTGTTGGAAGCTGCAAATAATAAAAATCTTAGCGAATTAAGCGTTTCATTCATTCCAATATTATTATTACATTTTCCTATAACTACTGTTATTATCTGCCAAGCTCGTTTGCTTTCCTTCACTTTGGAGAGAAAGAGAACTGTAGAAAATACAAAGGTTATTACCAGTCAGATGAAAACAAACTTGACACAAAGACATCAGATTTAGAAAAGAATTATTATTAAATATATTATCAAAACCACGCAGATTATTACTAGACTGGAAAAAAAAGGGAAAACCATGGGGGAAAACTTAAAATTCACCATGTGCTATCTGATAAAAGAACTTCATGAAACTGACTTTCAACATGTGATGAACATGTCCCCAAAGTAAAACACGCACACAAAATGAGCTATGAGGAACCAAAAATAAATAAATGCTAAGGCACACAATAAGTAACCTGAAGTAATCTGTTTTGGCATTCTAACATCCCAAATGAAAATAAAAGAGTGTTTCTTGATGTGACAACATCAGCTGTAATGTTAATACTGGGAAATGAGTTAATACCAATAAAAAATGAATGGCAATTTTTAAGTTGTGCAAATAACTTGCACTAGCCAAAATGACAGAATTAATAAGAAATGCTCAGGCAAAAAGGTAAACAAATACCATTCCACAAACAATGTTTGGTTGTGCTTCGATTAACTTCATAGACATCATGGAGAGACAGATTAAATAAATGAAAACAGATTATTTGTAACTTTAAAAAAAGTATCAAAGCCACAAAGAGATGGAAGTCAAACTGTAGCAGGGATTCAGACTTGTTTCACAGAACAGAAAGAAAGTTGCTGTGGGAGGAAAAAGGGACAAACACTTTGTGATCGGGGTTCACATATCCTGTTAAAAGGGAAAATTATTTCATGTGAGAAGCCTGTCAGGAAATGCTGTTCCTAAAATTCCCATTGAGGGGGGGGGAATGCTCTGATATTTACCTGTGAAAAGAATTTGGCATGTTAAGATTTGGAACCTGGAAAGCTTTTTTTTTTTTTTTAGCCTTTTGTCTTAAGTAGCCCCTGGAGGAAAGACAGATTAAGGGTGATTTCCCTCAATGGTTCCTCAGTGGTTCCAAGTTTTCTTTTACATTTGGAAGAAACCTCCTCTCCCCCCTTACAGTTCCCCCCTTCCTCTCTCTCTCTTCTTTAGCTGATCTAGCCTCTGTGCATGTGCAGAGTTCATGTCTCAGCAAACCTTTTATACTATTGAAAATGTTGCATCCTTTGGCTAAATTACCATTTGAATAAGGGAAGGGAAGGGTAAGGAGTAGATTTTGAGAACAGGGTTTGATTTTAAACCAAAAAGAGAAACTCAGCAATTTAAGTATTCACCAAAGCTAGCAATTTCAGCCCAAGCAAACTGAGACTGCTTCCTTTATGTACAGGAAAGGGCTAATATCCCTCTGGCCATTCGCGGAACAATCAACCGCTCTCTTATTTATGAGTAAAAATGGCCAGAGTTAGAATTCATAGGATTTTTTAACATTCCTAGTCATTTTAGCCTTACCATTTGCAGACAAATTTTTCTGCCCTTTATTTACAGGATGGATGGTCAAGGCGTCTATGTATTGAGTTGATTTTGAGGTCTGATTTTTAAATAGTAGACAAAATGATAAACACTGTAATCACCCAAATGCTTGATGTTACCAGTTGTGCTTCAAAACATCATGGCTTCATCTCGCACCTTTTAAAACTAAAAAGCAAAGCTAGGCTGAATTTCAACTCCATTACCACACCAGAATTTAAGAATTACCCTCCAATGCTTGCAGACACATGGTCTTCCACACAGCCACAAATTGGGAGAGTTGAAAGGGACCCTGGGGTCATCTAGTCCAACCCTCCAAAATATAGGGTTCACAGCAAGATTTCACAGCAAGATTTGTACTACCAAAGAGGCATACACATTTAAGTACAGATTTATAGCTGGGAAAGGAAACATCTATACTCCTGAGAGGATCTCTTATAAAGCACAGTTAAAGCAGCCCTAGATTTGATTTTTTTTAAAGGGAATACACAAGTGTTGCCCCCTCCCCTCTTTGCAGTTTCCTTTAAGGGAAGCTTGCTCGGGAGTAAATTTACCTAGCACAGAAGTAAGAAGGGAGAAACCAACTAAAAGAGGCAGAGTGAAACAAGGGGGAGGGGGGGCATTTTCTAACAAAAGAGGCCATGAAGTCTTATAGAGACTGGTATCAGGAGCCTTACAATAACTCTTCTGTCCAATCAAATCGAAGTTAAAACTGGACTCAAATATTTTTTCTTAGAATGAACACCATACTTTTATAGGCATACGCTTAATGAAATACATACACTGCATTTTAGCTTGAGAGAGCAGTTGTGCTCAACTAGGCTTTTGCAGCAGAAACATTAGGTTAACTTCTCCTTCTCACAAACTCAAAAGTTACAACAAACATCATTTGCCATTAGACTTAGAATCACCCTCCTCACTTAAAACTAGAAGAAAGAGGTGGGGTAATCCCCCTTTCAGAGCACAAGTAGCACGTGTACAGGATTTCACCACTTGGGAGGGAAACTCTCTTTTAGAGCCTCTCTCAAATAACAAACATTTGCACACTCCATTTTCCATTTTGTTTTGTTTAAGATCGATAAGGCGCAACATGGCTTCCATAGATTTAAAATTTTGAAGCAAGCTTGCAATTTAAAACTATGTGCATTTAAGAACAGTCTGTGGATGCCAAGGCCAATGTAAATACAAACCCTTGAAATATTTATTTTAAGAGAAACTAAGATCTCTAATGCTGGGCTGTTATTATATCTACTGCCTTCTGAGCACCATTAAGTTTACAGTTTCATGTTCTAGCTCTAGGCTACAGTTTAACAACACAAACTTGACCATTTTTTCCCCCTTTATTTTATTTCTATTTTTTCTCTAATTGGAGATGACAAGCTGGAGGGGCATATTAGAATCCTCTCTGGGGCAAAAAGGCTTCATGGAAGCTTTGTTGCCAGGAGGAGTCCAATCAGAGTGTTGAGAAGAGTGGGCCCCCATTACTCTGTGATTTAGAGGGGTAATTCGCAGGCGGTGTGCACTAAAGTTTAAAGATGGACGGACAAAGAGAAGAAAACAAGAAACACAACACAAAGAGAGGAAGTGGGTAGAGAAAATAGTATTCTTTCAGTAATTTTTTTTTTTTAAGGTACCTCTGTTTATCTCTATTTTAACGTGGCCTTTCCTACCACTGAACCATGATCAAATCATCCTCAATAAACCTCATTCATCAGCCTCAAAACCTCCGGGTCTCTCTCTTCACCCGATACACAAGCACGGATCCTGGAATTTTTTTTTTTTTTTGCAGTACTGCCTACACAACTGGTCCTAGTGCGGGGCCCCACCTCGTGAACCGCCCCTTCTTCCCTCCACGACAGCCTCCTGCCTAGCCTTTGAGACTAAGTTTGGAACTCCCTACTGGACGCCTGCGCTGTGCAGTGCCAGATTGGGGGTCCGAGAAAACAAAGTTTTGAAAGGGGAGCAAACGACCTTGCGTTCTCACATACCCAGGTCATCCCTAACAAAGGTCGCCAGGCAGGAGGGGCAGCTTCATTTGCAGAGTTAGGGTAGGTGGAGAGTAAGAGAATACTTGAAAGACTCCCCTGGACGACTCCGAGAGAGGGATGTCAGAGAAACAGTAAAAGAGCCACGCTTTCCCGGACTCAATTCCAAGACGGAAAACGGGGGAGAAAAGAGATAGAGAGATTAAGATGTTCCTGGACGACCCCGGGGGGGAACATCGGAAAACAGCAAAAGGTACCACAATTTCCCCGGGCACACACCGTGTAAGAAATTGAGGGGAGAGAAAGAGAAAGGTTTTGGCGTACCCAGACGACTCCGAGAGGTATGCGCCACACAGTAAAGTTCCGCGATCTCCCTGGCCACTTTCCGAAGGGGAGAATCGGGTTAGAAAAGGGTAAAGTTAGAGCGCACCCGGCCGACTCCGAGGGGCTACGCCAGAAATGAAAGAAGGAAAGTCTGGCTGTCGTGGGGTCGTTACTTTTCCACCCCCCTCCCAATGCATTTACTTCAAACCATACTCACGTTCGAAGATGTCCCCCCGCAAATCCCAGGATCCTTTTCTTTTTAGCCGGCTTGACCTCGCCTTTGCTCCCCTGGTTGAGCTTTTGGTGACGATTGATTACCGCCCGCAAAGAGGAGGCAGGGAGAGGAAGAAGGATCCCTGGGCTAAGGTTGCCCAGTGGCGCCCGATCCCTTCTATCTCCCCTCTCACCTTTACAGGAGAACCAAGTGTCCCTGAGTCGCGGTCGCCAACTGTTATAGGAAAAATCTGAGGGCTCTCTTGGACAAAACAAAGACACCAACCAGGATAACTTGGAGCAAAACAGCAGCCTGTAGGCTTGGCCTTTATTGAACTGATGCATCAGGGTGTTCCCCTCACTTGCAGGAGAGAGGAAAGACCCCCAACAATGGGCTGCAAGACCTTATAAAAACTTTTGAATTTCCCCTCCTCTAGGTCAAGCCCACCCCCAGAAACATCATGCATACATTACAGAAAGGAGGGGTTGGCATCATGCATACATTACAGAAGGGGTTGACATCATGCATACATTTCAGAAGGGGTTGACATCATGCATACATTTCAGGAAGGAGGTGATGAGGGAGGAGTTGTGGTGGTAACCTGAGTGTCCTGTCACCTGGCTGGTTCCTCCTTTCCCCCTCCCCATGAGTACTTTCCAGGTGACAATGGGGAGTTTGCAGTTTCCTGCCCCCAGAGGGAAGATCTGATCATTGTCCTTTGTTTCAGCCTGTGGTGAATCCACTGTTCTTTGTGATTTTTTGATTGTCTTCTGTCTGGGATTATCAGGGTTGACATAGCAACTGGGCAGGGCTCCTGTGGATGTGCTGGTATGCTGAAGAGATTATGGCTGACCAGAAACCAAGCACCCCCCTTTGATATTAAAATAAAATGGAACAGTGCAAATCCGGTGTATGGTTGATTTTCTATGAATTCATAAGAGAAATGTGGCATATGTAGTGTGTGAGTGTGAGTGTGTGTGAAGTTTGTACAAACAGAATGATTGGGGTGGGGGGGTTCCTGCTACATTTCAGAACAAATAAGGATATTCCTGAGGTCACTGTGGTGATGTGTATCAATCGTTATTCTTCACATATGTATTAGAAGCAAAAAATGAGACACGGTTGTATTTAATTTTTTAAAGAAACGTTTGCTTAGTAGAGCACATACAGCAATTTCCATATTAATAATAGGGGCGGCACATGAAACGACTTCAACAATTATTTTAAATTGCCTGGATTTCAAGTCGAGGCTGTTCCTTAACCTGCCCTTGGCTCAGTTGTATCATGCAAAGTCTTGCCTTTGAAACATTTGTCAACTCAAAATGGCCTAATCTAGTCCCTGAAATGGCATTTCATTGATTTAACAGCCCTATGTTCCAGTACCAATTGTTCTGCCTGCCCCACCCCCAAGGCCCTTTTCTGTATTTACAAACACACTCTGCCTAGGTCACTGCCCAGACACTGAGGATGATGTCATCTCAAAAGCACATGTCTTGCTGCAGCATCGAGGTTTGTTAATTCCTCCCAGAAGGGGGCTGTGTAAAGTGCAGATTGAACAGGAAGCAAAGGAGGGGGCTTCCTGAAAGCGAAATAGCTGACTTGTGTATATTATTCAGGGCGCCAAGACTATATAATTTAGTTAATCGGAGATTATTCACGGCGGCGTGTTACAACCTCCATAAGCAGCTTGACGCCCAGAGCATTGTGGGTAGCATGGTTTGTAAACCAACTGCAGACATTTGTGTTGGACAAAATAACAGGCAAGGATTTTTTCAGACTACTGGACTGGAATTTGCCCAACAAAGATAACTGTGAAACGAAGGATGTGACAGAGAACATACGTATAACAATCTGTAATGTATTTTATTAATAAACTGGTTGTACATTATGTGAATCAATAAGAGATTCTACAGTTTATATAGAGACATACCAAATGATTACAGTCTGGGTTGGTCAAGGATCACAACTCTGTGGCAGAGGGCACGCTTTTGCATGCAGAAAATCCCGGGCATTTCCAGTTAAAGGATCATGTAGTGAAGGTGACTGGAATGCCTTTGCCCAAGACTCTGAAGGACTGCTGCCAGTCCTTATTGCACTAGATAGAGAAGTAGTTTGACTTAGTATAAAGTCTCATATGCTCTATTTTCCTGCTCCTGTCCCCCATAATATTTTGGTATCTCCAGACTGTCACTATTTTGTGGGAAGGATATAAGCCTACATCAGAAAATTAGGTTTGTGCAATTTAATCCAATGTGCTTTGTCACCCTACTGCAACAAATAAACTTTAAAAAAAATACAGAGAGAGGCTTTTTTGCAGTTAGGAAAGTGAGTGGGAAAGCACCATAAAGTGTGGGACGGATGAATGAATGATTACAGAGAAGATGAATAAGTACCTCACAAGCAAATCAGGATGATTGCTGCGTTATATATCTGCCTTGCAAACAAATTAAAAGGAATGTCCAATAAAGACCAGACACAGTCTAGCCTCCATGCAAACTTTGTGGAAACAAATCAGGATAAAGCCCTTTGAATCCCATTATTGGCAAACATGGCCCATGTTTGATAAAGAGCCCCATTTTAAAACATATTTGAGACTAATCTCTTGCACATACAAATACTTTTAAGCTGTGGTTCCTCCTTTCTTAGAACATAAAAACAGAGCAGGTAGGTTTCTCCCTAGGTGTGAGCTTGTCTAATATAATGTAATATCCCAGCGCTCACTGCAACCTAAATCCTGCAAATGCAATCCTTAGATCATACAACTAACTTATAATTGTGCAATGACAGCGCCAAAGCAGATTGTTTTGTGAGGCTTTTAAAATCTGAATGGCTTTTTGGGAATACTAGCATTATTCAGAATATTTCAAACTGGTCTTTGGGATTGAGCGAGAGCACTTTATGAGCTCCAGTTCAGTTTGCAGAAATCATGGGACACTTCAGACACCTTGATGAAATTCTAAAATCAGGTGAACTGAGTCACAGCATCTCTAGACTCTGATTTAACAAAACAGTTGCACTAGTGGGTGCCAGTGCAAGGAGTTCTGCTAATGCAAAAGGGCTTTTTATTTTATTTTTATTTCCTGATGTGCTCCACCCCAAATCAGCTGCAGAGGATCAGGAGAACCCCCAGAACAGTGTGCCTGGGGATGGAAAATTATTTGGTCAGGGAAGTAGAAATGTTTGCTTGTACTGTATACAGTGGACACTCTGGTTGCGAATGTGATCTGTGTGGGATGCACGTTCGCAACCCGCAGTGGCACGTCTGCGCACGTGTGAGTTGCTATTTGGCACTTCGGGTCTGTAACCCGAAAAAACGCAACCTGAAGCGTCTGTAACCCGAGGTATGACTGTATTAGAATACACAAGAGCTGTATAATTTTCTTTTTAGTTTGAGCTAAACCCACAATTAAACATCCTTTCCATTATACTAAAGGAGATAGGTGTTGGGAATTCAGTAATATGACTTTGAATTGTTTTTAATTGAATTGTTTTTAATATTTAGGGAAGATTCAACTCTATTCCTTTTAATTGGCCTTGCAAGTAAAGGCAATCTGAATTCAGTAAGTTAAATTGATTTCAATTCTAAGGAAGTATGCCTCGGATTGCAACATCACACTGCTGCCCTGGAAATACTCAGAATGAGATCTCCTGCCTAGGACCTATGGAATTCAACAGGGTATAATGTATCCAAATCCTATGTAGAAATAGGTCGCAATATTAAACTTGCTTGCTTGGGAATGTCCCATTGAGACTAACTTCTGAGTCAACATGTGTATGATTGCATTGCTAGGATTGTGTTACCAATGTTCCACTAATGCATTCTGTAGACCCAGTCAGGTTGGAGAGCTATTAAAATGCACAGCTATGTTCTTGAAGATAGATTCTTTTATTTTTGCAAAAAAAACCCCAACAACCCTCAGTATTTTGGTTTAGGGTTCATATAAAAAACTAAGCATTAAGCTAAAAATAATTAAAACAACCCATTACAAAATATAAAAATTTTAGAAGCAAATTTAGTTCAAAAGGCATTTTTATTTGCTGAATAAAATATTGACAGAAAATGTGCTACACTTGGGCAACCTGCAGAGAGAAAGTGTTCGAATGAGTGAGAAAATTATTTAAAACTTCGGTATTAATGGTATGTAGAACATTACAAGTTTGAGACTAAAGTGGCGGTTAGGTATATAAGGAACACAACTCATCACCAAGGTGCTAGTCTTAAATTTTAACATTCAAAAGGTTTAGGAGTGGATCAGCATAGCTCAAGGACAATCACCACCTGCATGCATCTGCCGTTATTAAGACCCTTATCAAAACCTCTCTCTCTCTCTTGTAAGTTTCTCCTCCGGCTACAGCAGGCAGTGAGTGACCTGGGATAGGTGCCTGATCTCTGGCACATTCTAGGGTCACATTAGCTTGAACTTCAGACCTTTTTGCATGACAATCATGCGTTCCACTACAGCTAGCCTGAAATAGAATTGATCTCTAGTAGGTTGAAAAAGAAGAACGGTAATATGTTGTCAGTAGTCGGTGTATAATGAGACACCAATACCGTAATCTGTTTGGTTATTTGCCTCCATTGAGAACTATCAGAATGGTAATGGAGCTGAGGGTGACACACAAATGCTGCCCTTATATTTCCCACAATAATAATAATCAGTGGGTGGTGGTGGTGGTGGTGGGGAGATGACACTGTGTGTAGGCATCCCATTTGTCAGGGTGTAGTGTATATGAAGTTGAAGGCTACAAAAATATAAATATATATGAATGGGACTTTCCCCTTTGAGTAAGAAAACAGTGAAAGTTGCCTCCTTTGCTTATTTCAGATTTGCATGCTTATGTATGTACAGTGCTGAAGATGATATGAGTTGTCTCTAGAATTTATATATCTGTTTACAAGCGTAAGATACTATTCACTCTTTCTGGACAGCAGTTCCCGGAGCAGGGAGTAACAGGCATCTGATTCCCCACCGCCCGCTCAAAGCAATTAAAACATATAGTGTGCATATATCCATATATAATCCATTCCGCGTTTTTCTACCGCCTGCCTGGCTGTCTTGTCTGTTCTGAGGAACAATCTACCTTGCTGCCTTGCGCTTGGTCCCGGCGCCGGTTGCGATTGGCATGTGCGGAATAGCTCCATGGGCGTGCAGCGCTCCCATTGGCCGAGCCGGCCGCCCGTCGGGCGGACGCGGGGGGCTGCGTGAAAGTGTGCGTTGCACGGTAGCACTCCGCTGCTTGTGTCTGTCGGTGTCTGGGGCCGGCCCGGCGGGCGGCGTGTGGGGGAGGAGGGGGGCGCGCACGCGCGCGCGCAGGGTGGGGGGGGGACTTGACGGAGGGGGGCCCCCCTTCGGTCCCGCGCGCTGTCTCGGCCAAGATGGCGGCGGGGACGGCAGCGGCGGCGGCGGCCGTGGCCCGGCTGGAGGGCCGCGAGTTCGAATACCTCATGAAGAAGCGCTCGGTGACCATCGGGCGCAACTCCTCGCAAGGCTCGGTGGACGTGAGCATGGGCCACTCCAGCTTCATCTCCAGGAGGCACCTCGAGATTTTCACGGCCCCGCCCGCCCAGGCCGCCGCCAACAGCGCTGCCGGCCCCGCCGCCGCCGCCGATGGGACCGGGCCCCAGCCCGATGGTGCTGCTGCCGCCACCCCTGCCGCCCCTGTACAGTCTGGCGGCGGGGGCGATTTCTATTTGCGCTGCCTCGGCAAGAACGGCGTCTTCGTGGACGGGGTGTTCCAGCGCCGGGGGGCGCCGCCGCTGCAGCTGCCCCGAGTGTAAGTGCGGAGCGGAGAGGGAGGGACGACCGGGCGGTGCGTGCGAAGTGGACGGGTGGAAGAAACACGCGCTCCGGCGCCACTGTGACCTCCTTTTCTTTTCTTCTCTCTCTTTCTCCCCCCCCCCCTTTCCCCGTTCCCGGTGTGTCAGTCAGGGGGGCGTGAGAGAGGCGGGTTCAGGCCTCTCCGCCAGGCGCTCCGGAGGAAAGGGAGGGACGGCACCACGCCTTAAGGCTCTTTCTGGCCGCGGCACCCGGGCAAGGAGGCTTGAAGGGTGTCTGCAGCAAAGGAGCAGCAGCCGCACCTGAGCCCGGTTTCTTTTCTGCCCGGCTGGCGTGGGCATCGCGCGTGGTCGCTCGCCCGGTTTCCTAGCGCTTTTTGGAGCCGTGATGATTTATATATATATACCCCAGCCCCCACCCCCTCCACCACCGGGCGGTGTATTTATTTGGATGTAACTCGTGTTGGTTCGAGGCTTAAGTCGTAAAGGCTGCACAGCCCTCGACCAAATAACCCCTTTTGCCCGCAACGTTGATCGGGGCGAGAGCCTCCTTTCAAGCCACGCACATCTGTCATCTTATCGATTTGTATTTCCCTCGATGCTACAGGAGGCTCCGTGTCTTCCAAGGGGAAAACGAAGCACTACAGACCTCCATTCCGTGCTCTGAACAAGAATGCCTCGTGATACAAAAGCCTTGTGGCTAAAATGTCACTCCGGGGTTTAAAAATAATAATAATAATAATAATTCAGAAAGTGTGGTATGGTTTAGAAATGTGCTGCTTTGAAATGATATCGATTAGGAAATATTAATGGAACACCCTTTTTGAAACACAATCGCTTTCGGAGGTATTTAAATAATACTGCTTGTTAACCAATTTTCTAAATAAAAAAAAGCCCCAGCAACACTTGTTTTAAGTCAGCTCTTTTTAGGCACTTCAATACTTTTTACCATTGCTTAGTTATGTTTCTGTGTATAATGCTGTATTGTCAATACAGTTAAATGACTTGTTTGACCTCTGTCAACCGTGACTTCCATTCATACTGTTGGCAACGATGCAGAAAAGCAAAGCAAATAGTCTGCTTTGCCTTGTTGAGTTATTTTGTTGAAACTGAAAGGAATCTGTTAGGAAGGCACAAATACATTGTTTTTAACCATGGCTGTGCTTCATGTACTTAATATACTGTAATGTAAAAGAAAAATCAGTTTTATAATGAGTGATGGGAGCAGGTAACTTTTAATTTTAAAATTTGAAATGATACTTTCTCCTCCAATCCACACCTGATGATTTGTCACTGTGAATCTGAATATTCATTTGTGAGGAAAATTCTCTTAAGCATTACATTTGTGAACTTGGTCTGTTCATTGTGATGATTTTGAGAGAATACTTTATTTAATTTTGTAGCTTAATGGGTTGTGATAGTTTTCAGAAGACCTTACAAATCTAGGAATATAGGAAGTCAGGTAACACGTGGTTTGAAATAAGACTGCTCTGTGTTTACATCTGTTATTGTTGTCATGATTTCCTTCAGTGCATTATATGCACAAATAGCAAGCCCCCCCCCCAAAGTTGGGAAAGTTCAGAGTCATTAAATGGTTAGATCACCCTCAAGGAAAAAAAACGCTGTTTAAAATGTTAATTTCAGGATGTAGCTAGCTGTGTTAGTGACATGTCACAGCATTCCAATCTGTGGTGTGTCTGAGAATGGTGTAACATAGTTCATCACCTACACTGAGTTACCATTTGCAAAATAATTTTTGAAATAATATGCAAATGTTAAGACTGATTCCGTTTTAAGCAGCACACTGATAATGCTATATTTATGTGAAATAACTAGTTATTAACTTATAATGTGTAATTATGTGGAATTTACAGCTGATTTTATTGTCAATAGTTTATTTGAGATTTTCATCTTTCTTTCTTTCTTTCTTTAACTCCCTCCACCCCAATAAACTTGATTCCAAATGTATTTAATTGGATACAAGCCTTGGTGATTTCAGTCAAAATTTCAAGTAGATGGACTTAGAATTAAAATCAAGGTCTGGTCCAGTAACCTGGTGTGTGATTAGTTATGTTCATCTTGAACAGCTCAGCCTGTGTGCAATTTCCTTGTTTGATCCTTTCATCACTTTTAAGCAGTTTTCTAGCATCTTTCTGTTACTCAAAGTGGATTGAGGGCAATAGGCAAAACAATAAAACATTGAAAGTCTCTTATGTGGTACTGGACAGACTTGTAGAATATTGTAAATAATAAGGGATCTTAATCTTGTTTAACTTCAGAATGAGTGCTTAGGTAATCTTGAGATCTGCTTACCAAGGGACCTGGAGTGAAATTCCACCCCACTGAAGTCAGTTAGGAGCTTTGCCAGGGTTTCATCAGTGGTGTTTACTTAGACTTTGAAAAAGCCTGTTTAGCTATGAGTAGTTAGTCCAGCTTTCATTTAGGCTCAACAGCTTTTAATGTCTTTATATCTTGATGCTGAAAAAGAGTGTGCTTACAAATATTGGTGGTTTGATCAAAACTTATTTTCATTTCAGTAGGAAAGTAAACCTCATGTTTCAGCTTGTAGAATCAAATCCTTTTATAATGTGAAGGCATATAAAGAAACCTTGAATTCTGTTGCCAAGAAATAAGGTTTTTACAAAGTTGTATGACATAGATCTTGTTTAAATCTAATAATCATTGGTTTAAAAACTATGAAAATGGAGCTTGAATAGCTTAGCTGTGCAAGAGTTCCAAATTATGTTTTGTAGCTTGCTTCTTACCATGTTTACTTAGAAATAACTCCTGGATTTTAATTCTCGTTACTTCTAGTCATACAGCTCATTTTGCAACTTGTGCACAGTGCAAAGCAATGTTTTACATTAGTGTACTACGCACTTGAAGTCTCTTTGTAGACAAGCAATCCTGCTTTGAGATTCAGTTTAAAGTGACACATTGTAAATTTATTGTGAACTAGGGAGCTTTAAATTAGCTTGTATATTTTTCATATGTTACGTATCTGAAATTCACATTAACCTTCTGTGTTACATTCCATGTTTGGGGGGTTTTATTTTGTTGTTGTTCCACCAATCCTCCTTTTTTCTTGGGAGTTTTTGGTCTGACACTCAGAGATTTGACCTTAATTAATGTTATGGTTGTCCCACACCCTAAAGAAGGTATAGTAAAAATCTATTTTGTGACATATTGGTTAGCATATTGGGCTAACTCAGTTGCTTTTACTCTTTATAGTAAAAATACTTATTTTCAAATGTGTATGCTACCAATGAGTAGCCTGGAATTGTTCTATCTGCCGGAATACTAGCAGAAATTGATAATGGAGATAGTTAGCTGTGAGTTACATGTATCCTTATCGTGGTTACATAGCAGGTTTTGTTTATCTTAAACAGAAAATTTTGATTCAGACTGTAGCTGTAGTTGTTTTACACACAAGCCGTGGCGTTTATCTTGCTTAGTGTTTGTGTTTTGAGGAAGCAGTTTGTATACTGGCAAATCCCCAATCTGACAAATCCCTATTGCAAATTCAGGTGTTTTCCCTCCTCCTGTTTGGATACCTTAGAAACCCAGTATTGGCCACTTAAAATATTTTTTAAAATTTGCTCAGATTAATTTTTCATAGCAGTTAAGTCAGCTTAGAAATAATAAAATTTTAAAACACAGCTTGGGGTGTCTTCATTCTAGGTTTTGAAACTATAGTTTAAAACAGAAAGATGGAAGCCTTCTTTCAATCCATATACATATCTAAAATGTGTAAGTATTGAGAAGTATGGTAAGTAGTTGTTGACTGCACAGCAAAAGTTAAGGTGGAGGCCTTGCAGTTAATAGGTATACACATTGATCACTTTTCTATTTATAAATGAATTGTTTAAAGTTGTATCCTTTATTGCTGAAGTGGCCAACCTGTGGCTCAAGTAGCAGACATCTGCACACCTGGACAGGAGCAGAAAGATTGCAAGTGTGATTATGCCATATGCACTCCAGCCAGCTTCCTCTTTGCAACAGTTTCTCTGTAGTTTAGAATCAAAATTATATTGGAGTCCAGGAGGACTGCATCTATTCATTAGTGTGTAATAGAGTAGCACTCTCTTATACTGTGAACTGGACTTTTAGACACACTTGCCCCAAAGGTTGGCCATCACTGCTTTGAGCATTAGTAATAAAAACATCAATGATTGATATCTATTGACTGCTGTAGAATTAACATTAGATAGAGATTGGGATCTCAAGTTGCAACATGGCGGACAGCACTTCTGCTTCCCCTCAATTTTTGTCAGTTAGTTCCCTGTTGCTGTCCAGATGCAATACTATTCCAGAGGCTTCCCCAGTGCTTAGGAGTGGATTTTCAGATGGTTACAAAGCTGTGGTCCAAGTCAGACTATATATACTGTTATGTGTAGTCTTCTAGTAGAAATAAGAAACTGGTGTTCCATGTTTCAGTCTCTAAAATATTGTGTGCTTATACAGTACATGTCTTCAGAATAAACACACATTTCTGGAATAAAAGAATGATGTCAATGATTGCTTCTTGGTTTTGATGGTATTTATTTGAAGTCTCAGTGATGTGTTGTGTCTTATCTTTAGGAGTAGTTATCACTTTAAATACATGCAAACGTATACATTTAAGCAGTAAATACAAATAGCAATAATATTTTCACAATAAGGAGTCTTTCAAGAATAATAATATTTAGAAATGCTTAGCTTAAGATGTACCTCTTTCAGATGAAGAGTCTCTACCCTGCTTCGTTTAATCCAGTTCTATACTGTAGACAACTTCTGATTTAGCCCTTACTAGCATGTCTGTTCAATATTGTATGTAAACAAACTGACCTGAGTCGGTTTATGAATTATTAGCTTCCAAATTCTGTTCATTGAGAAAAGGAAGAGGCACAATTGCCAGTGAATCACTAATAAATCTTACTATACTGTGGCAGATTTTTAAAATTTGGTTCCTTCTGAGATAAGATTTGTTTTGGTTCAACATAGGTAGTATGAACAGAGAATTCTAATCTTGTGATATAGTAAGCCATAGAACCTCTAGGACGGATTGCTTAAGAATTTGAAGAAAGGTTCAATTTACTACTTGTCTTGGGGTCAAACCACCTGTTAAATGGGAAATCCATGTCTGATTTATTAAATGTTTTTAAAAATGAAATGAAGCTGCAGGGAGCTTCTAATTTGCCCCCAACCCCTATTGGATAAACAGCAGCGATGGGTTTAGGAGTGGGTATTATGAGAAAATTACAAAGGGAAGATTTAAACACCCCTTTGAAAGAACACACATGCTACTCTATACAAAATGAACTTGTAGTTGTAAGTTCATTTCAGTTAAAAAAGAAAAATCAATCGCAAAAATCCAGTATAAATGTGTAGCTTGACTCTTAACAAATACAATGTAGGATTCCCAAAGAGTAGTACATCAATAAGTTTCTAATACAGGAGAACAGAAACCTTTATCATGCTGAAAACAGAAACAGCTGGTGATAGCCTCTTGCTCTTGAACATTAGACACTTACAGAAGGCAAGAGATCTGATCTAAACCCATTAGTGAATACTCTGTTTAAAACACTAGGCATCAGTTTTGTTCCCAAGACAGAACAGCATGTGTAGAACAGCATTGGTGTTCAACTGCTATAAACAAGATCAAAAACTTGTAACTGACTATGAATCCCATGGAATAACTTCTGCTGTGCATCAACTAAAATGTAGTTACTAAATAGTAAAAAAAATAAAATGCTTTTACTTTTTGACATCTGGCACAATTCATAGGAGATGCTTGCTGGTTAATACATTGCCATTGCATGTATTCTACAAACTGCAATAACTGACTTCTGTGCCCTTTCATATGCCACTTACATTCTAAGCATATGAAGAATACCGGTAGATTTGACATCAAGGGTGTGCTATAATCAATCTGAGTCCAGTGGATTTCAGTTCAAGAGTATTTTCCTAATGGTAACTGAACAAGTTTCTTTTAAACAGTTTTAAACAGTTCCTCAGAAGAAACTGCTTTAGTTGTTCTAAGGTAAAGCTCTTCTGACTTAAAATGCATTGGGCATCATTGTGCATCTTGAGGTCTTTTCTTCTCTTGGTTTCCTGTTCTGGTGCCTCCTTGTCTTTCTTCCTTTTGGTTTATTTAGTTTTTCATTCACAGTATAGTTTAAACCTCTATTTACTTTCTTTCTTATACAATATATCAATCTGTTATCGGGATCCAGAAGACTCATTTTCAGCTTCTAGCTATAAACAAATGTTATGAGCTTCCAATTTTCAAAGACATATGGTAAATTGGGACCCCACAATATTAATTTAAATTCCTTATTGTGCTATCAGAGAGCCCTGGAGGAGAAAACAAAAGAGATGCATTGGTGAAGCACTGAGTTCTAACAGGAAAGAAAATAAAACAGAAAACAAAAGATACCTAGTTGAAATATTACATAGTAAATATTGTAATGGAAGGGACCCAATGTATCCCAGTAGCCTAACAGAGTCCCACCCGCTCAAAAAGTATTATAAATAAGAAACCAGAGTTACAGGGTTGCATTATAAGAGTGTTAACTAAGTCATGATGAAGGCAGCATGGATTGTAAAGTGATTCAGGTTTTGCTAAGATGTTTTGCAAATATTTCAAAGTGCTGCTGGGGTTCACATCAACCCTATTAACATACAAGGGTGGAGGATAAGCTACAGACGACCACCTTACTTAATCTATTGTGGGTAATGACTGAGGCTACTAATGCTGGATTGGTGTACTAAAACAAAATTGGGGCAACAAAAGCAGCAGCAGGAAGTGTTACTAAAAGGAGGAACTTGGGTTTTTTTGATGCTTGTAGCTGGATCCTGAAAATTATAGGAGAGGTTACATGATGGCGGCCTTCACTGTAGCTCTGCCCATTGCACTATGTCACATAGCATGAGCAGAAATTTTCTGTTAAATACAATAAATAGCATTGGCAACTATAGTCCCACTTAGTTTTGCAGCCACTTTCATGGATGTGTTTGTGTTGTTTCTGGTAAACAGAAACTTTGTAAACAGAGCTTGTAAACAAGCATGAGTGATAATATAGTGGCAGCATACTTCTTTTCTCTTTCCATCAAATTAATTTTTCTCTCCAGTTACTCTTTAGATTGGTGGGGATATACCTGTTGACTATAGTTTTGCTGGGCTTGCCTCTGTGTCTTGGAATGACTTGCAGCATTGCATGGGAGGAGTAGACATTGACATTCACATAATAATCAGTAGATGACACACAGACTGCATAGTGAATGAAGAGATAATAATTATTAAGCTATCTTTGTAGTCATTGTAGTTTCCCTCCAAAGAAGAAAATAGTGATTCTGGTTTTGGGGTGATTTTGAAAGGAGAAGCTGTTGAATCTGCATCTTATCTCAACATTCCTTATGCAGTCCTGGGTTTCTATTTATAGATAGCATGCTATAAAGGTAAAGGTAGGTATTGCTACTTGCTATCAACTCTGTGAATACTATAACAAAAATGTAGACACAATTTTTATTTCCCTATTTGCATTTATATATCACCAAACTTCCATGCAGGCACTGACCTTAGCTTCAGCTAGGTACTGGCCTCACATGTCTTCAGACCATACTTTGCGGACTTCTCCCTAACGTGTTTGCTTCTGTATGTCTTGAAATCTATAGTTTCAGTTGTGTGAAAGCAACAACATTCTGATGATCACATACTGAATTTTGCAAATTCAAAGAGCAGTTTGCTTTGTGGAATGCAAGTCTGTTTAAGCTTGTTTCAATAATCCAAGAAACTATGTAGCATGATCCTAAGCATCTTGATTCAGAAACAAAGTCCCACTGAGTTCAATGAAGCCACATTTACATTTCTTTCCTCCAGAAAAACTGTTATGTTTATGTTTTTAAAAAGAAATCAATTTCTTTTTTCAGACTGTCAGTTTGGAAATTTGGGATACAATGTTATGGTGTTTCTATTCCTATCTGAACAGCTAGTTCTAGAAAGTGGGGCTGAGGTGCTACAGCTTGGTTCAATGACATTTATGTTATAGGGTCCTGCAGGGTTCCATCTTGTCCCACATGCTGTTTTATATATTAAGTGCCATCAATAAGTGAGTGAAACCCAGCACTACTTTCATTTTCAGCTGATTCAAGGAAGGCAATGTAAGTACCAGATCAGCATCTGGGTTTGATTATAGACTGAATGAGAGTCAATAAACAATCTCGGAGGAATTCAATGTTGTTTGCCAAGTGGAACAACCCCCCCCCCATTTGTTGTTCTCCTGACCCCCAAGAGCTGGTTTTGGGGTCTTGCAGAGGGGGTGGGGGAGAGCCTCATTGCTTTACTGGAACTCATTGTGCTGGCTGAAACTATCACAACTAATATGGTCCTCAGTCTAGAGAAGATGGAGGTGCTGTTGGTAGGTGATTCATTTGTCCAGTTTAGTGATGTAGAAACTGTTCTGGGTGAACTTTCCCTTCTTCTGAAAGAGCAGGTTTGTGTTCTGGTCCTCCATCCAGCTTTGTAACTGGAGAGGCAGGGGCACAGAGTGCCTTACACAAGTTTGAATTCTTCCTGTACAGAGGGAATCTAGCTCAGTTAACTATGCCAGGCAACCTCCTGGTTAGACTATCACAATGCATTATACATAACATTGACTTTGAAGAGAATTCAGAAACTGCTGTTAGAGCAAAATACTGCTATGAGAGTGCTAACTGAAAACCAGGTGTTGGGGCTGAAACCTTGTTGATGCTGAGACATATATCTGGTTCCCTGTCCTTACTGGACACGAGTCAAAGTACTGATGCTTACCTTTATTCAATATGAGCATGCTCATGCCTTAAGGTCATCATTAAGGTCCTTTTTGGGGTAGTTCTGCTGTCACTGATGCAGTAGGTGGCAACTGGAGAATGGGTTACTTTTGTGCCCTGTTCAATGAATCACACCTCCAGGGAAGCTTGACTTGTGCCTATCTTCAATTGGAGCAAAGGCCCTTTTGTTTTCCTGAGTGTTTAAATATCATTTTAATTTTGTTTATTTGCCTACTGTGTCTGGATTTTTATGGTGCTGTCCCTGGTTGTTTGCTTTTATTAGCTTATTAGGCTTTGTCTGAACCCAGACAAATTTTGGTTAATCTTAACTATAATCTCTTGGAACTGAACCCTACATAAGATGTCCATCTGTATTTCTTAACAGAATGTAGATGGTGTCACTGATTTTTTTCTTTAAAAAAATAACAATTGATTTCCTCATTTGTTTCAACAAGTTGTCATTAAGATAAATGTAAGCACTGTTTACTTGAAATTTCAATTGTTTTTTGCGAAGTAATTTTACATTCTCTACTTGGATTCTCATGTTAAACCTTGGATAGTTCTCCAGTGAGTACCTTGTACCTCTCTAACATAAATAAGTTAGATACATACAACCCCCTTTTCTGGGGCAGCCTAAAACTTGGCTCATTGACTGTACTATATGCTTGGTTAACATTAACCATAAGTGCTTAGATTCTTGCACACCAATCCTTTGTATAGACAGCAGTTTGAGGTACTGAATGTAAGTCTTTGTACCATCTTAGAGGTACAAAGCTGCCATTTCAGCAAGGTAGGACTTTATCCCAGTGTTTCCCAACCTTTTTTGGGCAAAGGCACACTTGTTTCATGAAAAAAATCTCGAGGCACACCACCATGCCAGATGGGGAAAGGTCACTTTTTACTTATGTAAAAAAAAATAAAAAAATAGTAACAGCATAGAAGGTAATGGTAGATGACTGTTAGGGTCTCCCCCCAAATGCAGAATTCTATTAATATCTTCCTTAGCGAGCCGCGTTAACCCCTGTAATGCTTTCTATAGAGTAAGCATAGGGGACACTGGGGGATGTGGAACCAAGGGGGCAGTGGGCCAAAAGAGTTCGGGATCTACTGCTTTAAACAGAAATAAGAGCCAGTGGGTTCTTCCTTTTTTAAAGTATCGTTTCAGCGGGGACAGCAGTCCGGATTTCCAAAAAGCGGCGCTTTTTTGCGTCTGAGCAAAGAAGAGAGAGAGGGGAAAAAAGAGAGAGAGATTGATTTGTGGCTGCGCAAAGGGGGGAGGAGCCCAGGAGTAAAAGTAGGAAGGACGAAGGGAGGGGAAAGGAAAGTTAATAGAAGGAAAGGCGGGTGGGAGAGAAAGAGAAAGAAAGAGGGAAGGAAGGGGGGAAGAGAAGTGGAAAGGAGGGAGACCGAGGTGGGGGAGAAGCGTCTGGAGAGTTGCTCCGAAGTTTGGGGGGCCGCGGGGGTGGGCGCGCGTCCCAGGAGGCGGAGGCCAGCCCGGGCTGGGAGCCGCGCCGCGGCCCGGGGGCGGTAGGCGGACCGCGGCTCCTAGGATGTGGAAAGGGGACGGCGGCGCAGGGGGAGGAGACCCGCACGGCTAGGGCAGCGCGCAGGGGGAGGGGAGCGGGCCGGAGGCGGGCCGCGATCCCGCGCGCTGCGAACATGGCCTCCTTCCCCGCGGTCCCCGCCGAGCCCCCCGGCCGGGGAGGGCGGCGCACCCCGCCGCCGGAGGAGAGCAGAGGCAGGAGGAGGAGGACGAAGGCGCTGCCGAGGAGGCGCGCCAACTTCTGCCAACTTCGGCGCCCGCCCCGTCACCGCAGGCTCCTCCCGGCCGAGAGCCAGAGGACGGCGGCGGAGGAGCAGGTCTCGTGCGTGTGCGAGGCGCTGCTGCAGGCGGGCGACCCCGGCCGGCTGGGCCGCTTCCTGGGCTCGCTGCCGCCCGACGCCGAGGCGCCGTGCCTGGAGGCGCAGGCGGGCGAGAGCTTGGCCAAGGCGCGTGCGCTGCTGGCCTTCCAGCGCGGCGACTTCGCCGAGCTCTACCGCCTGGTGCAGAGCCAGCGATGGGATGTGGGAGGGAGCTCGCTCGCCGCCCCGCGTGTGCCTATGTGGGGCACGTTACAGCCCCGTGATGTCAGCGCCACGCAGGCAGCCAGGCAGGCAGACGGCGAGAGCCCCGCGCTGGGCGGCCTCTCCTCGCCGCCGCCGCCCCGCCTCTCGCCGCCCGACTCGCCCGACTCCCTCCCACGGCACACCAGGCAACGTCTCGCGGCACACTAGTGTGCCGCGGAACACCGGTTGGGAAACACTGCTTTATCCTTTGCCAGCCACACTTCCAGTCAGCTGCATTTTGCCATTGCCACACTAGCAGCACACCTGCTGGTGTGGAGGTCTAGCAGGGAAGGAAGCAGGTTCTTGTGCTTTGGTTGATATTATCTGCCTCATAAAGCAGTGATTCTCCCAATGTGGGCTTGGCCTGGAAAAAGTGTCAAGACATGGGTGGATTTTTATGTTTGATGTTTTACTGTGTTTTTATATTAGATGGAAGGCGCCCAGAGTGGCTGGGGCAACCCAGTTAGATGGGCAGGATACAAATTATTATTATTATTATTATTATTAGTAGTAGTAGTAGTAGTAGTAGTAGTAGTATTAATATTATTAATGCTAGAAGAGCTTTTAGAGGATTCTCCCTGGATTTGTGAGGATGGCTGCTTCCCCTCTGACTGCTTTAATGACCTGCTTTGTTCTAATGGTGTTCTAATATATATGGTTTTAGGACAGAGCTAGCCAGTGTGGTGCCTTCCAGATATTGTAGACTACAGTAGCCATAATCTCTTACCGTTTGTGCCATGTAGCTGTGGCTGATGGGAGTTGGAGTCCAAAACTTTTGGAGGGCACCACATTGCCTGCTCCTGTTTTAGGAAGTATCAGATGTGGCTTGCTATCTTTTCTAATGCTAGTAATCAGTTAGTTCCGCAGTCCACAGATTTTTGTGAACACCAGCAAGTTGCATGTACATGACTGTATGCAGGGATCTCCGCACACCCAGCTGTGGAACAGACTTAATAATGCTGGATTTGGGGTGAGGGTAGAATACAGAATAAGCTCACGAGGGTGGCATAAGATCAAGGTTTGGGAGACAGTGGCATAGGACTTGAGTGGCTATTGAAAATGAGTGGTTCATCTGCTCTTATTGTCAGGCATTAATCAGATTTCATCGGGGCAATTTTTAAGTATAGTATGTCAAAGTAGCAAATCTACAGGAAAATGTCAAAAATGATGTGCTTAGAAAACTGTTGAAAAGTAGATGCTCTTAATAGTTAATCTGAAGAATGCTTAGGTGCACTGCTTCATGGGTTGTTAAGTTTAAGTGATATGCTGATCTTGTTGGACCATATGCTGACTGGGCTTGTCTAGGAGAGTGTGGAACTAAAAGGTTACAGATTAATTAGGCCATAACCTGTGCTGTATATTGCTGAAAACAACACTGCTTTGTTGTTATGTTGGCTACTGCAGCAGCTTGCATCATTCATAGATTCCTCCTCCTTCAGAAGTAAGAGTGCATACAATGTACAATTCCATGAATTGAACAGTGTGTTTTTTGATTTGATATATCTCGTTTTGTAGTAAGAAAAGGCTCTCAAAATGGCTTGCATAAGAATTGCTCAATATAGTCACATTATAGAATCACAGTATTTTGAAGTATAGTCCAGATTTTTAATTTTATTGTTCCCCTCAGAAGCTACAGTAAGCATGTCTAAATAAAACATTGGGCTAGATGGAATTAGCATCAAGAGTTAGAACAGATGAGCCTACCAGCCTTTGGCTTCTTATGTTCCCATTTTATACATGCATTGGAAGTTGGATGGGGAGAATTATGTTTGGTCTGCATTTCAGAGTGAACCAGCCTATTTTGCCATTCTTTCACTGATACATGAATCAGAACATTGCATACTTTGCCATATTTTGCAGTGCAGTTTTGGTTCAGAAAAATTCACACAAAATGTATATTGTCAATGGATTTTAGTGCAATTTTTTTTTTAAAAAAAGAATGGACTTATGATTGAATACATATGAAAGTGATACTGACTGGAAAAAGACTGATCTTTCAATCACTAATTGAAAGGCGCTCAAGGCAGGCATCCAAAACTAAGCAGGTCTGGATCTGGCTGGTGCCTGGATGGGAGACCATTTGAAATCTGATGTGTTCATTATTTTTTAATTATTATTTATTTCATTTGTGAACACTTCCCATGACACACCCCAAAGCAATTTACAATACAATAAAAACATGTGGAGCAATTGCTTGTATAAAACACACCAGAACAGTTACATGTATAAAACTTTTATTATAAAACTTTTATAATAAAAGCAATTAAAACCGCATATATATAAACAATTTAAAGCACCAGCAGATACATAAAAGCAATTTACGTCCAATACGGGCAGAACCTGGCAGCAGCAGAAGCTGGGAGAGAGACATGCTTGATTTCTGCTAGAATCCAAGCCTGTGACTATGGGAGAAACAATAAATTTTGGGGTGTTGTTAATGCTGTAAGCCTCTCCAGCTTATGTTCAGGTTGCATATATGTGTAAATAAACCAAATACCCTAAAGACACCGCAGTCTCTGCTGTCTCTTATTTCCAGGAAACCAAGCCTTGGGTAACCTGGAATCTCTCACTGCTTGAAAA
This sequence comes from Podarcis bocagei, assembly GCF_964188305.1. NCBI lineage: Eukaryota > Metazoa > Chordata > Lepidosauria > Squamata > Lacertidae > Podarcis > Podarcis bocagei. The sequence goes on from NC_138126.1 coordinate 90,739,106, forward strand.
TTAGGGTAGTGTATAATAGTATTTCCTTCTTCTTCATTTTAACGTATCTATATGGGTGGGTGGTTGGTTGGTTGGTTGGTTGGTTGTAAGTTGCTTTGAGATGCCTTTGGCAAGAAATAGTGGCTGATCACTATTTTTTTAAAAGATAAAATACAGATACCAAAAGGAAAAAAGTCTTCTCTCAGATGACTTTTTGACTAATGAATGCTTTGTATGTATGTCATACATGGAAAAAAGGTGGGGTATAAATAATGTACTCTCCAAATCACAGTAAACACAGCCACATTATCTCAGTATATAGCCTTAATTTTGTGTTCAGGTGAAGATGCCAAGTTATATGCACCCTTCATACTCCTAAAAACATCTGGCTTGTTGTCTTCTTTTTGGTATTATGAGAACTTTTCTGACAGAAAAAAGTGTTTATCCAGAAATTTAGTCAAAACTTACAAGTGGCTGCTTGAAATGTATGCTGTTGAATGGTGTGATGTGGGCTAAATGTTACTACACCAAAGAGACACCTACCTGCTTGCATATGAATGAAAAGTTGGGTAAGGGTCTAATAGAAGGGCACAGCTTTTTGTTTGTTGACCTTCTCACATGGAAACATAGATACTTACAGTGGTTATAGAATAGAAAATCCTTTTCTGCTTACAATATGAATTAATTTAACAGCAGGAAATAATAATAAACTGAAAGGGGGAAAGTTGGCTTGATTTTGAAGCAACTGTTCTATTACTTCAAAGTGGCGTAAGTTGTTTAAGATGCTGAAACAGCCATTTATAAATCTGAAGCAAGTGTAGACATGCAGTCTTCTTCCAGACAAATTATATTCATTCATGTTCTTAAGGTTGAAGATGAAATTTAGAGACCACACAACCAGCCTGTGTTTCGCTTTTGTGTTGAAAGATGCCAAATACTTAAAAGTGCAGCATTTCCATAGGCAGAGTTTCTTTTGTACTCGCAGACGATGGAGCCTCAAATTCCAGAGGCATTACATGGGTAGTTTTAATGAATTAGTGTCTGGTTTTCCTGCAGCTGATGTGACAAGCAGCTTTATAAGCTGCTTCCCATCGATCCCTGCTTTCCAGCTCTTTTGTGTCTTCTGCTTGGAGGAAAACGATGAAGAGCTTGGTTTCTACAGTAACTACTGCCTGCAGGCAGATTTCTTTCAGGGTTCCTTTCAGTCTGTGCAAGGATGCTGTGTTTGGTTTCTTTAGAGCTCTTTTCTTTGGTAGCCTTGGAGGTTTAAATTTTATATGGTTTAATGTTGCAAAGTATGGTAGGATTTGTAATTGCAAGTGAAGTATGTTTTCCAGAAGTGGCTTCAATTGGTGTTAGTTGCTGTTGGCCTGAAATTATTTTTATTGAAAAATTGGTATAAGCGAAACTTGTGGGGTGTCAATGCTTGTAAAAATAAATACATATAGTGTAGGGAGGAAATTTGGTCCAGTCTATGGAGGAGTTGGTTGTCCATCTTATTTTCAGTCTAAATAAGAACTCTGTTGGATCACTCCAACTCTCCATCTAGTCCAGCATTCTGCTTCCAGAGGCCAGATGTTTCTAGGAAGCTCACAGTTAGGGCTTCAGTTAGGGCTACCCTTCCCTGCTGCCTGTCCTCAACATCCGGTATAGTGCCTCTGAACCTGAGTCCGTATGCTTGTCATAGAATCATAGAATTGTAGAGTTGGAAGTGACCCTGAGGGTCATCTAGCCCAACGCCCTGCAATGCAGGAATCTCAACACATGGTCCCCCATCCCATTTGAAAACATTCACAACCCTGCTGGTTTTGCAAATGTGCTAGCAGCTTTATTGTTGCACCACTAGGAAAATATAGCTAATATCTTTTTATAGACTTCACTTCCACGATTTTGTCTTAATTCCCTTTTAAAGCCATCTGACACAGTATTACCATTGCCGTAGTTAAGCACTGTGAAAAGCACTGTCATCCATCTTGAACCTACCCTGATTCACTGAGTAACCCAGAGTTCTAGTACTATGAGAAGGAGATTTTTTTGGGGGGTGGGGTATGCTTTTCATTATTTGTTACCTTCGTAGGTGTTCCAATCACTGGATTGTTTTGATTTCTGATTTCTGTACCTTTGTAACTGTGTAATATATATTTATATTATTGACTAATGTGGATAACAATTAATTATAGCTTTAACAAACTAGGCTTATGTCCCTGAAAGAGCAGATTTCAAAATGTATCAGGAATAAAGAACACAGCATTTCTATACAGTTATTTCTTCCTCCACCCCATGACATTCAACTGTTTGAAGCAGCCCCTGGTTGTCAGAGTTATCTCAGCTGAACAAGTTGGTTGGAATCCTGCCATACTGTAGGATCACAACTTGCACACATTTAACTTGCACAATCACAGTTCTATGTGCTTGGCAGCTGGCCAGCTGATATCACACAAATTAAATGCATGTGAGGCGAGATTTTAAAAGCTGTTTGCTTGCTGAATTTTCCTGCATGGAAAAAGCTTTTAATTTCTCAACCTTAGACTCTGGGAAACTCTTGTGTGGGCTATGGATGCTTTTGCAATATCTCAGGTGACCCTGTGAGATCTCACACTGGCTCTGGCAGGTAAGATTTTTCATGTAGAAGTGGTTCTAGGGGGTTGTTCTGACTAGATGTGATTTCAGTTTTACACACTACCCCTCCACCCAGAATATAACTTACACACCCCAAGACGCTATGTACTGCATTTTGAAATTTTCTCCAGAAACTAGAGAAAAGGACAGTAACCTAAAAAAAGAAAGAAAAAGAAGAGTTCTTGAGGTTTTTAATGTATGCCCTTTTATGAAGTATGGATCGTTTCCTAACCAATTTTAGGTCAGTGTGTAGGACTAAGGCTTTTGATTCAAACCTAGCTTTTCATGATACTATGCTATTTCTGTGAATGCTAGTTTTGGTCTTTATATGTGTGTTCAGTTCTCTGTGTTAAGACTTTTTAAAAACTGCAAATAGTAATTGCTCATTTTGTAACCTGAAATAACACTTTACAATTAACATTTTATTAGAGTAAAGTAATACTGATGAAATTATGCAAATAAAAATTTATACTCTTCCAATTAATAAGTGCATTTTGTTTTTATTTTGCAGATGTACATTCAGGTTTCCCAGCACAAACATCAAGATAACATTTACAGCTTTATCCAATGAAAAAAGAGAAAAACAGGAGTCCCCGCAGTCCCCAGTGAAACCTGTGCAACCCCAGATCTCTCCCCTAACAATAAACATTCCAGACAACATGGCTCACCTGATCAGCCCTCTCCCTTCTCCCACAGGAACCATCAGGTATTTAGACATTGTGATACTGCATGCACAATTAATATAGGACCACAGAATTTAATACGAAGTAATACATCACTTGAAGTTTTCATTTGTGCAATAAAACCTGGAGCTCAGCTCAACTTGGGAATAAACTGTAGACTTGCACGTTCTCTTCAGCCACCTAATTGTGCTGGTCTTACTTGAATTTACAGTACTATGGATCACTCAAGGCCAAACTAGAGGAGATGGTTTCAGACACATATTTTTCATTGTGGGTTTGCCCCAATTATATATAAAGTAGGTAAGAGAGGATGCCCTTTGCTTACCTTGATAGTACGCCCATGGGGCAAGACAGTACCATGGAAAGCTCCAAGTGAGCAAACTAACTACAAAAGCTAGGATTGAACTAAATCTTTTTATGTCTGCAGATCAGCTTCCAAAGCACTTTCTCTTCCTTAAGGTGTAGAAGACCTTAAAGCAGCAGAACTCTTAGCTTGAAGCCCAGCATTCTTCCTTCTCCACTCATAACACTTTTCTCTGGGCTAACTGCCTGTAGTGATGGGTGGGCCAACATGGTGATTTGGGTTCCTGTCATGAAGAGAGTTACTTCCTTGGGTGGGTTCAGGCTTTTGAGTTTCAGGCTCTGGAGGATCCAAGCCAAGTATTTCTGGTTCAAGGGTGCCAGATCTAAACCACTGTGGCCTGGGCCAGTCTCCAGCACCTTTACTTTGGATCTGCTAGTTTGATGGATTAGGAAGACGCTAACAAGAGTGTGGGTGCTGACAGATGGTTCAATTTTAAGAGGAAGAGAGGCATGCTGGTGAGTGGTCTGAATACCTTCCAGGATCACTTAACTTCCTGCAGCCACTACCCTCCAGTGCTTTTTCTCCCAGCCAGGCTTGCTTCTGCTACTGGAGCCTGGCTGAGAGAACAATTGGAATGGTTGAGAGCAGGGAGTTTTAATGGTGGAAGTGGAAGGAAGGTTCTGCAGTTCCCACTCACATGCCCCCTTTGCTCCTAAACTACATGATTGGGGGAAATCTGCATGTAAAAGGAGAGGTCTGCTGCTGTTGTGTCTAGTTTGGCTTTCAATATGTGAGTGTTTAGAAATTGTCAGACTTGGAACATTTTGTGAACCAATGATTCATACCTGCTGGGATTCCTGGGAACATTAGATTGAGTTTAAGAACCATGATAAATGTTGACTATGTAGTAACCTAATAGCTGGTTTTATATGGGTGGTGGGCATGCTCAAAGTCACTTAACAACATGGACCATCTCTCTAATAAGCCATCTTTATTATGAATTCAGTTAAGCAATTGCATGAGTCAAACAATACAACTGAACTTCTCCGTCTTCCCTGTACCCCCAAATCTACTCTGGAGATTTGAAGGGGAAGCACATGGGGGAGGAACGGAAGGGAAATTCCACTGTGCCATTCTGTTTAAGCAGTGACTTAGTTGGATGCAGTGCAATGCTGTGTTTTATGGTAACACTTTCAAAAAGAAAATACTAAAATCAAAAGTATTAGATTAAGAAAAGTACAGTGGTGCCCCGCAAGACGAATGCCTCGCAAGACGGAAAACTCGCTAGACGAAAGAGTTTTCCGTTTTGGAGGTGCTTCGCAAAACGAATTTCCTATGGGCTTGCTTCGCAAGACGACAATGTCTTGCGAGTTCCTGCTGGTTTTTTTTCTCCCCCCCTTTTTTCTAAGCCGCTAAGCCGCTTATCAGCTGAACCGATCAGCAGATAAGCCGCTAAAAGCCGCTAATAGCGCTAATCCGCTAATCCTTCAGTGGGCTTGCTTCGCAAGAGGAAAAAACCGCTAGACGAAGAGAATCACAGAACGGATTCTTTTCGCCTTGCGAGGCACCACTGTATTAGTTCCAGCTTGCATGTCCTTCTTGTTTTTGTTCTGTGGGATTTCTCAGTGTCCCTGACCCTCAGTGCCTTCTCCAGTTGGAGGTTGGGTTGGGATGTGGGAAAATGTCTGCCACATCCCTGCCCTGGGTAAGTTTTGAGACCCTAAAGTAGGAAAAGGGGATGAGATGGCAGAGGACTCTGGTTCCTTGCAAGAGCTGAAAGTGATCGCTTGTATGGTCTTGATCCTTTGTGAGCATTCACTTAGAACACTTGCAAAGAATTGATCTCTTTTGGGGAGAAAAGTTGGGTATACAGGCATTTCTAATTGCAATTTAACTAAATCATTTTTACCAAGGATGCAAAGGCAATTTGGATGTCATTTGCAAAATATTTTAAGCAGCTAGAATGTGCAGAGTACATTTAAGAATATTTAAGTTGGTTTTGCACCACAAAGGTGGCAAAACTGTGACTTGAGCTGAGACTTTGGAATCATGATTTGTGTGTAGTAGTATGTTCAGTGAAAAATGTGTGTGGTTGATTTTAACTCAGACTGCTGTGTCTACATAACAAGTATTGAATCAAAATGCTTCTGTAGATCTATTACAGTTGTCTTTGTGTTGCCTAGAGTATGTGGGCTGTATCCAATGAAGTCATTGACTTTAAAGGATCATCCCTGTTCATGCAGTAGAATTTCCCCTGCCTTGCCTTTCCCCATGTGCTCCTGTGCACCCCACATACCTTTTCTGGGTTTCTTCCCAAAACTCCAGAGCAGATTGTAGGGAGGAGAGGGAGGACTTTTCAACTTTATAGCATTAAAAATGGTATTCAAAATAACTTCGAAAACATTACAAGGCTTTTCAGCTTTACAGCACTAAAAATAATAGTCATGGCTGCTTTGAATTTTTTTTAGGAAAGGCACTACATTATAAATGCTGAAATCTAAAGAATTGTCCATGCAGCATTCTGTGCACATGCTGTGACTTTTGTGTGTGTTCCCAACTCCTCTTCTTACCACAATCTCTCATCACTGCCCTGCCTCCGAAAAAGCTACTCCTGGAGGTCATGGGGAGCTGGAGTGGCAGTGAGGTTCTGTAGCTAAAATGTGAATCACACAGTGTGGTTGCTTACAGGCACCCTGGAGTTTTATTTTAAATTACATTTTTGTGCATGTGTTATTTTTGGGAAATTATAATACATTACACATTTTATTCCAGTTGCTTTGTCAAAATAAAGCATGTCCAGCAGCTTCTGAGGCACATAAATATAAAATCACATTGGTTGATTCTTGGTATCAAAACAAACATTCATCCATGCAAATTCTTTCCTATCAGAACAAAACATAAACAACATATCTCAAGAGAAGCAATTGTGACCATATAATCTTTCTCAAGGGAGAACTGACTAGAACTTCTGTGTGTTACCCTGCACATTTATATGAACAAGGTAAAAGGAAGACCCAGAGATGCAAATATTTTTCATGGAACTTTCCCCCCAATGTTGATACCAAACTTCTGTGTTTAAAGACTCAAAATGCATTAATTATGAGAGATCAAGTGTAAATCAGGCTTTTAAGATTCCTCCTTACAGCATCTTCACAGTACTGATTGGAGCTGCATAAATTATTGACTCCAACTATATTACCAGATAAGATCTATATTAAAAACTAAGCTAAATTGTCGAAGGTAAGTTTAAATTGGCTGACTAAAATGTGCCCTTATTAAATGGGCAGCACATGTAAAAATAATAATTATATATAAGTACTTTTTTTAAAAAACCACCTACACATGGCAGGCACCATCTTAGAAAAAGCATTCATTTTCTTTGTTTAACATAAAAAGAATTACCGTAATATTCTAAGACATTATCTTCTATGACATGCACATGTATCATCAAATGACCTTTTGTTCTCTTCAAAACTATTTGTTGTCATAGACAAATTTAATTAATTTAAAATCGCATGCTGTTAATTTCCTTTTAATTGGGTGGAGGCCCTATTGAGAACCTGTAGGCAAGGGTCAAAATATATATAAAGCCCTGCTCCTTTTGCACACAGGAACTTTTAAGCTTTCCACTCCATTAAGTGTCAGCCTCCACCCAGAAAATCCCATCCAAAGGCTGAAGATCTTTTGGATCAGAATCTCACGAGGGACTGTTGTCAACGGAGATACTGCCTTTCCCCCTGCACATGAAAGGAAGCTCTTTCCACTCACACCTGTAGATAGTGTGTTTGGATCTCACCATAGTGTTTGCTGAAAATTAAATGGAAGATGGAGCCATTATGTGGGCTTATTCTCCATCTAATAGCTGGGTTGGCAATAGTTGATTGTTGTCTGGATAGTGATCCTGTTCAGGGGTGGGTGTGTCTTTGTCATGCAGGTGCTTTTCTAAAGCTGATTTGTTTATCAGTTGTACATTTTAGAAGCTATATAGTCAACATTTTGAATGCTTTTAAAAAATTAAGTTCATTCTGAAAACTTCCACAAATAAAGTTGATAGGTATTCAGTTTGAAATGCTGAAATAGGCCTATAAGCCAGTACTATTGTGGGCATGCAGCAAAACAGACTTCGAGAGCCAGTGTGGTGTAGTGTTTAAGAGCGGTAGTCTGGTAATCTGGGGAACCGGGTTCGCTTCTCCGCTCCTCCACATGCAGCTGCTGGGTGAACTTGGGCTAGTCACACTTCTCTAAAGTCTCTCAGCCCCACTCACCTCACAGAGTGTTTGTTGTGGGGGAGGAAGGGAAAGGAGAATGTTAGCCGCTTTAAGACTCCTTAAAGGGAGTGAAAGGCAGGATATCAAATCCAAACTCTTCTTCTTCTTCTTCTTAACAACCGTAGCTCAGGAGTCAGTTGGTTCCCTTTTCTCCACAGGTTGATCTTTAGTCTCTGTTGTATTATCTGATCTAACAAATTTTTTGGTATTGTTCATTGTGAAGAATAAACAAATTATATGTTTACTTATATCATCCTTTTTTTGAAATCTTTTGGATTGGTTTACTGCCCTTCTCACCATTGCCCACTATATCCTGAAGAGGATTTAGATCATTGTAGCGTTTCTTTTGTAACTGGTGTGCATTACTGGTGTGTCCTCAGCTACCTCAAATCTAATCTACTGAAGATAGGGATATGCACCTAAAACAATTCTCTGCATTCCTAAAGTTACCATCCTGAATGCAGTTCCTCATTTGATCTGACTGTAGTCACTGGACAGATGTGAGAGATTTGCCTACGCGTACAGATATCTATTCCAAACTAATATGTGACAGTTGGCACCTATATGCAACCACTTCCATATTTAACAAGCAAGCCTGGCATCTAGCAAGATTGCCAGATTGCAGCCTGGAGACTCTTCTGTCTCTTTACAGTCTTTCAGTCATGCAGGAGGATGCAGCTGTGCATTAAAAACCAGCATTTGGACCACTTTACCGCTAAAACAATAATTACCTCCCTCCCTCAACCTGTCAAGCCTCCCATGTGCTGTTGGAAGATGTTGCTTGAAGACCTCGCAGCTTCCAAGTTGAAACGAAGGCTGGCTGCTCTTCACACTTGCTAGAGGGCAGCACCACATTTTTTGAAAAACTAGGTAGAATCAAACATTTCTTGACCTTAAGAGGGATTGTTTTCGCTATATTGAGAGCATGTGAGACTTCTGCCAAGATGTTAACATTTTCCTAATCTAATAGTAACAGGAAAGTAAAGCCTGCTTCTTTCCATATGTCACTCACTACTGCCTTCATTGGTGAGTGACCCCTCTCTTTTCCCCTCAAAAAGAGCATTCAGATTTGTGATGTAACCACTGTTTACATGGAGTATTTTCATCAAGGCACCAGTGAATTGGCAAATTTAGCCTCCATATCTTTTTCCAAGCACTATGTCCTATAAAAGAAACTGGATTTGACAGTGTGATCTTTTTACCCAGGCTTTGTCAAGGCTCTTTGTCTCACCGCATTGAATTTTGTACTCCGTGTGTTTCAACTGAGCAGTTTCTTGTCCTACTTGTGTAGTTCTACATTTTGAGATGCCACATCCTTGTTTAAGGCTTGTCCATCCATTTTCATATATACTGTTGTAGACACAAGTAAAGCACTAGACTCCGAAGAACAGTTTTCTAAAAATGTTTACATGTAAGTTCCATTCCGTTAGAGAAACATCACATTCATAAAATAGCGGTTAATAGGGATCCCAGTGATCCCTTCCCCCATAACTACTAAAGTTCATAATGCTGAGAGACTTATAAGGGTTATTGTGGAAATGATTGAGGTTCTTAACTGCATGATTTATTTTGTAACCAGGGGTGTTTGATATTTTTAATTTGTGGGTGGATATACTCTGTAATGGATATACTCTTCCTATTCTACAGTGCTGCAAATTCCTGCCCATCTAGCCCTCGTGGTGCAGGTTCTTCAGGGTACAAAATGGGCCGTGTAATACCATCTGACCTACATCTAGTGGCTGACAATTCACAGTCAGAAAATGACAAAGAAGCATCTGGTGGAGATAGCCCAAAGGTAAGTTTGATTGGAATCAATATTGTAACATTGATTCTTGAGTTCTGTGTTACACTAATGGAAATGTATTGGTTGGAAAAAGCAAAAGTAGCAATAATAACTATATGTGGTTTAGTAGTTTGAAATAGAAAACAACATGTATCCTGTATATCTGTGCTGTATTTAGTTTGGATGCTACAGAATGCTGTGAAAGTATCATAAAGCTAGAAGATTATACTTTCACAATTTTCTTTATTGTTGTCAAGTGATTTTCTAAAATATCTTTCAAATTATATCCATTCTGTGTGTTGGAATATTGAAAATGCTAAAGCCTATAAAAGTTAGTTTCAAAAAGGAAAGGCATCAAATATGCAACCACAGAGTCAAAGGCAATGTAGGCAATGTAGTCCAACTCTCTGCTTGATGCAAGAAATCCAGAGCTAGAACATCCTCAACAGATGGCTGTCTAGCTTTTGCTTGGAGACCTTCAGTGAAGAAAAGCCCACTACCCCTCCTAGATCTGCCCACTTGGAGCAATAGAGAGCAGGTCATTGTCCTCTTCTGTGTGACAGCCATTCAGGTATCTGAATGAGTGCTATCTTGTTACCCCTCAGTCCTCTCTTTTCCAGTCTAATCATGCCAAGTTCTTTCAACCTTTCTTTATAATAATAGGACTTGTTTTCCAAAGCAGCAGCTGTATTTGTTGCCTTCCTCTGAACTCATTCCAATATGTCTATATATCATGGGAAGTCACTGTTCTGAGCACTTCTGTACTGGATCATTCATTCATTCATATTTTGTTCGTTTTAAAAACATCTCAGTACACCATAGTAATGTAGTTTAAAGTTGTGGGTGCTGTATTGACAAGCTTGAGTGTGTGCACGCTAATGGAATTTTGATGTCTGGAAACCATCCTATGAGGAATGCTTGAAAGAGCTGGATCTGTTTAGCCAAGAAAAGAGAAGATAGCAGTTTTCAATATTTGAAGGACCGTCATGCAGAAGATGGGGCAGACCTGTTCTCTGTTGCTCTAGAGGGCACTACTGCAAACGATCGATGGAAACTGCAGGGAAGTAGAATGCAGTCTGCTAAACATTGCAGAAACTTTCTACTGGCGAGCACTACCTAATCATGGAATATAACTGTCTGAAGAGGGCTTTTATTTGCAGGAGGTTTTTAAGCAGAGACTTGATGGTCAGCTGTCAGCTATGCTATAATGTAGTTTTATCCTACGTTGAGTGGGGGGCTGACTTCCAGTGTATCTTCCAGTTTTGTTATTAATATGGATATGGTGTTCCACTTGAGATTGAATAATAATAGTGCAGAATAATATGGAATGATTACTTTCCATGACTTGGAAACTATGGAAACTATTAATGTAGCATATATTCACATTAGCCTTTTTTGTATCACACTGTTGACTCAAGTTCCACTTGTGATCAACATCAGTCCCAACTCTCAAACACATAATATCTCCCAATGCAAATCTATTCCAGAATTGTCTGATATTTTCAAGCTTTATTGTAATACACAACTGATGTATTTCTTACGTTACTGAATGGATAAGATGCTGTAGAAAACTTTACTGTATTCATTTTCATCTTCTTTTATAGGATGACTCAAAGCCACCTTATTCCTATGCACAACTAATAGTACAAGCAATTACGATGGCACCTGATAAGCAACTTACACTAAATGGAATTTATACGCACATAACTAAAAACTATCCTTACTACAGGACAGCAGACAAGGGCTGGCAGGTAAACACAACTAGTATTGTTTTAAGTAAAATAAACAGAAAACAACTTAGTTTAGTTACTACTTCAGACACGGACTTCACAGCCCCCCTCCTGCCCTGGTTATATGTTTAACTTTGTGAAATAGGTTTTTGGAGCTTTGAAAATGATTAGCTGTTTCAGTAACCTAAAATGGTACACTGGTTCTTTCAGTAAAACTAACCCTTTTCCCATGACCCTTTTCCACATAGAAAGGTTAGTAAGGGATGTATTTGTAGTAATGGATGAGGGTTTTTCAAAATTGTAATTGAGAAATGAGAAATCCCTAAATGTCTGGTAGATGAATGTTATGTATGTATGTATGTATGTATGTATTTATTTATTTCATAAAATTTATACATCGCTTGATTGTAAAAAACCTCAAAGCAGTTTAAGTAGGAGTCACAAATTCTGTGCCAGCTTCTCCAAATGCTATTTCCAGAAACCCCCAAACTGGATTACTTATCCTCTTCATCTAATAAAACCAACTTGAACATGTGCTTTAGTTTTTATAATGTAGTCTGTAGGCTATTGTTAGGTTGCAGAACTTGGGATATTCCAGTATAGCCTGGAGAGACACAGGGGATGGGAGAGGAAAAGAGGCAGGAATTTTTAAGGAGGAGGAAAAAAGAGGACATGGAATGGGAGAGAAACAGTGAAGTTTGAGGAGAATTCTTTATTACCAAAATCCTTGGCCATCCTCGTGTATTTGTTCATGCCTGAACAGCATATGTTGCCTGAATATTTCCAAGCTTTTTAAAAGGAAAATTCATGTTTTGGTTATTAAGAAACTAGAAGGCATTGTTCAGTACATCCTAGGAGTGTAATGTGAAGAGCTTGAAAGATCAAGTCAGGGAAGGCCACCAGAATGTCAAATGACTTTTCAGCATGTAAAATTTAAAACTGCTGTACTAAGCAAAATTTGAAGTATTTCAGGTGACAGAAGGTAAAAATACAGTTGAAGCACCAGGAAAAGGCAAAACCATGTGTTAAAGAGGGAGAAACTGCAAGACCTAAATATGTGGGGCTATATTAGTGATAGTTCCACCGCTGAAAAAGTTGGTTATGATGGAAGGGTGACTGCTGTCAAATGAATATGTGGTGACTGGAGACTGGTTTCACAAGGAGCGGAAACCTTTGCATTAGGCCATATTCCTGCTTGATGCTGAAGAGATGGATGATTTCTATATATTTTTTATATTCCATAGAATTCAATTCGTCACAATCTCTCTCTGAATCGTTATTTCATCAAAGTACCACGTTCCCAGGAAGAACCAGGCAAAGGCTCCTTCTGGAGGATAGACCCTGCCTCTGAAAGCAAATTAATAGAGCAGGCTTTTAGGAAAAGGCGGCCGAGAGGAGTACCTTGCTTTAGAACCCCACTGGGACCTCTCTCTTCTAGGTAAGGAATCAAAGTTGAGGGTTTAAAAATACACTTTCAGAGGCTTCACCTTAAGTGTGACTCGTTCTGCTGGGCATAGGGTAACCGCAGTCCTAAGTGATCGCAATGTTGTTAGAGCTATATGTATAACAATTATAAAGGACTTTTCCTAAATAGAGAACGGGTGTTCATTGTAATTGACTGCACTAAGGAGCCATTAAAATTTCTTCTTGAGGAGACTTGGTGGGTTTTGCTTCATACTAAGGATCTGTTGCCATTTTGGGGGCTTGAAATCCCCCCCTCCAAAGTTTAGGCTGGCTAGTAATGTTGTTCCTTCTCAGTTGTATCCCTTTCGAGTGCATTGCAGTTACCTCAAAACAATAGCTGTGGAGGGCTAGATTCACACAGTGCAGGTAATGTAGTGTCACAAGAATCGACTTTCACACATTGAATGTTGTCAGTTTGCATTATTAACATAACACCTGCCAAGCTGCCCTCTTGCTCCACAGTTGCTGCTCAGGGATAATGCCCAGCAAGGGCACACTCTTCTTTCCCTTCAATCTGTTCACTCTTCTGTAGTAGCTAGCTAGCAATCAGCTCTACATGGCAAGCAGCTCTTTTGATTGCATTTTTTTAAACCATTGGCTTGCCCCATGGCTTGAGCCTTCTGGAGAAGTATCCATTTACCTTTTGGACCTAACCCACTCTGCTTAAATCTGGGTGTGTATAATACATTATATAATATTTTAAATGGGTGACACCCAGCCGTGCTCCCCCAATTGTCCAATGAATTCTGCTTGTACAATGGGACTTCTTTCACCCCTCCCCCCAAAATCTTCCCTTGTTCCACAGGGATTGTATTGGTGGCGCAGGGGGCAGAAACTTAAGCACAGATTTTGAAAGTTTTCCTTAAGAGCTTCATGTGTTCCATCATTTAACTAAAATTCATAGTGGCTAGGCATGCATTTCCGAATAGAGCATGAACAGTTAGTAGTTTCCTAATAGAGAGGATACTCTGGTGCTGCTTAAACCAAGATGGAAATCACAGAAATGTAAATTTTTAACAGTTCCATTCATTTTTTAGGTATTGTCTCAAAAATGATGTATCTAAAAATATTTAAAGCAGATCCTGTGTGTTAGAGAAGTAGGGAAATCCAAGGAGAACGTATATGACAGAGTAACAAAGATCAAGGTTAGGGAATTCCATAACTTTTGATCGTCTAGGGTGCCTGTGTGCCTGCCAGTGTCTGCTTTGGTGCCCACACAGGGGCTTCAGCACACTGAACCTCTAAATTAAGGCATGCTGAATAACTCATTCATTTTTATTGACATTTGTTTCAATGCCCCCCACATCCTACTCCTTGTTCTGTGCTACTATAGCAACCATAGTCTGCTTTTGAATTACCTCTGCAAAAGTCTGTGAAGTCAGGAATTGGTAGTACTTCTCAGTCAAAGAGCTCCTCCTTGTGGAAAGTATATGTATTAAATGGTTTTTGAGGCTGACTACTCATCGTAGCTGTCAATTCTCAATCTGAAAGTGGCTGCTTTTGTTCTTCATTTGCAGAAGTGCCCCAGCTTCCCCTAATCACTCTGGAGTGTTATCTGCTCACTCCAGTGGTGTGCAGACCCCAGAGAGCCTGTCAAGGGAAGGGTCACCTGTCCCAATGGAACCTGAGCCGAGTACTATCCAGCCAAAATTAGCAGTAATACAAGAAGCACGATTTGCACAGAGTGCCCCAGGTGAAATATTCATATAGTGTTCATGTATTTAATATGCATATTAAAACTGTACCAAACTAATGGAAAGTATAATGTAGGCTTCACTTCAAAAGCCAGGTTTGTTTGCAGAAAGAAATTATGAATGAAAATTAAAAATATAAGTACTCTATGCTTTGTGAAGGGCTAATAGAACCCCCTTTTCCAAATACTTTTAAGATTTATGAGTTGGGGTTGAATGGAATTGTCATGCTGAAATTATGACAATTGATGGTGCTGGGTGGGGTTGATGGAAGTTGGGAGTCTAACAACTTCTGGATTTCCCCAATGCTGTGTTAGGAGGTCTCCAAAGGGGAAAGCAAACCAAATTGTTTCATAGGAGCACAGAGATTACATTGGTGACTTCCTGCAAAATGTGTTCAAGCCACTGAACTATGGATCTACAACACTTCCATTTTTTTGTTTTTATTTTGAAATGTAGTTATGTTAACTATTAGTGTTGCCAGTAGTTGCAACCCTCTCCTTGTGGCACAGCAACGTGTGTTTTTTTACTTTTTTACTGCTGAAAACAGTGTCAGTAATACTGAACTAACTGGATTTACTCTTAGGATAGCTGAAGAAACTGTTGAAGGAAGGAGTAGGCTTTTTTAAAAATTCAAGTAAACAATATGTTCATAGACTTTTGGAAAGCGGATGATTTAACTAATTTCCCCCCCCTGCCTTTTTTTGATAGGATCACCCTTATCTAGCCAGCCTGTTTTAATTACTGTACAGAGGCAGCTACCACAAACTATGAAACCTGTCACATACACTGTTGCAACTCCTGTGACAACATCAACATCCCAGCAGCCTGTAGTACAGACAGTTCATGTTGTTCATCAGATCCCAGCTGTGTCTGTCACAAATGTGACTGGATTAGCACCAGCAAATACTTTCACTGTAGCTGGACAAGCCGTGGTCACACAGGCAGCGATGGTGGCCCAACCTAAGGGAGAACCTCAAGAGAATGGAGACCACAATGAAACGAAAGGTGAGAATTTGGTTCCGGTTCCCCTTGGAAGTAATACAGTCCAAATATTTATTTGCATTTGTTGCAAGTAGAGAAAACAACTACATGATACTGATTTCTCTTAAGAAGTGCTAATTTTGATGCTTTAACCATGAATTATTCAGTGCTTTCAAACTTATTCTAACAGATTTTTATTTTTATTCCCGCCCCCAGTTAAAGTGGAGCCTATACCTGCCGTTAGCCATACAACCATAGGAGCTGCTAGTCGGATCATTCAGACATCTCAGACGGCACCTTTACAGACGGTTACTCTAGTGCAACAGACACCTCTAGGTCAACACCAGCTACCAATAAAAACTGTAACTCAGAATGGAACACATCTAGTACCCATCACCACAGCAATCCAAGGTCAGGCCAACACTGGTAAGCATTTGGAGTGGTGTCTTTAGTGTCACAAATTTTCTTTTGTCACAGTGATGTCCAGTATCTGTGGATTCTTGATTCTCAAAATTGTTACAGATTTGTGCTTAATTCTTTAGTTTATTTTGAGGTAACTACTACCTTGGAAAATTAAGGGGGTTTTTGTTTGTTTTTTAGTCTACATCCTTTCCCTTTCACGTTAAGTTAGGAACTGATCTGTGATACAAAGACCTGTGTAACTGTGCTGTGCATTAGTATTTCTGGAGGAATAGCTCCCCATCCCAGATAGCAGTCTGCTTTTAAAATCAAAAGGATGTTTCTGTTGAGAGTTAGGGAATTCTTCTGTGGGAGAGTCGGGAAACACCCACTAGTTATGCTCAAGGCTTTGGGCATGCCTAAAGTAACTCTTTTGATCCCCGCATTGGTTTGATTCATGGTTTAATTAAGCTTTAGATACTCAATTATCTTGGTGTTGTTTTATTTCTTTCTCTCCCCCCACATGCTGCCCTGAACCTTGAAAATGCAGTTCTTTACAATATATTATATTTACTCATGCTTTTTTCTTGGTCGTTTCACAATCCTTTGGGACCATCTGCTCCCGGTAGAATATAGACTGCTATCCTATTCACACTTTCTGGCAGGAAGTTCCCTTTATCACAATAATGTTTTTCTTCCTCTTTAGCCATGAGGTCAGCCACTGCAGATATTTTCACCCATGCAAGAACATCCTAGGGTCGTTCTCGAATGTGTGCCGCATCAAGCTTTCATGTAATACTAAAGCCATTCGTGGAATTGGGCTTCCTCTTGCCTTGCCTGCGTTTAATGTCTCTCCATTTGTTTCTTTTACAGCTGCTGCAAGTCCCCTACACATGTTAGCAACCCATGCATCTGCATCAGCTTCTCTTCCAACAAAACGTCAGAACGGAGACCAGTCTGATCAGCAAGAGTTGAAACGTATCAAAACGGAGGATGGAGAGAGCATAGTCATAGCTGTGAATGTGGAAACTCCACCTGTGGCAGTGAGTGAACAAGGCAGCCAGAACTAGGAACTTAAGAGGAATATTTCTTTTTAGAATGATGCTCCGTGGTGCCAAAAGGAGACATTGAAACACCTAAACTATTGAACATGTTCTCACATGGTGGGGAAAGGGGCCCTGTGACTTCAACTTTCAGCACTGAGAAAAAAAAACACAGGTGGCCTTAGAACTCCTTAATTTAAAAATCGAAACCAAACTGTCCAACATCTTGTTCCAGAGGCTGTGACCCCTTTCCCCCCACTCCTCCTTGCCGTTCTGAAGTGACTCTTTATAGATAAGGAGAGATACAAAAGTTGGAATTCTGCAACTTTAAAAAGCTCTATTGGATTGATTACTTTAAGGATTGAGTATCTCAGTATATCACAGCATGATAAGTACTTCATGTGACTGGATTTCAAACGATTGTATATTCCTCAAAGGGAACAGAGGCAAGGAGCCATTTCCTACATCTTGGCAGCTAGCCTTTCATAATGACCTACCCAATGCAGTTGTTGGTAGATATGCAGTATTTTGTTGTTCACATGTGGAATTAGAAATTTTTGATGTGTACTTTCATTTTATTTTCAAAATAATGGGGTCTTTGACATTTCAAATCACTCCATTTCTACTCCAGAAACTTTGGAATCACACAGTACTTTTCATGTGAAATTTTGTTTGGTAAAACTGAATGTAGGGTTTTTTAACCAATGGAATGATTTAATTTTGTCCTGTTAAAGTTCAGATAAAGCTACTTTGTTACATCTGCAAATTTTCATATTTTAGCAGTTGCCTGATAAAATTTAATCAGATTTTATTACCTTGTGTAGTGATCAAATGCTTCTTTGGGCTTGCATGTTACTGATTAGAAATACAGTGTAAATGAGCCGTTAACTGACGTTAAAGAACTGCTATGATGAATTTGACCAGAGCTGCACTTATCTGTTTCTCTTTCTTGCTACCTTTTGCTGTTTGTTACTTTGTGTTGACTTTGATTGTCCCTGGCTTATTTTTCCAGTCTAAAGTAAAACAAGAGTCTCGCTTAATATTGTGTATGTTTAAAATGGCAGACTGTTCTTCATTTAGAAAAGAGAAAATTCTTTATCACAAGTCCTTTTAAAAAGAGAAAAAAAACTTGTCAGAGGTATATCCAATATTTTTCAGCATAAGCGCCCACCGGTAGAAATTAATCTGATGAGTTTATCTTTAACTTTTGATGTCCTGCACAGACCTTCTGGGGTCTGCATTAAGAGTAGCTATTGAGGTTTTCTAACAGTGGCTACCATACTATAATAAATGTGGTTTTTTTTAAAGTGTGTGTTCTGCAGTTGAACATTTTAAAGGATACTTCTCAGAGTTGTGATTGTAGAATCCACCTTACATTTCAGAACTGAACTAAAAGCTAAGACTGTTTTTTGTCTTTCATTCACATGCTGTCTTGTCCCTTCATATTAAGGTGAGTTAAAGGTAAAGACTGGCTTGAACCTTTGATTTGCCCTTTTTTGGCAATACCATTATTTATATATATTTTTTCATTTTGAGAAGAATCTGTATTTTCATGATGGACTGAAATGGCTTGGAATGGCTTATATTTAGTCAGTTTTTGAAAACTGTTTATCTGAAGACCAAATATGAGAAATCTGTACCAAGTATCATGTTAACCCACACAGTAGAGCTGTCACAGTGTCAATCTGGATAATACATATTAAAAGATTATGAAAAAATGCTGTACACTAGCTGGATTTATAACAGCCACTATAAGCTGGGTAAAGCAAAAGAATTTATGTAACTGCAGCATTCTACTTTTTGTGCTGTGGTCACTTAATTTAGAAATAATTAAACTGAATTATTGGCAAAACATTTGGTTATAAACCTACTATTTCATGAGTATTAGGCAAACTGCTGCAAGTTTTTGAATAAAAAAATCTGGTGAAATTCTTAAGTCAGTCAAAATTTATTCACACTTGGAAGTTTTCTTATGCACCCAATATAGTCAGTGTAGGACACAGAATCTTGGAGCAAGATTTACATTGCCGTCCTATGCACATCTGTCAGAATGCCATGGTTCCAGGTAAGGGTGCATAGAATGATAGCCTTCAATATAAGAATCTTTGAACTTACCTGCTGTTGACCTACCCCTTCTTCCATGGGCAGGGTACTCTAGAAACGCTTGCATTTCCATTCCATAAACTTGGTTAAGTAATGCTATGCTATTTGAGCACTGGGGAAAGCTTAGATATAACTTTAGAGTGTCAAAATGCCAATTGCCAGGGTTCAGACAAGTGAAACAGGAGGGCATGAGTAGGATAGGCATCGGAAGTAGTAACATAAACAAAGTATTACCAAATACAGAAATTCTTCCCTACCCTGTCTGCCAGTGGTGTCTTATCTTTGCTTGTCTTACTCACTTTCCCTTATTATATGTAATACGTGAAGCTTTTACTTCAGTCGCCTTTGTAAACAAGTAATTGCACAAAAATACTAGGATTTCATTGAAATGTATATTACGGCTCTCTGACATTGCAGCTGTCTCCTTGTGTGACTGCTACTTGAGACCGGTGCTGATGTCATTTGCAGAAGAAAATTTCATACAAGTCCATTTTAGGTTTCCGAAGGCACTTGGACCAAGTGGGCAATAGTCTGGATGAAATAGCTAATGCAAAATCAGTCTATCCCCCCCCCCCCCGGAGCAATTTGAGTCACATAAGCAAATGCCTGCTAGTTATCTATCAACATCTGGGTTTATATATTTCCCCAACGGTGTTGCACAGAAAAGGAGCTCTGGGTAATTTCTGAGCAGCATGGCACAGTCTCTTACCATATCAATGTTGTAGTTAGCCGATGTACCTACTAGTGTTTGGATTATACTACCATTACTATAGTTGCTAAAAGTTGTTTCTGCACTGAGCAGTGCTTATTTTTCATCAGAATTTGACTTTCCTTTACGCATGAATTATTGTGATTTTAGCTAGTGTTTTCCATGGCCAAGGCTCAGGTGCAGAGAAATGGCTTATGCATTTAACTATTAATAGCTGTTCTAGGTTGTACTTGTGTTTGTAAGTACAGTGGTACCTCGGATTACATATGCTTCAGGTTACAGACTCCGCTAACCCAGAAATGGTACCTCGGGTTAAGAACTTTGCTTCAGGATGAGAACAGAAATCGTGCTCCGGCAGCAGCAGCAGCAGGAGGCCCCATTAGCTAAAGTGGTGCTTCAGGTTAAGAACAGTTTCTGGTTGAGAACAGACCTCCGGAACGAATTAAGTACTTAACTTGGGGTACCACTGTAGTCTAATCGGCATTTCTTTCAAAACCAGTCAGACAAGCCCTTACTGGAGAGGAAGGTCCATCCAATCTTGTTTCATGTGCTGTTGGAGGAGATCTCTCAACTCATTTTAACAGTGACAGGAGAAGATTAATCTGTCAAGTGGGAATATGGCATTGGTGAGAAAGGAGACATGCATGCACACAAATGTTACATTTAAGTTTCTTTTCCTGAACATTCATAGGATGGTGGAGCAAAAGTGTATTACATTATAAGCTTTCAAACAAGTCTACTTTGGTAGATAATATTATCCTAGGGTTGGCAGAGGTAGGCATGTGTGTGTGTGTGTGTGTGTGTGTGTGTATACACACACACTATCCTTATAGACAATATGCATAACAGTGAGGGTCATGGAAGGTGAAATACAGAAGACTGAGCATTTTTAACTCTTAAATGTGTGTGAAGTAAATGCTGTTACAATTGACAAACTAGTGTTAATAATAACTACTGGGATTTTTAAAAAATGTTACCTTACTTCAACCTGTGGGTGATGTAACTGAACTTCCTGTTATTTTGCTTCAGCATACCTATCCTCCTTGAAAAATTCAGCAAACATTACTTCTCTACCTGAGTTTTATGAGATTTGCAAGGGACTTGCAGTGATGGATTTCAGCAAAGAAACAACACTTTTCAAAATGTCCCCCCCCCTTATTCTGTTTTTTAAAGATAACATTACTGTTTAAAAACTATATGATAAAAGTGTACCCCTAGAACAAAAGGGAATGATAAGAATTGGAAGTTGGTGTCAAAGGATTTGGCCAGAGACACAGATAGGAAAGAGAAAACTACCTTATACAGACTGTCCACTTAGACTCAACAAACACGTTTCCCTTCACTGGTCCACTAATTAAAAATCTCAGCAACATTCTTGGATACAATCTACTAGCGCCATAGATTACATGCATCCTACTCCTAATTGATCTTGAGCTATTTAGGCAATTTAACTAAAACAAAGAACAGAACTAGCACCCATATACAGTGGTACCTCCGGTTGCGGATGGGATCCATTCCGGAGCTCCGGTCAGATCCCGAGGTTTTCGCAACTGGAGGTCCCTGTTCTGCGCATGCTTGTGGCGCGGTAGAGCGCTTCTGTGCATGTGGCGAAACCCGGAAAAATACTTCCAGGTTTGACACATGCATATCCCGAAGGATACGTAACCAGAGGTGTGCCTAAGTAGAGGTACCACTGTACCGAACTTCTGTTACCATAAAATGAATACAGCAAATTAAGTCACTTTAATTAAAGAAAATTACAAAAGGTGTGCAAAACAATTTCCATGATTAAATACACATTTAAAAGCAACATGCAAACTGACATCTGTATATAGGTTTTAGTTAAATGACAAATTCCAATACTTTTCAACTTGAACCAAGACTTCAGTTAATCTTGAAGTATGCATGAAATCAAGGGAGCTAATAACTGAAGTTGTGTTTTAAGGGGATGATATTGGTAACTTCAAATTATGTGTCCAAATACCTCATTTCCCAAAATATAGTGTTGTGATTGATGTACTACTTAGTGTTCAGAGAGACAGCGGCTTAGTTTGTTCTGAACACATAATAAGCTTGCTGTATGATAGGGATTTCTTACAGGCTATAAGGTGGGGAAGCTGCAGCCCTCCAGCTGTTTAACTACACCTCTCATCATCCTTGGCCATGCTGGCTAGCACTGATGGCAGTGAAGTCCAGTAACATCTGGAGGATCACACTTTCCCCCTTCTTGTTGTTCAGTATACTACCCTCTTGGCCATTACAGATTATCTTGTACTTGTAGAACTTCCCCAGCACAACCTAAGTGCAAATACCAATGGATCAAGAACTGAAGTGTCTGGAATGGTTATTTCCAATATCTAAGCTGTTTGCCGTCACTTTCCCAGCATCTCAACATTGTCCTATGCCACTTCCTGCTCTGCAGAATGGTTATTTAGGCCAACAGTACTTTAATGATGTTTGCTATGGATTTCTTTTGGCGCCTCTGACAAATGACAAACAAGTTAATATCTATTTATAACAGCATGAAAACAAGGACCTTGAGCATTCTATCTATGTCAGAGCAAGTGCAACTAAGAGCCAACTTGCTATAATATTCCTTTCTGTGTATTAGAAGATAGGAGAAAAAGGACATTTTACAAAGGCAGAAACTGCTGGTATAGATTTCCTGCCACCCCCTTAAGCACGGTACTAGAACTCAAATCTGTATGTACTTTTGACATGTCCCATTCACTGTTTAAACCTTAGTAATTTCCTGCCCCTTCACTCTTATGGAGTGGCAGGCACTAAGTTTCACAGTTTAATTACAGAGAGAAACCCAATAGGCACAGGCTATTGAAACATTTTTTTTAAAAAAAAGGGGGGGAAATTGAAGGAACAACAGCAGCCAAAACTTAACATTTAAAACCAGCTGTTGACAGTTAACGTAGTAGTCCTCTGCCTTGCTCTGTCCATACTGGTTTGGGCTTCTTAAAGTCATCTGTCCCATCTTGAGCAGCACAGTTGACTGAAGGTAGTGAGAGGCCATCTCTTCAGGAAAGGGAGAATAAGCAGGACGGGGTTCCAGATCTCCTTCCCCCCTACCTACAAATTTCCATCAGTTCAGTCAAAGTTTGTCATCAGTCATTTCTAGGAACTGAGCATAGACATCCCTGGAGCATTCCCCTTTTTGATTGAATAAAAATTTGTAGTAGCTGCCATCTGCACAGATCGCTGCAAGAGAAAGATACTGTTTTCAGTTTGGCAACTGAAGTCAGTTGCTTACACATTGTGTTTCACTGCACAGCTTTTGCTTGTGAGAGCAGCAAGAGACGCCACATTACCTGCAGGCTAAGAAACATTCTCCTATAAGACCTGCACTATATACGCCAATCAATTCTAGCGCCTGGCTTGCCCCATCCCAGATAGTTCTTGATGAATCATTAAGCTGCCCTCCGTGTGGATCTCAAGCAACAATCTTGAGCGTTCAACATTCCTTGTAATCTAAACATTTTTACAATCTTAGGCTGCAATCATATGACATTAATCTGGAGTTAAAACCCATTTATATAAATCACACTCCCATCAAGGACAGAGGGAGATTCCTCTAAAAAGCTTGTTTGTGAGCACAGCTGCTTGAATTCATAGGCTATGTTTGGGATATGCATAGTGAGGGGCCTTGTTTGATTTTTGGTGCAACTTGAAATTCTTACCTAGGACAGAATTCGGCTCTGTTCCAAAGGCACAGATGCAGGGAGAGCCTGAGGGAACCTGAAATTTGGAAAAACTCCATTTGGAACTGAAGTATTTGGGCAGGAAGCTGGCTGATGCTAAGCTGAAAAAGAAAGAAAGCTCTCTTCAGCATCATCTCAACCCGGTAGTCCAGGCACTGAAGCAAACTGACTCCTAGCAGCACGTATTAAGGTTCACAATTATTTGAATAATAATAACAATAAATTTTTATTTATATCCCGCCCTCCCCAGCCAAAGCTGGGCTCAGAGTGGCTAACAACAGTAAAATGATAAAACATTCTAAAATCATTTCATTATAAAATCAGTTCAAATCAGATTAATGGCAACCATTGGGCCAGAGCTCCACGAAGATTGCCGAAGGAGGGAGTCAGGCTGTGCCCTGGCTAAAGGCCTGGTGGAACAGCTCTGTCTTGCAGGCCCTGCGGAAAGATGTCAAGTCCCGCAGGGCCCTAGTCTTTTGTGACAGAGCGTTCCACCAGATTGGAGCCACAGCTGAAAAAGCCCTGGCTCTGGTTGAAGCCAGCCTAACCTCTTTGGCCCGGGACCTCCAAGGTGTTTTTGTTTGAAGACCATAAGATCCTCCGTGGGACATACCAGGAGAGGCGGTCCCGTAGGTACGAGGGTCCTAGGCCATATAGAGCTTTAAAGGTTAATACCAGCACCTTAAACCTGCTCCTGTACTCCACCGGGAGCTAGTGCAGTTGGTATAGCACTGGGTGAATGTGATCCCGCAGCGAGGACCCCGTAAGAAGTCTCGCATTCTGCATCCAATGGAGTTTCTGGGTCAGTCTCAAGGGCAGCCCCACGTAGAACGAGTTACAATAACCCAGTCTGGAGGTGACCGTTACGTGGATCACAGTGGCTAGGTCAGTGATTATTTAAATTATTTATTTTAGCTACTGATACATTCTTCCTGTATGAAGTTACCTAATCATTTTTGCCTAGAGATCATCACTCTGGTCCCAGCTGCTTACCTCGACTGCTTGTTCCTCTTAGGATCCTCCGCAGCAAAAATGTGCACTGTGGCATGATCACTTGACACACAAATGAGAGAAGCATCTTGGTTGAAGTTAATGCTAAAGGAGAAGTCAGAAACAAGTCTGCTTATATCACCACTGTCATGGAATAAGTTACTTTTTAAAGAAATGCCTATGTGTATATACTGCAACTTTTCAAACACTATAAGCCAACCTCTTTCCCAAGTATCTTAAAAACAAGAGTTTCTAACTGTAGGTTTTGGGGAGGTTATCTAAAGCAATGCCACCTTGCAACAATATACCCAGCAAGATGCTAACCTTTTATCAGCAGGTGTTGATGCAGAGTGAAGCAGCATCAGCAACTGAAGTGGTAGAAAGTGAAAGAGCATTCACCCCAGAAGTAAACGACATAGACGGGAGGAAGGGAAATATATTCACACCTTTAAAAAGCATTAACTCCTCCATAATACATGTAGCTGAAGAAAAGGGCACACAGATATTGGTGAGGCATAATTACTTCTTAATTAGTATCTTAGTTCCTCCATAAACCAACACAGAACACAGTTGCAGGATGAATGCTACTTTAATTCTGAGTTTTCATTCTGAGTTTGAGAAAAGGTCCAGACATCAAAGATCCTATGGACATAGAACTAAGGGATCCTTGTTTACCCAACTTTTTAAAGCTATAGAAAAGTTCACATGTTTGAACTGATGCTTTATCGTATATCTCAGACACTGCTACCTCCCAGACTTAACCCCCACTCCCATTTTTTTCTCTTTTTTTCCAATGCTCAACTCTCAATTGGATTAAATTCCTCTTGAACTGTACTGCTGCTGATTTCTCTACCTATGTGATGTCACATTTCCCCCCAAAGAATTTTCAGATACCAAGGCTAATGTTTATATTTGTCTGATGTGCTACACATAACACTCAACTGGCTAATGTGGAAAAGCCAGCTGACAGTATCAGCTGTATGATTAGTAGGTCACAGATGGAAGAAAATTATTCACACACAGGAAGTTCATGTCTCTTAACTGGAAAATGGGGGGGGGGTAGTTTTAAAGCATGAAACCCCCATTTGTATAACGGCCACTCCCTCATCTTGCTGATGATCAAGGCAAAGCATGATTCCTCCAATCCCCCCAACACATTAACAAAACAATAAACCTTACCAGTAGATATTGGCAGCCTGAGACCCTCTGCGCAGTTCCTGGATTAAATGCCCAGATGATGTATCAAATATTCTTATTAGGGTCCCCTTGAAAAGCAACAGCACACATTAAAGATGTGAGGGGAACCTTTCAAAAACAACACAAGTACTTCCCAGAACACAACATTAGGATACAGCTGTTCACTTCCCAGATGATGGCTCCATCATTTTTCCACCACCCTACACTATCGTAGCTGCACATCTTTGCCCTTCCCATATGGAATTATTTTTGTTATCCGGTGCTATCCTTCCCACATATTTGGAAATCCTCTCAGGTTTATCTGCATGAATATATCCAAGATCAGTGCCACTAAAGTCAGTATTTTGACAGGAAAATTGAGAAAGTCTACATCAACTGGATTTATACCGTATACAGTAGTCTGAACCTAGTATATAACACATTTGTTACATATTTTGGAAGATTCTGGCACGCAAATAGTGAGGCAGCAGGATGAAAGGTCTGAGTGAGGAACGAATAGCCAGGGAACCTATTTGAAGCAATGCAGGTTACAGGCTGCCAAAGAATGCAGAGTTTATCTCTTGACCAATATTTGCAATAACAGCATGCATATTTTCAAAAGTAATCACTACAACCACAAAGGTTGCCAACTTTCTGTATAAACTTTAAAGCCAAGACTTTCATAAATTCAACTTCTGTGTTAGATGATACAGTCTTCCCAGTAGGCTTGACAGTAAATTAAAGACTATACAATGCAGCTATTAAAATGCCATGCAGATTCTCAAGATGACACAATTCAGGGTTCATTCTAAACCATTAAGGGCTCTTGTGTTGTTTTCTAGCCAACTGTGGAGTAAAATCACTGACTTACTTTTTCTGATGCTGTGGCAATTCTTGTTCCCTGTAGGTTAAGAGCTATGCAACTCAAGACCCCTTCATGAGCTGGTATATCTACAGGAGGTTTCTCTGTATTTGCCAGGTCCACTATCTGCACATGTCCAGTATGTGTTCCAGGGAATGCAAGTAGGGAATTATTACTGTTTGGGCACAGGACACAAAGACCTGAAATACAATTTAAAGTATTGAGGAATAGGAATTTTTACTACCATCTCCGTCCTCCCCACCCTCCTTCTGAAAATAAGTTTTGAGAGTACTTGGAATACTCAAAAAAGCAAGCTAGGAAGCTTCATGTTACCACATAGCCATGAGTGTCAATGTCTGTATAAGCAAAAGGCAGGATTTACCGAATGAGTCCCATCAGCACAAACCCTCCAACAGGGCTTCTGTTTGCACAATAGGGCTTTCTCCCCTTTTCCTGCTTCCATGGCTCTTGAAATTGGCTCAAGGTGATTGGGAGAACCCTCAGAACAGCACACGGGGGAGGAGATGGGAAACTGTTTTGTCGGACAAACTGCAATGCTCGCAGTGATGCAATGTTCATCATAGCATACAGTTGACTCCCACCCTAAATTGACAATTAGCCCTGAAATGCCATATTCTAACAATGCATTTTCCAACAATGCTTTTTCTTTTTTCCAAATCCAATGTGAAAACTATGGGAAGATGGAGGACAAATGGTTTCATAAGTTTTTCCACTGCACTTAATGGGGATGACAAGGATGCTATGGCTCAGCACCACAGCACTTGCAAAGCATGAGAAAGGTCCAAGTAGTTTTTTTTATATAGTTAAGTCCTAGGGTGTGCAAAATAGACAGCATCAGTTATCATAAGGAGTACAATAGCAAACAGAAGAAGAACAGCACAGAATCTTTCTTTGTTCCTCTTACACTTTATGTAGTGGATAACACTTACCTTTAGGATTGTAGCAGGTTTCGAAGACGTGCAACTGGTGAGGGTTGTGCGTGAATGTGAAAACCTTAATCATAGAGTCCAGAACTACCACGATTCTGAAAGAGAAGGCAATGGCAGGCCAATTAGCATCATGTCCAGTTACACTGGTCCAACTCCAAACTGGGGAAAAAACAGAAGGAGCTCTCCATACAACAGAGTGTGACCAGACTCACCTATCTCTTCGCAGTTTAACTGCTTTGACTTCTGTGGAAAATTCTATTTCGATAACGGTCTTCTTTTTCAGATCATCCCAGATCATCACTGCAGAAATGGAAATGGCCTTATTAGTCTTAAAATAACACCTTGCAATCTTATAAAGTGCTTCCAGAGATGCCACTTTGGAAGTCTAGCTACATGAGGAACTACTGCATCCCAGACTACCCAGTTTGCACTGGTTCACTTGGCAAAAAACCCAAAAATCATACCCCAAGTTCAGATCTTCAAAATTAGACATTGTATAGTTAGCATTAAGTTACAATTGGTTTGGGGCAGGAGAAAATAGAAGAATCAGCTACATCCAAACAAGTCTTATATGATGGCATTCTGAAGCTTAGTCCACCCTCTTCTTCACCCTCCCCACCTGCTACTGCCAACAGCTTTTTATTCCTATTTATGTGGGAGTGCAGTATCATAGCTGCTTATCAAAATCTGTTTATCCTTTGACCATCTGGAAAAACACAAATTATCCTGAATACAGGGAAACAATAGGTCACAGATTGCTCTAGCTAGCACCTGGCATTAAAAGGAATGATACCTCATATCACAACTAGAGAAGGTGACAGCTAAGTCCACATTTATTCAAATTTTAAACTACCCAGGAGGTTTTCAATAAAATCTGCTTGAACACCAGTTACATTAAAGCTGCTTGGAAATGTTTAGTGCTGAACTCAGCCCTAAGCTATTGCTTACTTACTGCTCAATACTTTACCTTTATTAGGCGGGTATTTGGGTTTTTTTCCTCCACCAACCAAAGCTAAATAATTGCAGCGAAACAACATTTCAACATGGCCAACACCTCCTTCTAGAAATTCTGGAGAGGGAAAAGGGACATTTTTAATTAAACACTCAAGGCAAAGAAAAGTTTATTAATGCTGTAACATCTTTGTGTATCAAGAGGATTCTCTCCAAAGACTCCAAGTTAAAATGCAGCTGATGCATAGGCGCCGACTCCATGGGGCTTGAGGGGGCCCGAGCCCCCTCAAAAATTCGTTTGGGGGGGCTCCGCCCCCCCAATAATCTCCGGCGCCCCTCCAGCAGAGCGCCATTGCCGCCCCTCCCCCAGCCCAAAATGCACAGGGTCAGGCTGCATGCCTCCTGCCCTCCCTCCCGAGCAAAAGCTCCACCCAATTTCCGCTCCGGAGCTGATTAATAGGCGCAGCACGCTCTCCCCTATTTGCTCACGAGGAGGCGGCGCCACTTTATTTGCATATTCATGAGCTTATTTATTATTCATGAGCTTTCCCGGGCCCCCCCAATATTTTTTATAAGTCCGCGTCCCTGAGCTGATGTCAGTCCTCTTTTACTTTTTACTCCTGGAGTGCCTCGTTTCAAGACAATGCTTCATCATCAGAAAAGCCTGCTCAGAGCCTTCTTCTGACCACACATTATGGACACAGCAATATTATACTGGATCAAAGTTTTAGAAACTTGTACTCAAATTCTGGCAAGTGAAATCTCTGTTCTATGCACAGCTACTTGAGGGTATAGGATTGCACAGCACGTGGTTTAAGATGAAAAAAATGGCACAGCAGAACAACTATGTATATTGAGGAAGAATCTCACCTTGTTTCTCCTTCTCTTTGAGCGGATCTGCATTAAACACTCTAAATCCATTTTCCATCCCACATGCAAAGCACCCTAAAAAAGAAGAGGATTACTACGTCAGGTATATATGCTCTGTATCAACAGGAAAAAGACAGCTCAGTAGCAGCACATGCTCTGTGTACAGAAGTCCCAGACATCTCCCATTAAGAGGGTCAAGTAAGACTCTTCCCTGCCAGAGATGCTCTTAGTCACAACAGGCAATACAGGAATCTAACTGCAAGTACAGATCCAATGCATTACAGTGGTTCAGTTGTGTCCATGGCAGTAGAATGGCTTTGTGAACATTTTAGTAAAGCAATTGGCACTAAAAGCTGTAAAGATGCCTGGAACCTGATGTATTTTCTTGGCTATTTAGGATCAAACCTACACAGCTGTTTATAGGGATTAGGGAGTCCTCATTCTGCCAAGTGTAATTTGTTTTTGAACAGGCTGACCCACAACAGGCTTAAATTGAGAGCTCTGTCAACCACACATTTCCTGTTTCTTGTAGTTGATGCCAGTTATTGAGAAAAATGTGTCTTCCCTTTCCCCGCCCCCTTCTGTTCCTCTACCTCAGCATTTATAGTAACTGCATATTATTTTTCCCATTTATTTATTTACCAAGAAGCACAATCAAGTACATCAATCTAAATATTTTTTTTCCTTTCAGCCAGTTCAAACTTTATTCACTATAATGGTTTAGAATGAACCTTGAATTTATGAGCCACCACATAAAATGCCCGTTCTTGCGTTGACACCTTTCAGACCTCTTGTGGGGGAGGCACCCAAAGAAGGGCCTCGGGTGATGATCGCAGGAGACAAATAATTTCATGCGGCGAGAGGTGGTCCCTGAGGTATTGCAGTCCTGAGCTGTTTAAGGCTTTATAAGTCAAAACCAGCACATCTGAATTTGTTGCCAAGATGAAAGCTGGAATTCCAACAACTCTACTAGCCTATAAACAAACACCTAGGGAAACTGCATCCTGTAGGTGTAGCCCATACAACCCACATGATATAAAGTTTCTGATGCAAATAGAATGTGAACATTTTACTAGCTTACACTGAAGTGACTACTCAGATTACTGCAATAAAATATTCTCAAGGTAAAGAACAGCAAAGCATAAGCTTTTCTGGGGTGAGGTTTACTACAAGGAAGTTGATCCCTAACTTGTGTTACTCTAGTGAGTCATAGCCTATTTTCTTGGCAGAAAAAAAAGAACACTAGCTAGGATGGCTATTTTTGCTCATTCACTAAGGGCCACATCAATTTGGGATGCCTCACACACTGTATTTTTAGGGGAACACATGAAATGTTAAATGTGCACCTAAACAAGTGTGATTTTCTTAGAAAAACAATTATGAAATGAACAGCAGCACAATAAACATAGGACACTCTTCATTTTGCAAGCACATGACTGGTGTAGTCACTCAATTTGAACTAGCTTCCCTATCAAATTAAAATGACAAACTATTTGTCATTGCTACTAATTAGGGATAATTGTAAGAACATAAGAACTGCCTGCTGGATCAAGCCAATGCTTCATCAAGTCCATTGTCCTGTACTTCAGCAGCCACCCAGATGCCTGTGGAAAACTCAAAAGCCTAGAGCTCAGAATCACTCTTCCCTCTAGTGCTTTCCAGTAACTGGTATTCAGAAACATTACTGCCTCCAACTGGGGAAACAGTTATCATGGCTGGTAGCCATCGATAGCCTTATCCTCCATGAATTTGTGCAATCCTCTTTTAAAGCCATCCAAAAGTTGGTGGACATCACTGCCTCCTCTTGAAGTGAGTTCCACATATTAACAATGTACTGCGTGAATGTACTTTCTCTCATCAGTTCTGAATCTTCCAACATTCAGCTTCATTAAAGGTCCACCAGTTCTAGTGTGATGGGGGGGGGGGGCTTTCCTGTCCATTCTCTCCATGCCATGCATAATTTTATAGACTTCTATGTCACCTCTGATTCACCTTTTCTCTAAACTAAGAAGCCCCAAACACTGCAACCTTCCCTTGAAGATCCATTCCCCTTATCATTTTAGTTGCACTTTTCTGAACCTTTCCCAACTTTACAATATCCTTTTTTGAGGTGAGCTGACCAGAACTGTACTACACAATATTCCAAATGTGGTTGCACCACAGATTTGTATGTCATTGTGACATTGGCAGTTTTATTTTCAGTTCCTTTTCTAATTCCCCCTAGCGTGGAATTTGGCTTTTTTTCACAATTGCTGCACACTGTGCTGACATCCACTATTACCCCAAAGTCTCATTCCTGGTCAGTCATCACTAGTTCAAAGCCCATGAGCGTATATGTAAAATTATTATTCCTAGTGCTAACAATTTATTTACAATGAGTTGCATTTGCCATTTTACCAACCATTCATTCAGTTTGGAAAGGTCCTTTTGGAGCTCTTCACCATCTCTTTTCATTTTAAAGACCCTGAACAATTCAGTATCATCAATAAATGTGGGCACTTCACTGCTCACCCCTTCCTAACTCTTGATCATTTGTGAACAAGTTATAAAGCACAAATACCAATACCAATTCTTGTGAGACTCCATTTTGTGTTCCTTTTTGTTCTCTTCATTTGGACAAAACTTCCTTTTGTTAAAGGAAGCCTTCTTGCCTCTAACGGCTTCTTTGACTCTGCACATTACCAAACTGGCATTCTCTTGGCCCTCATGATACTTTTTGCCATCTATGGTGTACACGCCAGCCGAGTTTCTAATACTGCATTTTTAAACAAGTCCCCAGCAATTTGGAGTGATCCAACCCAATTGACTTTGCCTTTCAACTTCCTTTTTACCAAGTTCCTCCCTTTGGGGAAGTTTCCTGTTTTGAAATCAAAGTACATTTAATTTAATAGTGCTATGGTCACTGCTCCCAACTGGCATGACAACAATTACATCTTGCATCAGGTCCTGGGCGCTACTCAAGATTAACCTCAGGGTTGCTGACTTTCTAGTTGGTTCCATGACCAGAGGCACAGTCATTTAGGGTATCTAGAAATTTTGCTTCTTTACTGTGACTGGGACACAGAAGAGATACCGCAGGTCATAATGTTGCTGCTATGTGCCCTTTGATTAAAAGCAATAAAACTGTTCAGGACATTCAATTCTGCATGCAAATTCATATGCCCAAGAAAGCAGCTACCTCTGAAAGAGCTGCAGTTTGATGAGAATTCAAGCAAGGCAATCTGAGGAATAGAATGATTCAGTGCAAAACTGGGCCAAAACACACATCTTAGCCCTAAGTCCAGCTTTGGCATCTGCTTGTGGGAACTGTTGAATTATGCATCAGTTGCAGTGGAAATGGCATTGAGTAGGAGGGCAAGCCTGACACTCATGCCCAACAAGGAGCTCAATATATGCAGGTTTTTAAAGAGAAAGACTAAAGGAGAACAGGATGAGGCAATGTACAAGGGGTAAAGCATCTGGGCTGGGCCAAGCACTGTTGTATTAGGACAAAACAAGGCTCCGCGTGGAAGCCTGAGAAGGCAAGGAGGAGAATGGAAGCAACTGCCTCCCCTGCCTTGGTGTCTCTGGGCAGAGGCCGATCCTCCCCGCGCATTTTGCAAAACACCAGACTCCGATTGCGCCCCATAAACACCCAAGCGCGCGTTTTCAGAGGCCGGAAAACGGAAAGGGGGGAGACGAGGCCGAAGGGGGAAGTATTGGGACCCATCAACGTTAGCAGAGAGTGCCAAGCAACGCAAACTTAAGGGACAAAGGCAAGCTGCTGGGAGGAAAGAGATGTGTTTGAGCCCGGAGAGGGCAGCCTCCTCTCTTCGCCCCAAGAAGGGAAGGTAAAGCCCTCCTCCCCGCCCGCACTTTTTTGTGCCCAGGCATCCGTCTAGGCTGGCCGCGGGTTCGAGACCTGCGCCTCCCTCCTCTCGGAAGGCCTGGAATTATTTGGGTGGGGGCGAGAACTCAACTTTCGCCTCTCCCAACCTCACCCCATTAGAGACGCTGAACACGGGGGAGGAAAGGAAACCCGCCAAGCCCGAACGCCTCCCCCGCGGGCGGACAGGCGGACCCCTGACTCCCACCCCCGGCGCCTCGCGAGGGTCTTTACCGTGGTCCTGGTTGAAACCGGCGAACAGCAACCCATTCCCGTGCGGGTTGGCTGGGAGCAGGTTCATGGCGCCGGACTCCGGGGAAGGCCGCAGCCGCAGCCGCGGACGGGGGGGGGTCCTTCACACCATCGGGGGAGGGTCACTGGCCTGAGGGGGCGGCAGCGCCACGATTCCTTCCGGACTAGACAGGCGCCGCGCCGAGCACCGAGCGCGTCCAATGAGCCTTCCCAGGCTGACCAGAGGAGAGCCGAATTGTCGAACGCCGGCCGCCGCCGCCTTCCTCGGCTTGGCTCTTTCCATTCCCCAGCCTGCTACGTCCGTCCCCCTCTTTGCGAGCGCAGAGCGCGTCGCTCAAGGCAGGCCGCCCGGCGGAGTGCCAAGCTAACGATCAGCAGCCCGACTCTCACCTGGCTGGCGCCACCGGGAAAGGTGGGCAACGGACTGCGCTCTCTTCTCGCGCCTCTCACGGTCTCCATCGCGTGTCGCCTTCGCTGCCCTTGCAAGAGAGGTAAGGGATCCTACATGGGGTTACGAGGAGGCAAAAGACCCGTTGGACCCAGTAAAGCCCCCAGTAAAGTCACCACCATTCCAGAGGTTGCAAACGCGCTTCTTACTCCAGAGTTGGTCTTTCCTTCGGGAATGAGGCACGACCAGTGCCGGATTTACGTATAAGATAAACAAGCTATAATTTAGGGCCCCCCTCTCTTGGGGGGGGGAGATTAAAGGGGGGGACTGGATGTACATTTCCAAAATATAAGATATAAAAAACAACAGCACCTACATACAGCAACAGTGTTTTGTGTCCGTTCTTAACCTGAAACTGTTCTTAACCTGAGGTACCACTTTAGCTAATGGGGCCTCCGGCTGCCGCAGCACAATTACAGTTCTCATCCTGAGGTAAAGTTCTTAACCCGAGGTACTACTGGGTTAGCAGGTGTTTGTAACCCGAGGTATTTGTGTGTGCAAATGACTTTAGATACCTATTAGGTCCATAAATTACCATATAGCATATATTCAACACAAAAAACAGCCCAGTTGCACCTTAAAGGTAAAGGACCCCTTACAGTTAAGTCTGAAGAAGTGTGCATGGACACGAAAGCTTATACCCTGAACTAACTTACCAGTAGTTGGTCTCTAAGGTGCTACTGGATATTTTTTAAATTTTTTATATCTATTTCATCAGCGTCAGACCAACACAGCTACCTACCTGAAACAAAAAACAGCAACAATTTGTTGTTGACAAAGGACAGCTGGACATATAAAGAGCCCCATTACCTTCAGTAACTTAGGGCCTCATCAAACCTAAATCCAGCCCTGGGCCACACATTTGCAAATGAGGCTTACCTCTTCACCCCTTTGTGTCGCCTAAATGGCTTGTCCCCAGGCTTGTCACAAGGAAATTACCTGTTAATTAACTTTTACACTTGTTGATTCTCCAGGGTTAGCCATGGCTGGCACCCACTTAGCACACAGGGTCTGCCTTCATTAAGCTTCTCACATGTTAGTGTCAGGAGCTTTGAAGTGTGTCTGCAGAACCTAATACACATTTTAAGATCCCAGTTCTAATTATATTCCAACATATATTAAACCCGGGCATTTAGCATCTAAAGACCTATAACAGTATGCTTCACATGTTGCTGTGCTTAAGACAATGTGCTGAGGAATAAACCTTCAAGTGCTCAGACCACAGATTTTTCATAAGGCATATATAATCAAAGAACATTGCTGGTTTCAATAACACACTGGTAGTATATGGTATATACTACCATATACAGTACTACAACTCCCTGGAAAAGACCCTGAACTCCCTGGAAAAGACCCTTATGTTGGGAAAGATGGAGGGCACAAGGAGAAGGGGATGACAGAGGACGAGATGGTTGGATAGTGTTCTCGAAGCTACTAGCATGAGTTTGACCAAACTGCAGAAGGCAGTGAAAGACAGGAGTGCCTGGCGTGCTCTGGTCCATGGGGTCACGAAGAGTCGGAAACGACTAAATGACTAAACAACAACAACACAGTACTACAATTTCTGTTCTGGTGTTTCATTTGTGGTTCACTGTGCTTAGGAAATGATTTCCTCCCTTTCTTCTTCATCAAGCACTTTCACAATTAGGAACATGAAGTGACATGGAGGTGTGGTGTGTTGGCTTGGCAAGTGTATTTTGCTTATGCTTGGCAATAATTTTATTTTTGAATACTGCTTTTCAAACATGAGACAGAGAAACAGCAGATCCTGCCGACTCCAGGAATTCCTATTGCTGGTTTTCAAACAAATCACTTATCAATCACAGCTTTGACTTCACTCATTGGCTAAAAATACTGACTGGCAGCTTCATAACTTACTTTCTAGGAGGGCTAAAGGCTGGATTTGTTTTGGTTTTTTAATTTAAAAAGACAAGAGAAGAAAAGCTCTGAGTACCTTTGCCTAGGGGTACCAATTAAGACATTCAGTCTTGAATTGGGGGTGAGCAATGAGGTCAACAATTTTGCTGATGACAGCAAACTGTGTAGGCTGGTAAAAACGAAAAGGGATTGTTAGGAACTCGCGACCATCTCTCCAGACTGGATAGACATTAAAATGGTGAATGTAATTCTGTGTAAGCAAGTGTAAAGTGATGTATATTA
The DNA here is from genome assembly GCF_964188305.1 of Podarcis bocagei. NCBI lineage: Eukaryota > Metazoa > Chordata > Lepidosauria > Squamata > Lacertidae > Podarcis > Podarcis bocagei. The sequence goes on from NC_138126.1 coordinate 90,775,099, forward strand.
GAGCAAAAAAACAACAGCACCCTAATTTCTCATTTACACTGAACCGGTGGTGATTGAGCAGGAAATATATTTGAGGTTGTGGTGGATAACTCTGTGAAAGTGTAAATCTTGTGTGTTGTACTTGAAATCCTGCTCATCTCAAAGATGATACTGCAGAGCTGGAAAAGATGCAGAAAAGAGAAACCAATAAGATCAAGGGGCTGGAACAACTCTATGCAGAAAGCTTACTTCACTTGGGGCTTTTCAATTTACAAAAAGGGTGATTAAAATTAGCTACTGTGGAATTAGCTACTGTATGATGTAGCAATGGCCACCAACTTGGATGACTTTAAGAGTTAACTTCGCCTTATTCTCCATAATTTTTCTATCAATGTAATGGCCTTTTTTGCCTCCAGTATCATAAGGTGGTATGCCTTTGAATACTAATTGCTGAGGAGCACAAGTGAAGAAGGGTGCTATTGTGCTAATGTCCTGCTTGTGGACTTCCCAGAGGCATCTCATTGGTCACTGTGAGAACAGGTGGGCCTTTGGTCTGGTCCAGCATCTTATGTTCCTATAGTAGATTGCAATAATAAATTAAGATTCATAGGCAGATGATATTGCCCTTGCAGTAGCAGCTCTGAAACAACAGGTGTTATTGATGGTGTCTGGTTGTTCACCTGGAAGATGGTGGGGGCAACCAAGGGGGTAACAGAGGGCAGTTGTTCTTAAGAGAACTCTGCCAAGTAAAGGAAAAACAGAGTAAAAAAATAAAATAATACACCATCAGAAATGTTTTCAGTTCAAATCAAACTGTACAATATAAAATAAAAAGCAAAACCATGTTAAAACAAAATAAGTTGAAAACAGAACAGCACAGCAGTGGAAAAATACCCCCAGTTTACTTAAAAACCAACTATCAGCCAATAATAATAATAATTTTATTATTTGCCGCCACCCATCTCACTGGGTTGCCCCAACCATTCTGGGCAGTTGTTCAATGTAAGCATCTTCCTGACTTCACAGATAAAACTGGTAGGAGATGACCCTTTAATTAAGTCTTGAACAAATTATAAATGAAAGTCATTACCTCAAGTCTTGGGAGACCAGGAAAATATTTAACTAGGAAAAACCACTCCAGCACTTTTTAGAGCTTTTAAAAAGAGTTTTATTTTTAAATAGCATCCTTTCCCCGATAAAGCAGCTTTTCAAATCACATTTTTCTTACTGCTATGTGGCAAATACATCTGATGTCTTTGGCTTATTTTGCAATATAACTGATCACTAGAATATCCATTACAAAAATGTAGATTTACCAGAAAAATAAGCATATAAACCACAGATTAATCCCTAAACAACATAGCAAAACTTTTATCAAATATTTTATACATGGATGGGAGAAAATCTTGTGTATATTGCATTTACACACTGGTAGCTCAAAGCAGTGCTTCAAAATCACTGAGGAAACAGTACAAAACCATTTTCAGATGCTCTACTGCAACATCACAAATAATTGTTTCACTACAGAATTTGTAGCTTTTACAATGTATACAATACATTGTGGTTTAAAAAACTGCCTGCATCTACAGACTGACACTGATTCCTATTTAACTGCTAATAAAATGTAGTGATTAAACAATATTTGAGCAATTAAAACAACTCACTTCTGAGATTTAGTGTCATCGAAAGCTGAGTAGTGTGATAAATTATTCCCTTTATAAAACACACAAAGTCTTCATGCACATCAAAAAAATGATATATAAAAAACCCAACAGCAAAGTTTCACATCCCTTTGTTTGCACAGAGTGCATCACACATCTGGAAGCAGCATTATTTAAAACAAATGACTCTAAAATAGCAAATTTTTTTGTTCTGTTTCTGTAATGCAATACATACAACAGACCTGACTATGAGTCCTTGTGTTAAAGGCTCTGGCCCAAACCTTTCCAAGCAGAGGCTTAGGAGATTTTACAGCTATTTCTGGTGCAGTGTTTCGGAGGGCTCTGGAGTGGACGGATAATTTTGGCTTTCTTCAGACTATTTCTTTTGTTGTTGTTGCTGGCAGTGAGAGAGTAGGAACGTCCGTGCATCATCCGAGCATTAAGTCCATTGGCCATAGAAAACGATTTGAGATGGCTTCTTAAGGCAACAGGGAGTGGAAGTTTGTCCACAAGGTGCACTGGGGTGCATGAAACTATGGCGCGGCAACAAAGATCTTGCAAACTCAGGACTTAAAACAAGAAACAAAAACATGAATTAAGATTAGTCATAATATGATTCTAAATAGCCACAAGGTGACACGAGTGCACAGCTTTGACTTCACTGTATTTTTCAGAGCTCTCGGGTTCTGTTTCTTTTCACTGCTCCTGAAGTTCCTTCCTAATTCTACCTTGAATCCCCATAACTATGGCTTGCCTCCATGAATAAAGGTGATGTTGCAACGATTTAACAAGGGGAAAATGGGGAAGAAGAAAATACAAAAAATTCTAACAACACACAACCCTCCCCCTGAAAAGAAAAACAGCCAAATAAATAAATAGATAAATTAAATTAAATTAAATTGAATTGAAGCAATACTACAACCTCCAGCTCTAGATGGCAGCATAATTCCAGGGGCCCACTGAAGTAAATTTTAGGTAAACGGTGCTTGAACATCCACTTTAGTCACCTCCTTTTCTCTAACAACCCATGTATAGCTTGCAGGTACTTATTCAAATTATTTAGGGGTAGAAATTCTCCTTCCTTCCACCTTAGAGAAGAAGAGCTATCAATTTATAAGCCTTTCCAACATATCCATCACACCTGAGGTAATATGAAGCACCGGTTTCCTTTGTGCATCTGATGAAGTGAAAGATTTTGCCGTGATAAATTTGTTCAAGACTCTGTTGTTTTTGCTGCAAGAGACTAGCATGACTCACTCTCTGGAAATTGTAAATATTAACCATGTCCAGTACTAGTACAGATGTAATGCTAAGCATGGTTAAAGCAGACAAGGGAAGCGAGTGGGGAGGAAGGGTGCTCCCAAGTTTGGCGCTCAATTGTCATACTGTTTACAGCAGGGTGGCTAATCTACAACCTGCATACTGCTCAACACCATTAGTTTTTTAACATAGCTCCCCAGCACGGCCAATGTAAATTTATGCTGCATGTGTGCACACACAGAGCACTCTCTCACACACACATACACCACACTCACCACATCTGCAAGCACACAGCATTCTCTCACGCAAACACATACACAGCACTCTCTCACTCTCTCTTTGAGTGGGGCAAAAGTCTTCCTATTCCTTTTCAATTCTCTCTGCCTGTTCTTTAAAGATTAGCTCCTCATCTTGTGCTCAGCGTCACAACACTGATATGAGGAGATAAAAGCTTTATGGGGCTAGTGGACCACTTCCTGTGGCTTGCTGGCCCAGAGCTGGCTCATGAGTTAGACGCCCCGCTGCAATAAAGCAAATGATTTTGTGTTACTTACCTTTGTTTGGCCTCCACAGCCGGTCCATTCCATGTCTCATTAACACAATCCTTGCAAGTTCCGTAAAGGACTCTGTGATGTTGAAATTACAGAGTGGGCTTACTTCAAAGAATGTCATGCCTAATCTTTCAGCATAGGCCTGTGCCTGCTCAGTAGATACTTGTCGTTTGAAGGCCAGATGCAGGCGGTTGCCAACAAGGATTTTGGGTACACCAGGAGCATGCTAAGTAAAGATAGACAGCAAAATGTTAGCTTAGAAGTCTCTCACCCTCTTCTTCAACAAAATACTGATTATTAACAACAACAGTAACAACAAACTCTTTAATTCCCTTTGTCCATAGTGCTGTGCTATAGGTGGATTCCATCAAGAAAACCCAATACAAGAAAATATAATAACCAAACAGAATCAGCAGGTGGTAAAAAAATGTACTGCTTTGCCAAATATAAGTTGCAGAATTTTTATTTTTTTTAAAAAACAACCCTTCAACATAGAATTATGGGTATGTAAAAGTTTCAAGAATAAACTTTCTGGTCGATCATATCAAATGTGTCTGATAGAGTTACCACAACCAACTGAAGATGAAAATCATTCACCAAGGCAACTACAGCAGTCCCAGTTTGAAAACCAAGCCAGAAGTCAAACTGCTATTGATCAAGGTAGAATAAGCACCAGGAATGCTTGGAATCATCTGACAGGCCACCTGCTGCATGTTATAAGAGGAAGATCAGGAACTGGACAAGAGTTGGTGTCATCCAAGTCCAAATATAGTGTTTGAGAAAGGGAATGACTTTAAGGCAAACAGGATATAAGCAATTTTATCTGCAAAATGTCTCACATGTCACAGCAAGCTGTCAATTACTTCCCTCAATAGTCAAGACATGCAGTTAGGTATCCATTTGCCACCCACAGCAACTCTAAGGTGACACAGTCTTTTGATGGCAGAAAAGAAAGCTCCCTGCTACTGCAAACTCTTTCAAATGGGTTTTAGGCCACCTTCAAGTGGATTTGTCATGAGTTTTCAGCCACCCACATTCTAGCCATCTCATTCAGTCATCATGTAGTTCAATCATTTTCTTAGGCATTATATGAAACATTCAGAGATGTGTCTTACCTCATCTATTTCCTTTATCCATCGATCAATGCCATCAAATGACCAGCGATTTGTAATATCATATACCAATATCACGCCCTGAGTGAATAAAGAAGATTAGATCAGCCTGACACATATATAAGGTACACAGTACATCACACAATTTTGTGTAACCATTCCTTTATTTAACCAGGAAAAAGAGGAGCAGACTGAGGACTTAACAAATCTGAACATTTCTCTAAAATAATTTATTTCTGGTGACTCAAAGGATGCTCCCTTTATTCAGCAGCAACAAATTGTATAACAATTCTTGAAAGCAAGTAGTACAATAAGTAAGTATAGTTCCCCCACCCCTTATTGTAGCTCTTTTCTTTTTAGTTAATTCTTTACAGTGACATATTTTAGATGGCAGAATTGTGATTACCTGGGCCCCTCTGGAATAGGAACGAAATATGGTGCAGAATCTGCCTTGCCCAGATGTGTCCCTGTGGAGGTAAAATACAGTTAAAAATACATAGACCTTTCCATTCTGAATAACAGTGTTCTTGTTGAATTCTTATCTGGTCTTTCTGTTTTGCTCTCTTTATTAGTATTCTACCCTTTGCCTTAGTGGGGAAAGCAGTCCAGGTTAGGTATGTTAGGTATGTGAGGCTGAAAGACAGAGACTGGTCCAAGATCACCCAGTGAGCTTCATGGGTAACTGGGAATTTGAACCCTAGTCTTCCAGGTCTGAGTCCAGTACTTTAACCACTAAACCACATGGACATCATGCATTTCAGCAGGATCATTCACTGAATCTACATGGGTGATTATGTACTCCTATAATATATTCACCAATCATTTAATATTACTTAGGCTTCTTGCACATATACAGAGAAACCCATTAATTTCACAATTGCTCCCTTGTCCTCAACTATAGCTCTTTAGTACAAAAGGCTAGTGGGTAGTATGACCTCTTCTTAACTGTTATAAGAATTAAATATTTGTAGTCAACTTTACAGTAAATATAAATACAAGCAGTATTACGTCCACTATGAACTGTTTTCAAAGCACAACGGCACAATCCAAACAGAGAACATAATACAAAGTTACCAGAGCTGCAGCTTTATTCGACGGCCATCCAGGAGTATTGTTGTCGTCTTGTAATCAATACCTAGGGATGGGAGGAGGTAAGGCAGAATTTTAAAATACTAAAAGCATGCCTATTTTTTTCACTCTAGAAAGCGACCAAGCGAGAAATGCCTATGTTAAATCACTTTAATAGTACCAACCGATTTTTGTTTTTTTAAAAAGTCCAATATATAGGGAAGGGCCAGTGGAAAAGCACCCACTTTGCATGCAGAAGCTGCTAGGGACAGCCATGCCCCCACCCCACCCCATTTTTTAAATGGGCACCAGATTTTTAGGGCAATGGGTGGTGAGTAGTATAGCATGTGTACTTTATTATTACTAAGATTATCCACGAGGGCTTTAGTCAGACTGCTTTTGCAGTGTTCGTTGTACAGGCTTCAAACTATATGTGAAAAAACTTTTCAGAGGAGACAGAGAGAAATATTACATGTTATGCACTGCACTTGATTATTTCTAGGGCTTATTAGAATTGTCCAAAATGTTGCATACTTCAGCTGCCTATTGGCTTGTGCCAATGACATCTCTGGATTAAGCAGTCGACTCCTACTTCCAATCATTAAAGCAGTTTTGCAATTGTAGATGAGGAATGCATATGTAGTTCTTTTAATAACAACAACAAAATAGAACCAGGCTACCCACCAGTACCCTAGCTACACAATATGCTGCTGTTTCAGTATCGCCTTATTTCTTCTTCTTATTTCTTGGGTTTTTTTAATCTTTATTTTAGGAAACAACTTTTCTTCTTCTTCCCTGTAGCATTTTTTCCCCTCTCTCTCCCCCGATTCTGAACAAGATGACTACTCATTTTTATTCTGTCTGCATGCTTATTTAGCGACTGAGTCAGAATTTCAGACCTAGGGCTTCTATAGCAGTAGAGTGGCCCTTTTTTTCCTCCTGTAAAGGTCAGGGGACAGAGAGGGATTATTAAGGGCTCATATGAGACACTTAAGTAAACTCTTGGGGCGGGCTGGGGTAATAATTGCATATTTAAAACTCATAGATTTTGATACACAGTCACTCAAAATGTAACCTTTTAATTTATCTGCTTGTTAAAATGTTTATAATTTATAGTACTTTGACTATCACATTTTTAAAACTACCTGTCCAGTGCTGAAGGACAAAATCTGGTTTCATGAATTCATGAAGACCCCAGAGACTACATAAAAGTATCTTCAGATTTGTATATTTTTTGCCACTGTAAATCATTAAAATCAATAAAATGCAAAAGCCAAGCCTTCCATTTTTCTTCTTACATTGTAATAGCTTATATAATTTTCTTTCCATATCACATTCTGATATTTATGCGTGATAAATGGCTTTGTACTTGGTTTCTCCTATTCTCACATTGTATAAATGTATCTCTCTTCAAACAGGCACAAATCCTCTGCAAAAAGTATCTAAGGTCCTGGGTAGATACTCTTTAAAAAAAGAGAAAATGTTGTTTGCTCATTTACATTTAACCTTGCTCCAAACAGGCTGCATTTAATTAAGTCTCTTAGTATGGATTAACAGTGCCTACGCAAGGGGCTAATCTGCATTAATTTATCTACATTAAATTAACACGTTGCATAAAACTACCATGTTTTCTGTTGGACACGGAGAGCTACAGGGCTTGGGTAGGAAGGAAGAAGATAGTGGCTGTCTTCAAGGCAGACAAATAGTTCCATATTCACATTTTTTCATTTTGGCAGGAGTAGCATTTAGGGAGGAAACTAAAGAGCACTGCAGCATCTTTTTCCAATACTAAGTAATCATTGTAGCCCTCCCCTAGTTGAAATTTTGGCATTGTTTCAGCCTCTGTTTAAGAAGCTAATCAAGTAATATCTGATTTTATTTCAATATCCATGGTAACAGATCCTCCATCCCTTGTTTTATAACAATCTAATAGTTTTACAGGTATCAGGCAAACATGCAGGTTATTAACTGAAATTATTTGGCTTACACTTAAGCATCAAAAACCAACTGTGTGGAAACATATCAGTTAATATCATTAAAAGTCAAGAAATTAAATGTAATTGTTTTGGCAAGTTTATTTTACTCTGCCAAGCGTCCAACCACAATCTGATTATTTTCAGGAACCATGGAGGGCAGTTCTTAATTCTGATAACCTGTTTCTACTACAGTTATGTATGTCTATCAGATTTAAAGTGTATAATTACACAACCATTAAGCTTGTAGCATGCAAAGTTAAAAAAGAACAACATTTATTTCTGGCATCATACCCCGAACTAGTAGGGTTTAGTAGCCTAGTCCTTTGAGCTGTCAGTCACATCTCACAGTACTAGTTGCATGAAGGAATGGAATGAAGAAAGGAAGATGAAAAGGTGGCATTGAGGAATCAGTCCCTGGGACATTTAAAAATACCAAACATGCAAAAGGCCTTGCTAAGACTGAGGGAGGATGGGGATTGTTGTGATAATATGTCTGCCACCTCTCCTTGCTTGGCCTGTTCTTTGCAACTGACCAGAGAATTCCGCATAGTGCCAGATCCTTCCTCTCTGCTCACTTGGCCCACGCCCTCAGCCTCCCTGTTCCAGCATAAATATTTATATTTGCAAAAGGGGTGGGACCTCTGTTTCACATGAGTTCTGTGCAAATCAAAAAAGTTATAGGATCTCTACTAAAGCAACAGGACGCAAGTTGGTTTCAGTATTAAAATATGTACATACAAACTGATTATGTTGGCCCAGCTTAAATACATTTCGAGGACTGGGCTGTCCTGTAGCAGTTAAGGAAAGACAACATGTGAAGGGAGAGCAGCTAGACAACAGCATTCTGAACTAGCAAGGAATGACATTATACAAGGATCTCGAGATTTAACATTCACCAGCTTGACCAAAGTACTACATAGTTGTTCTGCATTCCCTATTAGAACATTGTTAAATTTCAGCTTCTCTGCAAGATAGTATTGTTTAATCATTCACATGCACTATGAAATGCTGTGGGTTTTGCCTTTTATGATGCGATTTCAAACAGTTTAGACTATGATCAAAAGTACACCAATACCACCGTCTTAAAAGTTTTAGTTCCCTGGAAACAACTCTAAATGATTTCAGTAAATCTAAGTACCAAATAAGTAACTTAATAAAATGGAAGGAGTAGGAGGTATATTACAGTCAGAAGAAGAGAGAGGAACGAATAACAGAAATGTTATTTATGTTGGTTGTTGTTCTTCATCACCTCCTGTTTCTTCCTGTTCTATTATTCCTCCTACTCCTTCAATTTTATTGTATCTCTTTAGGCAGTATACACACTATACTTTTATAGTGCATTTTAAGCACATTCTTTTCCTCTAAGAATTCTGAGTGCTGAAGTTTGTTATTGGTTGCTATAAATTATAACTCTTTGGAGGTTAAACTACAGTACCCAGAATTCTTTGAGGGAGGGGAATGTGCTTTAAAGGTATAGTGTGGACACTGTTTTATTCTTCATTTTCGAACATTTGATGCTATTTCTATTTTTTCTTCACTTCAATGTACTGCTTATCTTCTTGATCCAATTCCCTCTCCCATTTTAGTAAATATTGATTTGTTTTTCTCTTACCTATACCTTTCTTCAAGCATTGTTTCTTCTTGCTTTGAATATGCTAGTTTCCAACAGTCATAAAATTGTCCACATATATCCCCCCCCCCCCAGCTTTGGGAAGCTAGCATTTTTAAAGCAAGATGAGACAACGCCTGACGAAAACAAAAGAGGTAAATTGTGTGTGGTGGTGAGGGCTCAATATTTACTAAAATTGATTTAGATCGGGGGGACTCAACTCCTCTTAATCTTATCTAAATGTGACAGTTTTCTTTTCATCTATTTTTTTATGGTTCTTTTCAGCTGGTTTTTGACTCAAACATTCTAGTGAGATTGCTCTGTGGAAAATCTAAAGTAGTATTATATTCTGAAATACACCAGCATTCTCTATATGTACTTTCATCAGCTTTGGGTACAGGTGATCATTATCTGCTTCTTTTACAGTTCTTTGGGACTGGACAGTACCATCCACTCCTGCTTTCACTCCTGTGTCATAAAAGCTTCGTTTAAGTCTTCCTCAATTATTATTCTAAGCCCTCTTCTCTTCACTCTTTATATGCTTTCTCTTAGCAATCCAATTTATTCTTGTGGCTTGCAATGTACCACTGTTATACGAATGATTTCAAGCGCTATTGTTTGGTCCTTCCCTCCCCTTTACCAATACTTTATTTCAAATTGTCTGTATCTGCCTGGATGTCACTGTGCAAAAGATACTTTGCCTTCTCTTCCAAAGTTCCAATTGGCACCAACCTTCAGTCTTTTCTATAGTTAAAGGGTTTTGGTGTTATCTTTGATCTATTTCTATTTCCGCTCACATATCTACCTAAGTTCTGCCAATTTTATTTCTATAAGATTTCTAAATTTGTTCTTAATATCAGCTAACATTCTTGTTCAGACCTACAGCCTACGTTGTGTTAACTACTAAAATGTCTTGTTCACTGATCTTCCTGTTTCTCAGTTTAAACCTATTATTTCTGTTTTCTCTTTTCTGCTTTCTTTCCTAATTCTTCAGTCATTTTATACCTCTCTATATACCGGTATTTCCCTTCACAGGCTTCATGAAGTTTAAACTTCTTAAAGGTTAATAAAAGTTTAAACTTCGCATAAAGCAATACAGGAAGGAATACTGATAGAAAAAAGGGGCAAGAATATGACTAGATATGAAGGTTACATCTGCTCATGTTTTTGCCCCTTTTTCTATCTGTTGCTTTCCATTTTTCTCTTTGGTCCTTCTGTTAATAAAGCACTGATGTTTTTAATTAAATCTCTACTATATGGTTATATTTCTTATCCCCATGCTTTCTTTCTTATGTCTAGCACTATTTTCCCTTTACATTTTTGACCAGGCCCTTCATCTCATGAAGAAACAGTTTTAAAAACTTCTGTCTTGATGTGCTATTTGGATTTTTTTTTTTGTTTCTTCCTTACTCCTAAAGTTCATTATTGTAGTCTTTTAACACTTTGCTTCTTTCAGATAGTGCAGCTCCACTTCCCTTCCCTTTTGTTTCTTCATAGCTTCTGAACCTGTAAACAGGGACTTATATCTGTACAATGGCCTAGGAGCATATGTTAATAATTTTATAACTAAAAAATTACAAAGTAAATTTACTTTTGATAACTATGACTCTAAGTGCCATCAGAAAGGGAAGGAAGAACTGGACTTTTCAACAGTTGTTTTGAATAGACACAAAACGTTTAATTTCAAAAAGAAGAGAGTTACTGAGGTATAAAATTACCGCAGACCAACCACAGAGGCTTTCAGTGATGCAAGTTCCATTCTTTGAAATATGTTAACAGACATGTTTTGAGGATGGAGCTTCCTTCAAATATTGTGCACAGATTTTACAGACTTAAATTCTGTTGTTTTATTCTCTTCCTTCCCTGAGCTCATAAGCTATTAGTCATTATCTCGTTTTAAGCATGATTCATTGCACCTATTCCAAAATTCTGCCACATTTGGCAATTATGCCTAGCATGAGACAATTTGCATCTGTAATAGATTGCAACACCCAACGCAGAACAACAAATGAGGAGCAAGTAGGTGTTTGCTTCGTGCTGTAACTAGCAAAATCATTTTTAAAATTAAGAATAGCATGCCCATGCCTGTGCTCAGCTGCCAGAAAGAAGCTCACTTTTACTGTGACAGTAAATCACTAGTTATCAGGCTCTATACCCCTTGTATGAGGGGAACATGTGTTTCCAGAAATCATCTCCCTTTGCAGCCACTGCCAGACAATTTGGACAGTACTGAAACAAATGGACTCAGTATAAGGCAGCTCCCTCCGTTACTATGTTACTATGCCCAGTGCTTTCTTTTAAAATCTCAGAATCCTTCTGGGAATTCATAATGGCTACCAGGCAAAGACAACAGTTACCCTGCTTTGACCCTCCCAGAATTACTGCCTTGGATAATTTCTATCGTATACAAATTTTATATACCATGATAGCTGTGATTCTGGCATTGCAGGGGATTGGACTAGATGACCCATGGGATCCCTTCCAACTCCACAATTCTCTGATTCTATGATCAAGTAGCTTTTAAGGTGTAGGATAGAATCCTGCTTTCTGCACAGTGTGGTAAAGGATACCTGTCTAAGCTGACAGTTTGTGAGATCATGTCCTATTGCAGGAAGGGGAGCCTTTCACAGCCTGAAGATCACATTCCCTCATGCGTCCCCTGCGGGGGCTGCACCCCATTGGTGGGTGGAACCAGGTGTAAAAGTAGGCATAGCAATGGATGTGGATTCTTACATTTCTCTAGTAGTTTACATTCCGTCCATGCAAATGTCAGCTGGTGCAAAACACAGCAGCCTAGATTGCATCTAGGATTTCCCTTTCAGAACTCTGCATTCTTTCCCAGTTTGTTTCGTAGCACAATTTGAAGTAGTTGTAACTGCCTATAAAGCTCCCAGCACTAGGATGCCTGCCTGACTTATCTATTTGCATTTCAGTGTGCTACAAAACCTTGTTTGTTTTGCCATGTCTTTCAGTTTGGTTTTCTCTCTCCGCCCTTCCCCACATATTTTAACATATGGCTTCTAGTTTTTAGTTTAGTCTTTATTATTTTATGGATGGTATATTGTTTTAATCAATGCACAGGGTCCTTATGGAAAGCCAGAAGACAATATATTCATAATTATTAAAATAGTTATAATAAATACACCAAATGGGAGTTACTTTTGAATAGACATGTACCAGATTGCATTGTCAGTCTTCTAATTATAAAAGACCTGTGTGAACCCATTGCACACAAAAGAAGAATATGCTTTCTGTGAGGAGTGTATTTTACTTCTTAACTCTCCCATACATTACTCAACAGTTAAACCTGAAAAACCTGCCAATGCAGTCTAACATTTGATGACAATGCACTGTGTTTACTAGGCCCGATAACGGTCAAAAAATTACCACATAACTTAGGTTCAAAAAAGCAAGTCATCTACAAAGGAACTGTGGTAATTAGGGAAGAAAAGGCTTTAGCATTATGGGCCTAAGTGATGTCTGACCATTTTGTTTTGTTTCTAACCCAGAGACCAAGGACATTTCTGACATGTACCCCGACAACAGTTTAGCCTTTGCGTGATACTGCTTGACATTCTTTTCCAGTGCCTTTAGTGCTATAGTCTGTATAATAAATAGGAAAAATAGCTGTTACACCTACTGTTCCCTTAAAAAAAACTAGACGTGTGTACCTAGGAAGGGATAGGCAGAGTCTTTAGATATATTTTTTTCAAAACCAATCAATTCTAATGAGGTAAACCAGGAACAGATGAAGGCGCTCAACAGAGAAAGGAGAGGGTGTAAGTGAACTTGTGGCATGTTCCTGACTCTCCAAACCATTACAAATATGGCATCCAAACTGAGCCATTGTGAATCAGTTCATCTCTTGAACACTCTCTACTCCCTAATACACTGTTCTGGATACAGAAATAACCAAGATGAACTTTTCTACTGGGCGGTGTATGATGTACATATTTGCTGTCCGTGTTGTACAGAAACACAGCACATTTCTTGAAGTGTTTTTTCTTCTTCAGACATCTCCACCCTGACCCTACCATTGCCCCATGCCTCAAGGCTTCCGGCACCCAATAGGAATGGGTGCATGCAGAAAATAATTACCAGCTTTGCCCCAAGTAGTTATAATTATTTTTATTTAATGGCACAGGCAGCATTTTTCCCTCAAGCATAAAGCAGATGAAAAAAGGTTTCACTTTGAAAGGAGACTGAAATTATCAGCAAAATGGTGCACACAAAGTTGTATCATCTTTTTTCCTTGAGCAGAGTCAATGATTACTGCTCCATTTCTATGGGTTCATTTTACCATTTATCAACAGACATAAGGAAAGCTAGAACTGTTCACAACTAAAGTCTATTGCAGTTTGCAACTTGAAATGTCTACCTTTTCAGCTACCAGCAGATTTGGTACCAATTGGCAGATCAGCTTGATGGGAAGGACTCAATTTCAAATGGCAGGCTGAATCTACTCACAAGAATCTCATTAACTGAAACTATTAGCTGAATATTTGCAAATAGCTACAATAAAAATATGCTGTGAAGAATGACCAAAAAGTGAGTCCCCATCTCTCCTGGGAAGAGGCAACATGGTGTTCACATACCATGATGCTGTAATTCCATGCTTATTTACAAAGAAGTTAGTCCCATTAATTACATTTGAATAATGTTTAGAACTGGACTGCATGGGTGCAATCCTGCTGCTACTGAAGTCAGTGACAAGTCTGCCATTCGATGGTGCAGCCATCGTCAAAAATGAACTCATTAAATTTTTGATGTGGAATCATATTCTGAGGAAGTTTTTATTTTGCTTTGGATCAAATCAAATTAAAGAGATGCATAGGTTCAGATTTTCAGCTGCATCTGACATGGTCTGAGCCTCTCATTTGTCAGGTTCAATGAAGGAATGAACTATAAATAAATGTTCCAGTGTTAATGCCAAAAATACTCATCCTATCCATATCAGTTCTTCAGAAACACTTGGTAGTGCTATTATAATCTTGTGCTATACTTATTCTTGTCTTTTCCTTTTTAAAAAAACATAATTCAGACCCTTATCCACCTTTATTACTTTTAGGCGGATGTCCAGATGTCTTGCACTGTTCTAAATATTTTGCATATCAGCAGGCTAAAAAGATTCATCATCTTGATTAAAATACATGTGAATTCTTCACTCTCTGTTTATTAGGGTAATACCATTCGGAGCCTATGCTTAACCTCCTGTGAGAGCCAGCTCTACTATTAGGCAGAGACAGCTGCCTTAGACAGCTATGGGGTGTCATGAAAGGGTAGTAAATCAAAAGTTATTTAATTTGCTGTATTTTTACTGCTGAGAAGGGGAGAGACACTTGTGTGATTTTCTGCCTCATGTGCAAAATAGATTGACTACCTCTGAGTACTAGACACCTTGTCTTGGCAGTGGGTGAGTTGGAAGCATTTGCTCTTCCACCTCAGACAGAAAAATGGGCCAGCCAGTCACCATGTTTGCAGCAAGAAGATATACAGCCATACTTTATGTTACATCCGCTTCATGTTACGTCCTGCGGTGACCCGGAAGTACCGGAAAGGGTTACTTCCGGGTTTCGCCGCTTGCGCAGAAACACAAAATGACGTCATGCGCAGAAGCGGCAAATCGCAACCTGCGCGTGCACAGACACGCCGCTGCGGGTTGCGCTCTTTTCATGTTGTGAATGGGCCTCTGGAACAGATCCTGTTCGCAACCAGAGGTACCACTGTATGCTACATTGGGGTAATGTACATTGTTTTCCTTGGTCCTTACTCTAGAAACAAGCTCCTGATGGAAGAAATGATCACATGACCATTTCCCTGTCAGGTGCTGATAAAGTAATGCATGTTTCTCAGTGTCTACCACGGAAACCATGTGAGCTACCAGTGGAGGTAGAGATAGCATTCCAGATGCTGAGAAAGGAAGGTGCATAGCTGTACATGCATGGGGGCAGTGTGAGAATGAATGAATGAGTGCGTTGGTGGATGTAAGGTAGAGTTTAAAAGGGAGGTCCACCGCGGATGTGTGTGAATGAGGTATCCCCAGCCACTTTTGGCTTCAGACCTATCCACTCAGAGGCGGAGCTAGCTGTTCCGGCACCCGGAGCGGCACACATGCGTCCCAGGGGGGTGCAGCCACGGTGAGC
Source organism: Podarcis bocagei (assembly GCF_964188305.1). NCBI lineage: Eukaryota > Metazoa > Chordata > Lepidosauria > Squamata > Lacertidae > Podarcis > Podarcis bocagei. The sequence continues at coordinate 90,790,458 of NC_138126.1, forward strand.
ATCCCAGGGGGGTGGAATGGCGATGCCACCTCCCACGCCAATGACACCTAGGGTGAATCGCACCCACTGCACCCCTCTTCCTCCAACAGTGTATCTACTGCCAGTAAGCAGGCAGCCTGAGACTACTGTTCCCTGAGGAAATGTGGTCCTCACCTTTTTAAAAAAGGTTTCCCAATTTGCTGCATATGGTCATATAGTTTATACTTTTAAAACAGCAGACAGCTACCTGCAAGAACTAAAAAAAGTGATTAATTTTTAAAAAAATGAAAATCTCCACCAATACTCAGCATTCCCGATGGTCACTCTAAGAAAACTGAAAGATGCACAAGACCTGTATAGCAAACCTTTCCAGTCTCTATTTAACAAGAGGTATTCTTTGTAACTTCTCAAAGCAGTTGTACAGCACAAGCTTGCTGGCCTGGCACAGAACACAAACCCCAAATACAAACTTACACTGTTCCTCTTCTTCAACGATATATGCACAGCAAAATGTTAATCTCCTCCACTTAGTGTGCATCCTTTAATTTGGTGTGAATGTGAGCATCACTGTCATGATTTCAAGTGGAGGCAGCAGTTCATTTTAGCACTAGGATTAAATGACTTTAAGAGGCCCAAATAAAATTGTTTGGCTGTATCCTTGTATGTGCTTTGGTTCTTTTTGGGTTGTGGTCTCCTCTGCCTGTAGCTCTGCTGAGTCTACAGAACACTCAGTTTCACCAAGCTAGTCTGACCATGGCCATTACATCTACATGACAACATAAACTTTACTGACTCACGAGGAAATTTTACAGTGCATTTGTGCTCACACCTTGTAATTCAGTTGACAGGAATGGGCAACCTTTTAACGTTAAGGGAGGTGTGTGAAACCTGATTATTTGCAATAACCTAAAGGTGGATTGTGGGAAGCATAATCAAAGCAGATGACGACAACACGTCAGCCAGTAGCCGATGGGCTTTCCTGCCACTGCACAGTTTCTAAAGAAGGCTACCAGAGAGCTCAAGGCAGCTGGGAAGGCAGATGCCCTGTCATGGAAGCCCTGCCCTATAACTGCCAAGGTGTGGGAGGTGTCTGTGGTGACTCAGTAATCGCGAAAGGCAGCCCTGCACAAACACTACCTTCCTCCGTGCAGTCTACAGGTGTAAGAAAGAGCTACCTGCCGCCAAGTAACCGAGGCTGGCCTAGATCTTGGCCGCAGGTACAACCCCGTTGCTGCTTACCCATATTGTACCCGTAAGGCGACTCAGTGGCTCCATCCTCCAGGCTGGCTAGTATCTCTCCTTTGCCCACGTCGCTGTCGCCCACCAGCAGGAATTTCAGCAAGAAGTCATAAGCTTTCACAGGGCTGCCCACGTGGTTCATCCTCTTTCGCCACCGCTCCCCGCTCCTCCTTCTCTCCCTTCGGCCTCACAGAAGTCCCTGCGGGGAGTCAGTTCCCAGCGCCCATGAGAGGCACCCAACGACCAGCTGTGGCGGCACCGAGAGCGTCACGGGCGGCGGCGGCGAGCAGCAGCACAGGCGCAAAGGCATGTTCGAAGAAGCCGCCCCGCAGAGCGCGTCGCCGGGGGCAGCAGCAGAGATTGCGGGGGGAGCTCGCAGCAGGTTCGGGTGGGTTGCCGCCAAGAGGAGGAGGAGGAGGATGAGGAGGGGGGGGTCGCCTCACGTTGCCAGCAGTGGGAGGCGAGAGGCAGTGGGCGCCGCGAGGTCCCCGCACAACCGTGACAGCGGAGGAGGACTTTTCAACGGCGCCATCCGCGGCCACGCACCCACGAGGCCGGCATGCGTGGAGCTAGGCTGGCGCAGCCGACGACCAAGAGAACCGAAGGCGGCCGCTCCCGTCCAACCTGCCTGGCTGGGCGCGCTCAGTCGCAGCGAAAGAGAAGAAGGGGAGAGCCCGTCACGACCGACGAGGAACGGGGGAATAGGATCTGTGCTTGCCGAGGAAGGCAACGGGGGACCCTCTCGGCTGCCGTCGCCACAACTCTTCGCCGCTGCTCGAGCCCCTCGAGAGGCGCCGTTGCCGTCGCTGCCGCCGCCTCCCCACCGACCGACCTCGCTCCCAGCGCAGCACCCAGTGACAGCCTCTCCAACCAACACCTACCCTCCTGTGCCCATGGGGGCGCGGCTCCCGAGGCCACGCCCTCCGCCGCTGCCATTGGAAGAAAAGGGCCCCGCCCCCACACTCCTTTTTTCCCATTGGTACGGGTGGGCTTCCGAACGCCACCTCTCCGAAGGCATTGGCGGGCGCGCACCCGCCCCCTCAGGCACCAACAATTCAGTTGCTGGGGTATTTCTTCCGCGGTATTGGCTGTCGCTCACGCCCGTCACTGTGGCGCTGGGCGGTGGGCGCTGCGCGGCTGTGTTTACACATCGGAGGATGAGGCATGTGCTGCTGTGCAGTTACGCGTGAGCGCGCTTTAGCGCTCTCCGGTTGGAGTCCAGCCTCCAGCCCACGTCTGTCGAACTGGGGCTTACAAAATAGAGAAAATCGTCGCCTTTGGATAAGGGTGACGACTGATGGAACTGCAGCGTACAGAACGAAATGTCAGAGCAGGTCTCAGAGGCAGTAGAGTATATGATTCTGCTAACAAACTATTCTAGAATGACATTCATAAGGACAAATGTAGAATCAGATCAACCATGACTTACCGTAAATTCTGCCTCCAATAGTGGCAAACCATATGCCCTTCACCTGGCAGGATTGTTGGATGGATTTACACCTCACAAGTTTAAAGTTTAAAGGAAGCAGTTGTTATTTATTAATACCCTGTTATTGTGCACATGCTGTACAGTACATACATAATTACATGGATAACACAGGTAGCAACCTGCTTCCAAGATGCTTAAATCTAAAACAGAAAGTAAGGAAACTGAGGACTGAGAGAGAGAAATGTGTGGGCAAATGTTGCATGTACTTAAAACTGGGTTGCAGTTGGGAATGTATATTAAAAGGATAAATCAAAGGCCACATGGAAGATAAGATCTAAGAAAGATTAGAAGGAATGGACAACTGGCATATGTATTCACCCTATGTTGTGGGGGCAGCAAGGAAGAATGGGCATGTAATTGAAAGAAGCATGAGACCTTTGGCTGGATGAGATTGTTGGAGTTGGAGAAGCAGAGGTTATAGGTGGAGATTTAAGGAAAAGCCAGGGTCAAGAGCTTGGTGTGGTCAAAGTAGATTTTCAAGTTAAGAACAGGGCATCTCCTCCTGTTGACTCTCTTTTGGGAACCCTGGCATCTCCTCATCTTGGTTATCTTTTGGGGACCCTGCCATCTCCTCCTGTTGACTCTCTTTCGGGAACACTGGCATCTCTTCTTGTTGGCTCTCTCTCCTGGACCCTGGACCCTCTGCCTGTTGGCTCTCTCTCCGGGACCCGGGACCCTCTGCCTGTTGGCTCTCTCTCCGGGACCCGGGACCCTCTGCCTGTTGGCTCTCTCTCCAGGACCCGGGACCCTCTGCCTGCTGGCTCTCTCTCCGGGACCCGGGACCCTCTGGTTGTTGCCCACCTGTTTGCAACTCTGTATCTTGGGGCTCTTGGGCCTCTGGTTGGGGAGGCTGCTGTACTTCTGCTTCCTCACCCCCAGCAGGGGCTGGTTCTTGTTTTTCTTCCTCCTCTACCTTAGCTTCACCCTGGATTTCATCACTCTCTGGGGGCTGATCCTCTTTAGCCTTTGGTTGATCACCTAGTGGAAGAGGAGCTTCGCCATATCGAGGGCCATATATTTTTGTTAGGTAGTCTATGAACAAACTCTCGCTGGTCTGTTGACTTGCAGATCTGACTTCTACACCAGTTTTTCTCTCCAGGTAGAATGTTTCCTCTTCAGGAAGTTTCTGATGGTCCTCTGGCTGCTCTTGCTCCTTTTCAAGTTGTGCTGGCTTGTTCTCATCTGGCTGTTGTGGCTGTTGGCTGCCTCTCCGAGATTCCTGTCCAGTTAGCTGTTGGCTTCCATGTTGAGATCCTTGAGCATCTGGTTGCTGGCTTTCATCCATCAATTCCTGCCCTTCTGGTTGTTGACTCTCCTGCTGTGACTTCTTGCCTTCTACCTGTTGACTACCACGTCTGGATCCCTGTCCTTCTGCCTGTTGATTACTATGCCAGGATTCATCCTGGTTTTTGAGAGAGGTTCTACTGCTGGGTAAAGAGTCAGGAGGAAAGTCTGTCTGTTCATTTTTATGCACCAGTTCTTTATGTCTAAAAACGCTTATTTTGCTATCAGTCTGCAGTGTTTTGTCTACAGACATTTTATTAGAAGCTTTTCTCTTTCCTTCCACCTGTGATTCCTTTCCTTCCACCTCTTGGTCACCTTGCTGGGATTCCTGAACCTCTGCCACTTCTACTGGTTTAGCTACTGGTTTAGCTTCTGAATCTTTGGGAGCAGCAATCACTTCTTCGGCAGTTTTCACTTTTTCTCCAGCATCACTATCGGCATCTGGTTGGCGAGAAAGACGAAGAACTTCTGCCAGAGGCTTTCGCTCCCAGATTTGACTTGTCTGCTGACCTGTGCATTTCAATAACTTCCCTGTTTTTTTGCTGATCCAAGACCCATCCTCTGTCGGTTGCTGCTGCTTTGACTCTTGGCTGCTGACACGAGCTACTGCAGGTGGTTTTCCTGCTGCTTTCTCTACACTTTTCGGGTAACCAAGAGGTTGCAGAATTTCAGAGAGTGGCTTGGGCTCCCAAATTCTACTGGTCTGCTGGCTTTCGCATTTCATAACTTTTCCTGTCCTTTGGCTAATCCATGTCATGTCCTCCTTGGCTTCAACTTCATTTATAGGTTGTGTTGTGGAAGGTCTATGGCTTTGTAGGACCTGGTGGTTAATGGATTGATGACTGCCTCGGCGAGATTCATGTCCTGGGACCTGCTGATTGTGTCGGGATTCCTGGCCTACAACTGGTTGAGTGCTTCGGCGGGATTCATGTCCTGGAAGCTGTTGGCTATGCCGGGATTCCTGGCCCGTGAGCTGTTGACTTCCGCGGTGGGATTCATGCCCTGGGAGCTTCTGGCTATGCCGGGATTCCTGGCCCGTGAGCTGTTGACTTCCGCGGTGGGATTCATGTCCTGGAAGCTGTTGGCTATGCCGGGATTCCTGGCCCGTGAGCTGTTGACTTCCGCGGTGGGATTCATGCCCTGGGAGCTTCTGGCTATGCCGGGATTCCTGGCCCGTGAGCTGTTGACTTCCGCGGTGGGATTCATGTCCTGGAAGCTGTTGGCTATGCCGGGATTCCTGGCCCGTGAGCTGTTGACTTCCGCGGTGGGATTCATGCCCTGGGAGCTTGTGGCTATGCCGGGATTCCTGGCCCGTGAGCTGTTGACTTCCGCGGTGGGATTCATGCCCTGGGAGCTTCTGGCTATGCTGGGATTCCTGGCCTATTAAAGGTTGACTCTGACTGCCTCGGCGGGATTCATGGCCCGGGAGGTGCTGGCTATGCTGGCTGCCACGATGGGAGTCATGACCAAGTTCCTTTTTGAGAGATGACATGCTAGCACTTGCGCTGCCAGGAGGCAAGTCAGGCTGCTGGTTTTCCTCTATCAGTTCCTTATGCTGAATAATGCTGATTTTGCTTTCAGGTCGCTCTACCTCACCTTTATCAGAACTTGTTGTCTTTGGGACATCTTGGTCCATTGCTAGGCCATTATCTCCACTTTCCTGGTGTGGTGTCAACTCTTCGATTTCATCATTATGTTTCTCCTCCTCACTATCTTTGATTTCATCACTTTGTTTCTTTTCCTCATTGATTTCATGTGCATCTTCTTCATTAATTTCAACAATTTCCTCCTTGATTCCATCATTATCTCCCTGTTCTTCAGTATCTAGCCGACCTTCATTTGCGGCACTGCTCTCAAGAGTTTCCTCAGGCTCATCCATTCTTTTTCCAGATGCAATATGGCTATGCTATGTTGTTCAGTCTCCAGAGCAGGACCTTCTGGAGTTTCCCAAGGTGTCTGTTAACTACTCCAGTAGTATGCTCTTTTCCTTCCTACTTCTGTTCTTTATTCAGGGCTGCTCTTTACAAAAACTATCCTGAGGCCCAGATGGATTAATGGCTCTTATATTTAAAAGCCCTGCGACTTAGTGCTTCACTCTGAGTGTGGCTGCCTTCCTCCAATGTGTTCCTTCCTTTCCGTTGCTAATAACTACCAGGTTGTTCTAGAAGCTTCAGAACTTGGGTTCCATATATCTATGACATCAGTTATTATTCTGCTCCATCTGTCCTTTTATTTAACAACAAGCAGGACCCGAAGAGGGCTTCAGATAGGACCATACACTTGGAAAGTTTGTAAATGGAATTGGAGCCATCATCCTGAGGTGACAACAAGTGCAATTTAATGAGAAAGCTCTTGTATTTTAATCCCGAAGACCTAAGCTTCTAGATCCTTAGATCATGGTCAGTTTTCTCATTTGTAAAAATGGGAATAGTATATCATTGTTGTTTGAATTGTTTTCATATGTGATTTTTAAAATTACTAAATCACTTGGAGTTGTTCTATATCATTACCTCATTTCATGATTAATACACATGCACAATAATCACTAGCAATTTCTGCTGTTTCCCACCATATTCTGTTACATTGTGGTAGTATGCATGTTGGGAACCTGTGCTACGTACAGTAGAACCTCTGCTTACGACTGCCTCTACTTGGGCCTGATCCAAGTTGCGACCGCAGCAAACCCGGAAGTAAATACAGGGTTTGCTATGATTTACACACGCACAGAAGTGGCTGCCACCGTCTGCACATGCGCAGAAGCGTGTTGCTGCCGAACGCGCCTGCGCACAATGGCACTTCTACCAGCAACCCAGATTGACTTATGGACGGACATCTGGAACTGATTACGTCCGTAGGTAGAGGTTCCACTGTATAGCCATTTGCACCATGTAGCAACTTATGTTCTAGCTTTGAGCTGAATCTTTGTGATTCACATATTAGCTATATTTCTGCCTTGATGTGGCGGGGGCAGGGGGGGCCTGCCTGCAACTTGCAAAATCTTCAGTTTCATAAAGCAACAGGTTACCATAGCTTCTCTATCAGAAGCGCACTCAAGGAATTCCAGGGGTACACATTATCATATTTATTGTGGCCCTTTGGCCCACTACCACAACATCACTTACTAGTGTGAGTGAAGGAAGGATAATACTTATTCAATAAAATCATACCTCTTGTTACATTTGCTTCCGGTTAAATCTTTTCAGGTTGCGTCCCGCGGCGACCTGGAAGTACCGGAAAGGGTTACTTCTGGGTTTCGCCGCCTGTGCATGCGCAGTCGCTCAAAATGACGTCACGCGCATGTGCAGAAGCGACAAATCACGACCCGCGCATGTGCAGACATGCAGACGCGGGTTGCGTTCTGCTCATGTTGAGAAACACGGCTCTGGAATGGATCCTGTTAGCAACCAGAGGTACCACTGTATATTCTTCCCTACTGTCTTTAACATTCCAACAGTCAGGCCATGGGCCTGATCCAGAAGGCTCTTCTTACATTCTTATGTTAAGAGGACGGGTGCCAAAGAAAATAAAGATGGCGCCTGCCCAATATTCAAGGGGAGGAGTTCCAAAGGGTAGGGGTCATGACACTAGATGGCCGATTACTACACTGTGGGGCACAGAGCTCCTGATAAATCTGCAGGAGTCTGTCACCTGCAGAGTGCCAACCCATTAACATGGGCAAGACGTTAGGATTTCTCTTGCCCCAGTGTCCATCACTAGACACTTCCTTATGTGGTGGTGGCCCAAAGGGCCACAATAAATGTGACAATGTGTACCCCTGGAAATCCTTGATGCCACCTGGAGCTCCTTGGCACAAAAGGTGGCATATAAATGTAGTAAATAAATTAATAGCAGTGACTCACTGACGCCAGCCATCGACCAGCTCCCCTAATCCTTCACCCCGGCTAAATTTCACTGAGTACAATCTGCCTCCAACCCCCCAAATCTCCTCAGGATTGTGCTTGAAGAGTTTAGCGGATAAATGAATAATTATTAGAAAGTTGAAGTCATTTTAATCTGTTTAGCAGATAAATGAGTAAACATTAGAAAGCTGAGGTAATTTTAACCCGTTTTGGTATTTTAACTGTTGTACGTTTTAAAGTATAGTTATGAATTTTTATTTTACTGTTTTATCGTAAACTACTTCTCTGGGGTTTGTTTTTTTTTAAGCCCACAATCAAGCGGTGACTAAATTTTATGAAACACACACACACACTTATGGCACTTTCTTCTGGCAAGGCCTTCTCCTCAAGGCCTTCACCCCCATAGCAGATAAGTATGAGAAGTCAGAAGTGGTTTGAAGAGGCTGTTTAATACAATAGAGATGAATATATTTGGAAGTCGAATTTTGGCTAGAGGTAAGAATTGAAGAATGAAAGAGGAAGGCTAGAGAAGAGAAACTGGCAATAGTAAGGGAACGAAGTAATCTAGCATGAGCTAGAGGGGACTGAAAAGAATGGGCATATTTATAAAAGAGAAGCAGCAAGACTTGGCAATGGGACAAATGTTAACAGCAAATGAAAAGAAAAAATAACCTATGAAGCTAGGCTGTGTCCCTTATCAGTAAGGTAAATAGTGCTGTCAACAGGCATGAGAGGGACTGAGGAGAAGAAGACTTGGAATGAAAGATCCACATCCAAGCAGATAAGAACAACATGAAGTCACAAAATACAAACAGCATTTTTTTGTTATTGTCGTGTTTTTTCGTTTCGCAAGACTATCTTTTATCAGAAACTAGCTGAGTCACTGATCTTTAACATCTCATTGGTCGGAATAATGATTTATACATTACTAAAGGGTATGTCACTGTACAATTTAGAAAGGAGATGGGGGATTTTATGTTTGAATGCTCTCTGTGCACAGGAAACTAGCAGGTTTGGGAGATGGCTTGTAAAAATGCTTGCATCCTTCCTGAACTAACTTTCAACCTACCCAGAGACATGAACATGCACTTATAGTGGTGCTTCCAGTAGAAAAAGATAAGAGGTATTTTCCATTTATACATCTAAACCTAGCAAATGAAAGGCAGCACATACCAATTACCTTCTCTTTTCTGGTAGATATTGTCAGCCAGTACACAGCTGCTGTCCTTTTTTATTTTGGTATGTATGTATTAACTGATGACTCACCAAATAATTCCAGCCCAGGAAGCCAGCTGCTCTACAGAAATAAACCTTAATTAAACAGAAAGTTGACCACTAGGGATGTCCCTGGAATGTCACTGTGTCCTAGAAAGACATCCTCATTAGGGTAGAAAAAGGACAGGGTAGGACTGTATTCCAAATATTAATCTGAAGCTCAACACAGCACTGAATAGTGCTGTGTGTATGTGTGTATTTAAGTGTAAGGCAGGAGTTAGAATGTTGGGCTTAACAGGGTTGCCCTATTTCAAGAAGTAAAAATCCAGACACCCCCAGACACTCCAGGACAAACCGCCGCCTTCCAGAACCCCCCCCCCCATATCACTACATCCTGGTAATGTCTGGGGAATTCCAGATATATAGCAGCCCTAAGGCTTGACAAATACCCCCCTACTAGTGGAGGGCAGGCCGCACAGCATCTCTTAACTCACTGGCAAGCCAATGGGTACACAACAGGATCTAGGGGGGCTACCTGTGCAAGTTTGCAACTGTACTGAATCACCATTTTGGTTCAAATTTGGCCAACAACTCCATTTCCCAGTTGGCCTGCAACTCCATTTCCCCCCAAACCAACTCCTAGAGTCCAAGGTCCCTTGCCCCCCCTCAGTAAAATATTTGAGCCCCACATATGCTGATGGGCATTGCTATGCATTTGGTGTGCATGGGCTGAGACTTATGATCCATTATGCAGGGGGAGGTTTACCTGCTCCTCCCCAAATAATTTTATTTAAGGTGGCACCCTTGAGTCCATTTAATGATGCGTTTGACTGAGGCATACATACATATGACCTTCCAATTAAAATAAAATATATATATATACATGCGCTTTATAGTTCTACATATTTATCCAGCACAGGTGCGGAGATAAGCGCAGACCTCAAATAGCAACCAAGCCACTCCTTTAAAATACGGCCTCCCCACACGACACGCGTGAAGCAGAAGAAAAGGGGAGGAAAAGGTCACTGCTCCCGTTTCCCTCAAAGGCAGTGACCCGCCCTTTCGCAGGCGCCGCCCTGCCAAGAGGCGCGCTCTCTCCCTTGGTGGGCGCTTGCTACCATCCCGCCATTTCAGCGGGCGGCCAAGAGCACGGAGGCCTCCGGGGGGGCGGGGCCTGTGGTTCGGCGGGAGGGGCGAGCTGCCTCTTAGCGGCCGGCCTCTTTCTCCCCGGGTCTCTGCGGCGCGATGGAGGAAGCTCTGCGGCGCGAGCTGGGTACTTCGGCGCTCCGGCCTACGGGCCACTCGGGGGGCGGCTGCATTAGCCACGGCGAGAGTTACCACACCGACCACGGGCGCGTCTTCGTGAAAAGCAACTCCCGCGCAGAGGTGGGGGGAAAGAACCGGAGGGGAAAAGCACCGGCGGGTAGTACTCCCGGTGGGGAAGGCGGGTGTGGGCGATGGGGAGTGAAGTGCAAAGGGTCGAATAAAAGCCGTGCTGCAAGAAGGCGAATTGCTGTTTACTCCCCTTTGCTGAATAGCACTCCCATGTTGTTTGCTTTTTTTTTGCAAAGTGGCCTGACATAGGCGCAAATGCACAGAGCGAGCTGGTACCCCGTCACAGTGACGCGACGACGAGGCTGTGTCAATGGTTTACTTCTCCTGCCCTGCAGGCAGCTGTTTAAAAGCAATGGTGTCGCGGCCGAAAGAAAGAAAGAAAGTGCCTGCGGACGAGTTGTGGTGCCCCTGGCTGTGTGTTCGTTGGCGGACTTGCTAAAGTCGGAGCTGGAGAGGGGCTTTCTCGCCATCCATCTCGTGGGCCCCACCACTGCAGCGAGGTGGAGGTTTACTTTTGAGGAAGTGTCTTAACACAGGCACCCCCCAAACTAGGCCCTCCAGATGGTTTGGGACTACAATTCCCATCACCCCTGACCACTGGTCCTGTTAGCTAGGGATGATGGGAGTTGTAGTCCCAAAACATCTGGAGGGCTGAGTTTGGGGATGCCTGGTCTAACAGGACATCTTGGCAGGGCTTTAATCTGAGCCAGGGCCTTAGGAGCCCATTTAAAAAGCAATGGTTTTGTACACACGGTGAAACGTGTGAACTAGGAAATGAGAGTACCCGTGATCACATGCAGGGTGCCTTGTTTCCGCTAGGAAACTAACTTGCATAAGTAACAGGATTTGTGCTAGGCATTCTTTTTATGCTGTCTCTCCTCTTAGAAAATGGCCACGTGAGGCATGATTGGCAGAGGTTTTGATAGCTAGTGTTAACGAAGGAATGAGCAGACATGGCTTGGCAGTTTGCTACATAATAGCTGCTGTGTTGTGAATTGTTCTCTGATTTAGTGCTGAAAGGGCAGATGTGCCCAGAAAGGGGCAAATGTGCTGTGTATGCAGGCTCCTAAGATTATTATTTTTCTTTTAAATCTGACATATGCTGGAAAGTTTTGTATGTGAAAGTGTTTACAGAAGTCCCCACCCGCTATTTTATCTGACAGGCAAGGAGAATGTTTGATGGAGAAATGGCAAGTTTAACAGCTATCCTGCAAACGAAGACTGTGAAAGTTCCAAAACCTATAAAAGTTATCGATCTCCCGGCTGGTGGTAATCTGTTTGTGATGGAGCATTTGGATATGAGGGGTTTGAACAGGTAATCTCTGTCTCATTTTCTTGCTGTGATTTACTTGCATATTCGAGGAGGAAAATCAGTATCATGTAAACCACCTTGAAGAAAACAAGTTAATACAAATTAATCATATTTACTATTCATTTCTGCAGTGATGTGAACTAAAGTTGGATAACATTTTGGCCCATAAGTGTTTTATGAAGACTTATAAAGAGGAGAAAGAGGACCCAAGTGTTCATTCAAAAATGTTAAATTTATTATTGCTTTGCTTCAGTCTGAGCTGCAACCAGCATGCGGCCATGTATTCTAAATTGGGGTTGGGGTATCTCCTTCAGCCTGACAGCTGTATTCCATTGTACTCAACCTTCCAGAGGTTGAATGCCAGTGGTGACCGGGGACAGAAGCAAAAGTGGGTAGAACCATGGATATGACGTTCAGGTTTGTGGCGTAGGCTATGTGCTAGCCATGCAAAACTCAGACCATTTCTCACCTCTCCATTTTTCCAGGTGGACAAGGGGCCTTATCACAGTTCAAGGACTTTGCAGCCAGGCAAAAGCACATTAGAGTGTGGAGCAGGCCCCGTCATGGTTGTGGACTGGGAAGGTGCATGACAGGAGAGTCCAAATAGGGCCAAACAGAAAAGCCTGGAGAGCTGCGTTCTGCTCTAAATAATGAAGCTATAACTTTGTCTCAGATGGGAGCATAGCTGTCAACATTTCCCCTTTTTTTTAAGGGAAATTCCCTTATTCTGAATAGGATTCCTCGCAAGAAAAGGGAAAAGTTGACAACTATGGATTGGAGGGTAAATTACCCTGATCTTACTGAACTTCCTTTATGAACTTTGGCACAGACAACATTTTCCAAGTTACTGTGTTTGCTCTCTAATATACAGAATTTGGTGAGATTTCATTGTTAATATATTAATTAATTATGCATGCATTTACTTGTGTATAGGATCTTATTGACTTTGAATGCATAGATTTATGTTCAAAGTGTGCCATTATAATTTTCTTGGGAACTTCCCAGTAGGTGATTCTGTTGGACTGCTGGTAACAGCTTGACAGTCTTTTAATCCTTTATTTTGGAATGGAAACTCGGAGTTGATGCAATAAATCAATTTTTATTGTAATCAAACAAATCAGTTTGGTTAGAAATTTATCAGTTTGGATATAGAACCCATATTACTTCAAAGACACACACTCAAAGCCAAATTGCACCTAAATCCTCCAGATCAGCTTGTCATCACGGGACATCTCACTGGACCAAAATTCCTCCTTTATTGCTGGCTGAGTTTCCAACAGGTCAAAAGTTGGATGCAACACATACTACTTCTTTCAAGAACTCCAAACCTGGAGTTTTCATAGTCACTTGCCCAAAGTCCAAGGTAACTTAATAGGCCCACTGTATGGTAAACAACACCATATTTGGGCTTCCAGCACATGCAACACTGAGGCTTAGTGTTATAAGGGATTATAGTGTCTTGAATGCATGCAGTGAATGTGTTGAGGTGCTGGATGAGACAACCTTCTTGCTGTCCTTTAGAGATAGGTACCTCTTAAATTGGGTTTGGATAAAACATGTGCCCTTCCAGATGCTGTTTCATGGTGAAACCATCAAATTTTTGTTGCTGTGTAAACGTATCTTTTTTACACCACTAGACATGCAGAAAAACTTGGAACACAGTTGGCTGATCTTCATCTTCACAATCAAAAACTTGGGGAGAAGCTGAAGAAAGATGCAAACACTGTTGGTAAAGTACCCAGCTGTCCATGACCTGCCAATTCCCCCAGCTGTTTTGCTCTAACTCTGTAGCAGAACCCCTAGAAACTCGTCATTGCATGCATAAAGAGATATTAAAATGCCAACAAGCTGGGGCAAGTCAGCTCTCCCTGAAAATTGCTCCCCATGAAGTTGTTACAGTAAGTGTCACACTTTTAAACAATAAAAATAGGTGCTGCTACTGCATACCCTTGAGTACCCCTTGGGGGGAAAAGCACTGGGCAGCTGCATTTGGCCCCCAGGCTTGAGGTTTCTCACCCCTGATTCAGATCATGATTTTGTCTCCAGTAGTAGCAACTGCATACTTCTCAGAATCTTACTTAAGCTGCTGGGTGACCTTGGGCCAGTCACACTTCTCTGAAGTCTCTCAGCCTCACTCACCTCACAGAGTGTTTGTTGTGGGGGAGGAAGGGAAAGGAGAATGTGAGCCGCTTTGAGACTCCTAAAGGGGAGTGAAAGGCGGGATATCAAATCCAAACTCTTCTTCTTCTTCTTCTTCTTCTTGTAGCTGAAAACTGAAAACAGAGAAACTTAGTAAGAGCTATGTGTTTTAAAGGTTTTTAAGATTTGGGGGAGCAACCTTTATGGTACTCATGCTAGTAGCAGCTGAGACCTGCGGGTATAGGGTGGTATATAAATTAAATAATAATAATAATAAGAATAGGTTTTTAAATGATAGCATAATAAAGTTTCCTATTTTTAGAAAGTTACTCTGTTCAGAACAGACAGTCACCACTTCTCTCTGTTTTAATAGGTAAAGGTGAAGAACAAACTGGGGTCCAGTTTGTGGATAAATTCGGGTTCCACACTGTTACATGTTGTGGCTATCTTCCACAGGTATGATCTGGACTAATGGCTCTTCCACACTGAGGAAACCATTTAGTTTTTTGTTCACTTCTAGTTTTCCTTTAATTGGGAAAGGCTGAATATGTTTGAATAGGAGGACTTTTAAATATTAATTCAGAGAACTGTAACTAGGTATGAAGATTCCAGGGCTACTGTCATAACTTTTGGTATTAGTAACCAATCTTCACCTTTCAGCTAACACAACAGTAGATGTTGGTGTTTACAGCTGCACCAGTGAATGCCCCTGAAAACAACTGCTGTGCCTTATGCAGCGTCAAGAGTTTGTGTTAGCAGTAGCTAATAGCTAATTAACACAGCAAGAGTCTTCTTTTTATATATAAGTGTATAATTTCATATTTTTGTAAAGTGTGTAAAAGTCTGAAAGTCTCATCCACAAACCATTTAAATCTATTTCAGCACCAGAGAAGTAAATAGGTCTAGATGAGCCTCCATACAAATGGTATGGCATAATTGGTTTATGAATTGCTTGTCTTATTTCCATTTTTCATCGGAGGGCCTTTTTCAAGGCATCTTCTCATAGAGACAAACTGGCTGAATTTTTGACTACTTGCTTGTTTAGGTGAATGACTGGCAACAGGATTGGGTGACTTTCTTTGCCAGGCAACGAATTCAACCTCAGATGGACATGATTGAGAAGAACTCTGGAGACAGGGAAGCAAGAGAACTTTGGGCAAAACTCCAGGTAACGATGTCCCATGGGGACCATAGAGGGAATTGTTACATTCGTATATGTGGGGTTGTTCTTATTGTGTAGAGTTTCTGAAATACCTACACTCTCTGTGCAAATGTCATGATCCTCTTCTCCCCAGAACCTAATAAACTAGTGGAAAAGAGTCCTCTCACCCACATCTCTCTGAGGTCTCTACTAATTGTGGAAGAGCAATACCATAGCAGCATAAAAGAGCCCTCACGTGAAAAAGACCAAATAATATTTGAAAGGAGAGGAGGAGCTATTTGAATACACAATAGTACTTTTTAAAAACAATTAAAGACTAAAATAAGCATTCTGTTCCTTGAAATAAACACTGATATGTGGCTATATAATGTGTGAAGGAATGTCTGAGAATTTTTAAAAATTTAAATACAAAAGGCTTAAAAATCTTCGTTAAGCCTTTTGATAAAGTAGTACCTCAGATATCTGGTTTAAATGCTAACAAGACTCTGGAAAATCTTGTTACTTAATTTTTGGATGTGATGTGCCCCCTACTGTTCATGTTACTTTAATTCGAATCGTATGCACCTAGGTTGTCCACACCCTAGGTTTGTCTCTTTTTCTCTATACAGTATCAGGATTTGATGTGTCTACTGTTTAAAGCCACAAATTAGAACACCCAGTCCCCTTACAATTAACTTTAGCAACTCCTGCTTTCTTTTTCAGCTGAAGATGCCCAGTTTGTTTGGCGATATGGAAATAGTTCCTGCTCTTCTACATGGGGATCTGTGGGGAGGAAATGTAGCTGAAGATGACTCTGGGCCAGTTATCTTTGACCCTGCAGCTTTCTATGGTCACTCTGAGTATGAGTTAGCAATTGCTGGGATGTTTGGTGGCTTCAGTGGTTCATTTTATTCTGCCTACCACAGCAAAATCCCCAAAGCTCCAGGGTTTGATAAACGGCTCAAGCTGTACCAGTTATTTCACTATATGAACCATTGGAATCATTTTGGCGGAGGGTACAGAGGTTCATCTATCAATATAATGAGGAATTTGGTCAAGTGAATTCCTACCTGTAGCTTTTATTTCCCTGTTTTGGAAAATATATACACATATACACACACCATGGGGTTTCAACTGTGCTAATGTGTATATGCTGTAATAGAACCTGAGCTTGCACCCTCTTTCCACAGCTAAAGGCCAAGTCATCCTGTGCCCTGGGTTTGGTGTCCTATTCTTGCAGTTTATCAGAGAGATGCCCAAGGAGGTAACAAACCTTTGATTTGCACGAAAGAGGTTTTGTTTTGAGGTGGTTCCATAGATCTAGGGAAAAATTCCTTCTGTGCAAATAGTTTGGAATAAATTTTTAATGCCAAAGAGAGGGAGAAATCCAAGCAAGGCATTAGAACAGGTAACAACTTGCTAGCTATGTTCATACATATACATTCAAAGGAAAATTTACAGTCTTACTGAATGGAAAGATTTTTCTTGTCCTCCTGCTTAGCTTTCAACCTAGTATTTTGGTGACAGATACCAAAGGAATATAGCAGCCGTATTCTAAATAAAACTGGAATTGGAAATAGATTTGGAAGCATATATTGAGTCTCTGGGGACTTCATTCCACATGGGAAGATAGAGGGTTGCAGTCTAGGTGGCTTCAGTAGTCCCCCCCCAGCCCCCCAGTTAGCATTGCAAGTTTGTCTTAGTACATCTGTAGCAATTGGACAGAACAGTCTGTATGGAACACAGTTTATGGTAACCTGCTTCCATGCCATTAAGTTTCATCTATAGCCTCCAGCTAGAGTCCATTGCTAGCCAGCATGATCTTGCCTCCCTGAATAGTCTGCTGACTTATAATGTGTTTCCAGTCCCTGGTGAACTAGCTGTGCATTTATAGGCATATATGGCTGTCTCAAACTTAGTTTCTTATGGCAGCTTGCTGGACTCTCTGCCTTTTAATTCTTCCTTAAGAGTTTCCTGTGCTCCACCTGACAATTGGTAAAATGAAGTGAAATGCCTTCTGGCAGATAGTAATGAAGTGAAAATGCATTCTCATTAAAGTGTTTCCCCTTACGCAATGGTTTAGGAATGTGACACACACTTTGAGGAAGGCATCATAACACTTAGGCTGTTCTCCATTTTAGGACCGCATTTTTGTGTTGGATTGCAAACTCCTTTTCCAACAGGGCTCTCATGATTTAAGTGTAAAATGTCAGGCAAAAAGATGGTGCGTCTTTCCTCAGTGCAGCATCTTTCTGCGGAAAAGTTTTCTTGTTGATCTTTTACGTGTCCTATAGTTGTTAAGGCACAAGAACCTAGCCAGAAAAAAATCTAACCAAATTCTACCCAAAATGCTGTTGCAGCACATCCTTCTCAAAGTAATATTGCAGTAAAATTCTGTCTGACGCGATTCAGTTTTTTCACCAGCCTGACAGTGACTTGCCACACCTAACTGATATTAAAGAGTTTACTTCTAGCATTAATTCTCTGTCCAGGTGGCAGCTGCCCTCTTGTTGGTTGTGTGATGCAGGGTTAAATTGGAAGCGGAGGAAGAGGCACATGTAAAAGTAGCATGCATAAGTGACTTTATTTTATTCTAGTATTCTTCTTGTTTGGTGGTTTGGACTGGTACATGTCCACTGCAGGTATTGTCACTGTTCCTTTCTGGTTCATTGCTGGTACTCATGCTGAATACATGTACCTGGATTCTTACTGGAGGTTCCTTAACATTGCATTTGGAAAATAGGTTCCCTCTTGTGGCCATTATGCATGTCAGTTTCCTGTTCTCATTACATAATTATTCAGTTACAGCATTTTGTGAATTCTGCTAATGGATCCAGAGCTCCTGGGATATGTCTAATAATAATGGGATTACAATGGAATTATACATATGAACAAACACTATGCCTAATATTACCAGGTGAGAGGGGCATGATTCCTAGAATGCATGCTCATGTCAAACACTGAATTCTTTCTGTTAGCTTTTACTTAACATTCCTCTACAGTGTTTCCTGATATTTTTCAATTGGTTTTACACTAAAAACAAACAGATATAAACTTATTTATTAATTTCAGCTGTGTGTGTGTGTGCTACTTTTACTTTTACTAATAGTATCCGTGGCTGTTCTGGGTTTAAAGCAAAGCATTGCTCGTGAGTGTAATTGGTAATCTTTCTGGGTTGTGTTGAATAAAATATTTTCTGGACAGATTAGTTTTCTTTGGATTTTTATTTATTATCTATCTGTAATGGTAAACACAAAATATTATGACCTCCAAATATTTGCATCGTGTAAACATTGTGAATCAGCCTTCACAAATAGGCAATGCATACTATATTGTTTCATCAATAAAGTTAATCAGTGTTTCTGCAATTGGCTTGTTAAGCCACAAAATAATTCATTGCCGCATTGTGGGTTTCTTGCCCCTCTTCTGTGTCCTTTAAAAACTCAGCTTCCCCTGACCCATTTGCTGGACTTTGCTGCTGCTTTCTGTACTGAAGTCTTCTTGGAAGAAGCTTCCTGTACCTGTCAAGGTTCTCTATATGTGGCCTAGATTACAAACAATGATACCTTCCCTTCAAAACCTTTCAAGCACCTCTGCTTGTAAATATTGTGAAACAATGAAGAACCAATAGAATATAAAAGTTCTTCAAATTTTGAAAAACAGTTTCTGCTTGTACAGTGTTAACCAAGATGGCACAGTCACATAACAGTAAAACAATAGCACTGAATTTCTCTTTGATAATCTTGACAAATTGGGCTTTTCCTCCTACACCACCTGTCTTTTTCCTTTTCTGATTTGGGAGATGAGTGACAATAGCTTATACTCCAATACACACACAGGTACTACTACTATCAGTGTGTTTATGAAATGCAGGTTCTTAAATACCTGTTAGTGCAGTGAGTTGTAAGTTGCTTTGACTGCTTTCAAGGGACTAGACCAGGGTGCCTTCCGGATGTTATTTGACTCTTCTCCATCAGTGCCAAACAGCTTAGCAAATTTTTAGGGATGATGGGAGGTAGTGAAGCATTTGAAGGGCAATACATTGGCTATACCTGGACTAGACTGTACCACTGAAATATTTCACAAGCAGATGCCATTGAATTTTGAAGTGTGTCTTTTGAATTGAACAGGCCTTCTGTGCTGTTATTAAAATGTTAGAGCATCTGCAGCAGCCCAACCATAGCCTTCATCTGCTCCAGCTGCAACAAAATATGTATCTCCCGTATCTGTCTCTACAGGTACAGGAGACCCTATAAACGTTCCAACAGTTTGACTTTAACCTGCAAATACGTAACTGTTGTCTCCTGATACAGATGGATGCCATCCACCCACAAACGCCCTTCCCACTTTGAGCTATGACTAAATGGGCAGCTGTTCCCAAATGAGTTATCAGAATCTTGCTATGTAAATTGGGAGTTATCCCCATTAATAGGGTCTGTATAGAGGTCTTTTGTACTGGTGAGGGTGCCGAGTTTGGAAATCAATAAATAACAAAATTTGTTTACATAAACACTGTTCCACACGGGATAGTAACCACCTTTCATATTGCAAATCCGCCAGCAAGGGGTTTAGCTATATTGGGGTTGTATTGTTTTCACAACTTTTCCTTAACTTAATTTACGAAGCAGGTTTTGACATTAGGAAATACAGCTTCAGTATTTCCGAGGTGTGAAGAAACTTTTTCCTTCGTAAAATGGAAGACAAAATAGGGAGAAAAAACTTGATTATGTGAAGTGGGACATGTCCCACTCATACGGAGAGAAATATATTGGACTGCTACAGTTTCCGGCTTTATACCAAACACCCCATTGGCCATAATTCTCAATACGCGCAGGATGCAATGTGCACCCCGGAAGTTAGAGCGGAAATAGTTAAAATGCAGACCGGAAACGCAATAAGGATCGCGGTGTTGCGCCAGCGACTAGGAGCAAAATCCAATCATCTCGATGGTTTCTTGTCTGTCAGGATATACGAAGTCTCTATGGCCAAGGCTCCGTCACATGAAACGAGGAAATCGGGTTACAGTTAGTTTCCTACTGGCCGGGCTGCCTCACATGGTGCGAGGTTCTCTTTCTGGCTATTGGCTGCTGGGAGTTAGAACGACGCTCGCGAGCGGTGGCCGAGGTCCGGATTGGCCCGCGAGCGGCCAAGTGGGCGGGGAGTCTGGGCAGCGTGCGCTGGGCGGCGGAGTGGAGTGGAGCTAGCCGTCAGTTGGCTGCGTCTCCCGAGCAGCGGCGGAGCGTGGTGGCTGGATGTGGCGGGGTCTCCTGCGGGTGACGGCCAGAGCCATGTCCGGGGGCGGCGCCTTCCGTCGCCAGCGCCCGCCGAAGGACTCGCTGCGGCACCTGCGCTCGCGAGAGAAGCGCCAGGGAGCCACGGGGCCCTTCCAGCCCTCGGGGCCCAGGACCGTCTTCTTGCAAGTGGCGGCGGCCGGGACGCGGGACGCGGGAGCCGCGCTCTATGTGTTCTCCGAGTATAACCGGTTAGTGGTGTCCCGAGGCCTTGAGCCGCCCCTAAATAAAGCGCATCCTTCCCTTCGTCCCGGTTTTTAGTTCATGGAAGAGGAGCGACGCTTCTCTTCGTCCATCGCGGTTGTTCTTTCCAGCGCAGCTTCCTCCTTAAATGACGTTTCCTTTTCTGTCGATCTCGGCCCAGTTAGTGCAGGTGGCCCACCAGGCAGCACACCTGGGCCCTCTCCCCATCGTCCTCTGCATTAGGACTGGCAGTTGTGGCCATGCCCAGTTGCATAGCGGTGGAGCAGGCAAGACGTCCAGGGCACACGCAGCCCTCGCCCAGGAGCGCCCCTCCAGTCTGCCGCATATGATGCGTGTCAGAGGTAGACGCACCCAGTTCACGAGGCTTTGCCTTGGATACAAGGTGCAATTAGGCCCTTTCATTAGCCTGAGTTCGGTGACAGCTCATGCTGTGGGGAAGCAGTAGCGTCCCCTTTTTGTTTGCTCTGAGCTCCCCCTGCTACCATGCAGCCTGTCCTGGGTCCTCTAAACCAGGGGTCAGCAACCTTTTCCAGCCACGGTCCACTGTCCCTCAGACCATGTGGTGGGCCGGACTGTATTTTGGAGAGAGAAAAATGAAAGCATTCCTATGCCCTACAAATAACCCAGAGATGCATTTTAAATAAAAGCACACATTCTACTCATGTAAAAACACACTGATTCCTGGACCATCTGCGGGTCAGATTGAGAAGGCGATTGGGCCGCATCTGGCCCCTGGCCGTAGGTTGCCTACCCTGCTCTAAACTGATCTGCTGCCTCATCACCATGGTTAGATTCAGCTGCCAATCAGTTGGCTACTGTAGGGAGAGCTGTCTCATACTTCACCTCTTGGGCCAGTCCTGGGTGTTTTAGATTTGTTGTTGCTTTCAGAAATCTGAAAATTCCTTAAACTAAAATATTACATTCCAGGTATCTTTTTAATTGTGGGGAAGGAGTGCAGCGCCTTATGCAAGAACACAAGTAAGTATAATAATTGGGATTGAGGTTGGTTGCACAGGTGGCCAGAATCCTAGCAGGCAAATTATTCTAATTCTTGTCTTCGCCACAGGTTAAAAGTGGCTCGCTTAGACAATATCTTCATCACCAGAATGAACTGGGCAAATGTTGGTGGCTTGTCAGGTGAGTTCAACTATAGATTCTGTGTTTTAATTGTGTTTTAATTTGGCTGTTTTGAGCTCTTCAGTAGAAGGATAATGCTGATGTTATAGATGGTTAGGCTGCAAGTAGTTCTGAAAAGTAAACTAGTGCTGTAGTAGAAGTAGGAAGACGTATTTGGGTTTCAAAACATTCAGGGGTCTTTTGCAGTTTCTTACTGAAAACTAGCTCTTGCTCTCTCTTCCAGGAATGATTCTTACCTTAAAAGAAACAGGAGTTCCAAAGTGTGTGCTTTCTGGGCCACCACAGCTGGTGAGTGATGCTGTTCCTACAGTGCTTGCCTGTGAGACCTTTCATCCCTTATTGCCATTACAGTATTCTTGGATAAACTGTTTGAACTAATGCATCCCTGCGGTCACCTGGTTGTCAGGGGTGATGGTGGGCTCAAACACATCCCACCTGAGAGCTGTGCTCTGCGACAGGGAACAACAAGGTTTGTAAGAGCCCTGAGGTTGTATAATAGTGCAATTCTGTATATGTTGACTCAGAAGTATGTCCCATTGTGTTCAGTGTGACTTTTCCCCAAATATATCTGTATAGGATTGCAGCTTTAAGCTTTTGTGGTACTGTGTGGACTGTCAGGAGGACAAACTTGAGAATTTAAAACTTACTCCTTACTTTCAGGAAATAAGGCTTCCTTCCTAACACCTGCAACTTGAACTAAGTTGATTCTAGTCTGAGTTTTGCCATCTGCCCTTCTCCACTTGTATAAGTTACATTCCTTGAACTGCTAAAAGCTGTGTGTGCAGCGTGGGGTGCATATGGTTAAATAGGAAACATAAGAATAATCCATGCTATTGTCTTGCTAGAAAAAACCTGTGCAATGCTGTAATTTTGACATTCTCTCTCTCTCTCCCTCTCCCCTCCCTCCCCTTCACTCCCTTCTACCCCGCCCCCCTATATATTCCAGCAAAACTACTTGGAGGCAATCAAAGTATTTTCTGGTCCATTAAAAGGAATTGACATAGGTAGGTACTGCAGGTTTGTGTGTGTGCTTAAAATACATAATAGCTGCTGTCTGATTGGATGGAAGGCTTGTCTAGCTAGAGCAGAAGCCTGCTCCACATCTTTGTCGTTGTCTTTGATGCTGAATTCCCCTGCAGCAACTTCCTTCATGTTGTTGACCTCACCATCTTCAGAGGCATCTAGCAAGGAGCCAGCTGAAGTCTGAGGACAGCATTTGTGTTCCATAGATTTTGATTTGGGCATATTTTATCCAACTTTGAAATAATCTTACTTATGTTCTCTTATTTGTAGAAAGAATGTGCACTAACAATATCATCAAACTGAATAGTATTTTGTCTGTTTTGTTACTAGCTGTACGACCCCATTCTGATCCGGAATATCAGGATGAGACAATGACAGTATATCAGGTTCCCCTGGTAGGTGAGTACAGTGTCATAATTTTAACAGTAAAGAAGGAATGAACATGAGCTGAGAACGGCCTTGGGGCTCTGGTTTGGGTTATGTGGGATTTTACTTTGCACTTTTCATTTCATTCTATAACGTTACTTTCCTGCTGCTTAATGGCTTCCATAATATATGGAGTGCTGAATGATTTATTTCATTCATCTCCACACTTCCTTGCAAAGGGTAGACATGACTGAGACAGATCTACCCAGGCCACACAGAATGCTGAGGAGGTTTTAGTGTAGCACTAAGGAGATTGCTCTGACAGCACAAACATTTCTTTTTGCCTAATGCAGTTATCTCCTCCATCCATGTGCTGTTCTGGGGGTTCTCCCAGCACCCCTGAGCCAGTTCTTTTTTGAAGGGAGGAAGGTGGGGGAAGCCCCTTTGCAGTAGCAGAAGTCCTTGTGCAGGCACTGCTAAGAGGACCAGTCAGTTGAAACTGCACCATTATGTCTTAACAGGGAGTATTTGCTCCCTAATTGTAAGACTGACCCACAAAAACGTCCTCTAGCAGTTAATTCTTTGCCTTCCTGTCCTGTATTCTACTTTTGTCTTTCCCCTATAATATCCCCCATTGAAGTGGTGTCTTGTCAAATGGGTAGTTGTGAGAATCCAGATACTTTGGGAGCATCAATGGGACTATTTCTGGATGGTAGCAGGGAACTTTGGCTGATGATATTTTGCAGCAGCTAACAAGTTGAGTACCAATTTTCCTCATAAAGATATTCAAAGTGATACATGAAAACAGTTGAATATGTTCTTATTTCCAGTTTAAATAGTGTCCCCAGGGTAGAAGGGTGGGTGTGTGCACGCGCGCATGTGCACTTATTTAACCCCTCTCCCCATTTTATTTTCTGGAACAGGCAAAAAGCCAGAAGTTGAGCAAAGACTACATCCAAGGCCTGAGTCACCAGCTGGTGAGGCTGAACAAAAGCGCCTCGCAGGACGGGGATCTCCCTCTGTGGAGCAGCAGTCTGTGCAGGGTGGCAGGAGTAAAGAATCCCCTGAGAAAATGGGTGAGGAAGCCTTGCTACTCATTGGTTCCAAGAATGTGTCAGGACCCACCAGTTAGATACAGATATATTGAAGGAGGGCTGCCTGGAAATTAGGAGCACTAAGTCCAGCACTAAGTTTAAGCTGCATGGTAGCAGAGGGTAAAGCAAAATATTGTTTCTGGTATAACTAATATTAAATTAGGCTAAGGTGTTTCTCTCTGGAGTTTAATTATTTATTTGATTTTATTATTCCTGTTTTGAGCCGGAAGGATCCTTGGGGAGCTTTACACTACAACAACCTTTTTCATTCTGAAGTCCTCCAGATGTTTTGGGCTACAAGTCCTAATATCCCTGACCATTGGCTGTAGTGGCTGGGTTGATGGGAGTTGTAGTCCATAACCTGGCACCAGATTGGACAACACTGATGTTGTGTCTGCCCCCTCCAACAGAAATGGAAAAGCCTGGGGCAGCAACTGGGCCTTGGGTTCTCCAAGGGCAGGTAGATAGCTGGGCTTTTCAGTATTGGGGACCATGTCAACTGAATATCATGGGGTCATAAGAACATAGAACGCTGTCTAGTACTGAGTCAGACCAATGGTCCATCTACCTTGCTACTGTCTACACTTGACTGGTAGCAGCTTTCCAGGTCTTTAGATAGGGAGTCTCCCCCAGTTCTATTTGGAGATGCAGGGGACCTTCTGAACGTGGGACCTTCTGCAAGCAAAGCAGTTGCTCTACCACTGAGCTATGGCCCATTGTCAAGGCATGCTAGCTTGTTAATTTTGGCAGAGAATTTACGTGCATTATTTTAAAGTTGTGCAAACTACTTGAATCTTAAACACAGAGTTTCTGTTTTTGCATTTAAGATGGTAGCTGGCGTATCGGTCAGAGGGACCCATCACTTGTCGTTGCATTCGTTTGTAAGGTAAGAATTGCCCTGAATAATAATGTGCCTCAATGGCTATTTTACATCTGGCTTCTATGTACAGCAAGGGTAGCTAACCTTTTGTGGTACTGATGTTTGGCTAACCCTTTGAGGGCCACATGCCAGCAGTGTGGTCAAAGTATCTTAAGCACACACACTCAGACGCAAACCTGGCTGCACATAGAACACATATACAGCCCACACTTGCATGTACAGAACACTCTCGCCACTAATGCCTTCAGTCTCTTGTGCACATATGTGCAAGCACACACACTGTCTTTACTCCCTATGCCAGTGCTAGGTAGAAAGAGAGTAATCTCTCCTCTGATTTTGGTGTCAGATTGGGATAGAAAGCCCTCTGTTTACCGCGCAAAGGTGCTTTTTCTTCCTCTGGCAGTGTGCCATCACAAGAAGCCCTTATTCCCACTTCCTGAACATTAGGACCTTATTTCAAATGGGGGAAGATTTAAGGGAGGGGGCACCATAAGTGGCATTGCAGGTTCATCACCTTTGTACAGAATGATGCTTCCCAGGAACTTGGGACTTCCTGGATAAAGACTTTGTGTCACAGCTTTAACAGCTCAGAAGTGGAGAACAGTTGAGGCTGAATACTAGCCTGGTGCTTTGCTATTACGAGGGGACCTATCTGAGTAAGTGGTCATTTGCTTTTCTCACTTTTCCTGCTTATGGAAAATTGAGGAATGTTTAAGATTGCAGGCTTAAGCACAGTTCTTAATAGATATTCTTACGATTGTATTGCACCAGGATTTATTATATGTGTGCGAGACACACCCCTCCCCCCCAACATATATTTGATTGGCTTCCTTGGAAATGTTTCACATTGACTAGGGATAATTTTGCCTGTGAAATGCCTCAAAGTTGTGGTTATTAAAACACATGCAGCACAAGTCTATGCCTGCCTGCTTGGAAGCAAGTCCCACTGTGGTCAGTGGTGTTACTCCCTAGTAAGTTTTTTTAGGATTAAAGCTTTAGGTTGCTTTCTTATGAAGCTGGCTGCCTGTTGGAGGATTCAGTATTTTTTGATACACCTCACTCCAGATGTTGACTTCATTCCAAAGGAGACTTTCCACCCCTCCAGTTTCTGCCTGGGGGCATGTCAGACAAGTCTCTTTTTCTCATTCCCTTGTATTTTAATATCAATTTGTAGGTAGATGTCTTGAAGGGAGTTTTCTGATGTAACAACTTGTGACTAAATGTGCTTTGTTTAACTTCAGCTCCATCCAAAGAAAGGGAACTTCTTGGTGATGAAAGCAAAGGAGCTTGGCTTACCTGTGTAAGTACAGAAAGGCTTCTAGTGAGTTTCCCCCCACATATTAATCCCTCTGATTAAGGTGACTAACTTTTTATAATTTATTTTTAGGGGCACTGCAGCAATTGCTCCCATCATAGCAGCCGTGAAAGATGGAGAGAACATCACATTTGAAGGCAGAGAGGTATGGCTCTTAGGACAAATTCTTTCACCCGCGTGGTCTGACCCTGCTTCTTGTTGTGAGTCGCTGCCTTTTGGATGAAACTGAACTTGTGTACTTGTTGTTTGGCTGAAGGGAGCACAGCCTAAAACATTCTGTCTTTTATCGCTGGTGATCTCTGATTAGCACATGAAGCTACACTGGTTATGGGTGTATTGATTTGTTCTTATAACGTCAGAAATGTCATGAAATGGCTAGAGGTGGAGGGAAGCATTGGATCTTTTCACCATGGTGGATTCAAGTGACTGACTTTCTGAAGACAATACTTCCTGTGAAGTATTTGCATAGATGACAAGAATTGCTTCATGCCAATCTCTTGACTTTTTAGGTGTAGCTTTCAAATTGTCAGCTTGGGACACCAAATACATAGTCCTTGAATTTTGTGTTGTTCGTACATGTTAAATAGCGTATACTGAGATGTGTGATTGTTCCAGATCTTGGCTGAAGAAATTTGCACACCTACAGACCCAGGAGCAGTTTTCATAATAGTGGAGTGTCCTCATGAAGGTTTTATAGATGCAGTCTGTGAAAACGACACACTGCGAAGGTATGGTTAAGAATGTGCATGTCTACCTTCATATTCAGTATGTGGGGTGGGGGGTGGGGTGCCTTCCTGTGCAGTTGGCATTTCCTGCCAACAACATATTGGAGCTGTCGTGTGACTTGCAAGAGATCTAGCAAGAAGTAATTTTTGTGTGTAGGACAGAAAGATGCAGTGCACATGAACAAAATAGTGGGCAACTGGCTAGAAACCAGTGCTCTGTGGGAACTGGCAATATGAAACTGCTAGGAGATCACTAGTACTGTTCTAGATAGCCAGTGGTTCTGCCCAGATGGACTTGTAAGAGTGGAACAGCCTAGGCACACTGTTCTGAGGTGTCTGAAGGATATTTCCGTGTGAGCATCGCTCTTCTGCTCTGACACCGTGGCTACCGATAATAGCTATTCAACTAAGGGCTTACTGCACCTCGCACAGATGCCCGTGGCTTCCATGGCCCCTTCTGTGTTTGGCCATCTTGGAAGTGGTATGAAAGTATTCTACTGTCTGACCAGAAGTAGTTGATCCACTTTGAAGAAACTTGTCAAAAGCTTCCACTGGGCTTGCGTCAAGTACAGTGGTACCTTGGGTTAAGGACTTAATTTGTTCTGGAGGTCCATTCTTAACCTGAAACTGTTCTTAACCTGAAGCACCACTTTAGCTTATGGGGCCTCCCACCGCCGCTGCTGCATGATTTCTGTTCTCATCCTGAAGCAAAGTTCTTAACCCGAGGTACTATTTCTGGGTTAGCGGAGTCTGTAACCTGAAGCGTCTGTAACCCGAGGTACCACTGTATTCACTTTGCTCCCCATGTTGCTGATCATAGAGGAAATGTTGCAGAAATGTTGCAGCTGATGCTTTCTATTGGTGCCTCTTTAATTACTTGAGTTCCCAGTTTTGTGTGTGCACGCTTTAAAGTTATTCTGCCTTCTGGGCTGCTACCCAGCCATCTGCCCCACCAATGTGTTTGGAGATGATTGCGTGCAGTCATGTGCATACAGTTGTCTGTAGAGTGGGATGGTAATCTCATATTGGCATTAGATCTCTCTGCTTGCGTTCTGAAGTCATATATGGGAAAACAGAAGAGCAAAACAGTAACTCCCATCTTCCCAAATCACACTGGCGTGATATGGCACTAACAATGCAGCCATTCCCAGAAACCCTGTCATAAGGGCCTACGGCCAGCGGTGTTTACCTGAGGATGCACCTGCTTGTCCACTGTGAGGACAGGATGCTGAACTAGAGGATCCTTTTACCTGATCCAGCAGGTCTGCTCTTTATAAGACGTTATCATCTACCTTGGGAGCCCACCCCTCCCTCCCTGGAGCCCTTGGGAGCCCACCTCCACCCCCTGCCCTGTGAGCTCCATGTGAGTTGGTTGGTCTGTCCCCACATGCTAGAACCACTGCTTTTAACTGTTCGTTTTGTTTGCAGGTATCAAGAAGGAAAACAGGAGACTCCTGTGGCTTTAGTCGTTCATATAACTCCAGAACGTATTCTGAAGGACAGCCGGTATAAGCAGTGGCTAGAAAGGTATGTGTGTTGGCTGGAATTATATACTGTCTGTAGCCCTGTTCAGATGTTCCCATGGGTACTGAACATATGGGGCAGCCCCACCTCCTAGATGCTGGTGCACATGCCAGCTACATTCCTCTCAGCTGGCACATAACTGGGCTTAAATTGTGGAAGATAAACTGCCTTCTAAGTCCAAGGAACCACTTCGCTCTTGGTTTTAAAGTCTCTACAGTATATCAGTTTTCAAGGTTCCTTGCTTAAATCTGCTCCTCTTGCAAATCTTACCTGGATAAAAATTCTGTGAATTAGCTGCAACTCCTGTCTGCAAGCAAAGCCTGTCATATTCTTAGGCACTCCTTTCCCCAGTTTGGTTTTTTTTCTTGCTGATGTGATTTGTGCTGTTCTTTTGTGTGTATTCAGTAACACAACTTGCAGGGAAATAAAATTAAAAAATTATCTGGGAGGCAAGATAAACAAACCCTGTCCTTGTAGCCTGAGAGACAGGTCAAGTATCCTAGCAGGGCTAAACCTAGGGAAACTGTGTTCAGACTGGGAACACAGTAAGGAGCAAGACCTGACAAGATGAATACATTGTAAGTAATGTGACCTGTGTTAGTGTGCAGAACATTGAGGGACTCTACCAAGAAGGCACAATTCTACTCAAAACAGCCCTCCTCATTTACAAATTCTAATAGTAACCTCAAGTTTGACCCGCTAGAGCCGTGCGTTTGGTTTTTCTTATCCCACCAGATTTGGAGCCAGTACTCAGCACCTGATACTCAACGAGAATTGCCGTTCGGTGCACCAACTCCGCAGCCACAAGATTCAGGCCCAGCTCAACCTCATCCACCCAGAGATCTTCCCATTGCTTACCTGCTACAATAGCAAGGTGAAGTTTCTGCTTGATTTCAGAGTGTGCCTTTCTTTTGCACAACTGTTTTGGTAGCACAGTTTTTTATATTTTCCCGTCTGCCCAGCAGGAAGAAGAAACCACATTCGATGTACCTGTCACACGCGGAGAGTGCCTCCTCAAGTACCAGCTGAGGCCCAAACCAGAATGGCAGAGGTTGGTGAGCCCTTACAACTTGTCCTTGGATAGGGACATAAGGCTCTCAAAATTACTTTCAGATACAGTGGTACCTCAGTTTACAAACTTAATCCTTTCCTGAAGTCTGTTCTTAAACCAAATCTGTTCTTAAACTGAGGCATGCTTTCCCTAATGAGGCCTTCCGCCGCCGGTGCCCTTCCACCGTTCAGCTTCCGTTCGTAGACTGAGGTAAAGTTCACAAACCAGAACGCTACTTCCAGTTTTGCGGAGTTCGTAAACCGAATAGTTTGTAAACAGGACTGTTCTTAAACCGAGATCCCACTGTAATTATTTTATGTACACTGCTTAGTTTTTTAAAAAAATAATCCTGTGATTTCCCCCCCTCCCCTAAATATTTAAATACTAAAATAACAATCCTGCCTTTCTTCGCTTTTGTAGAAGTAGATACTATGAGAGCCATGGAGCTACTGCCTTTCCGTTTCTTTTTCTGCCCTATTCCAAATAAGGCCTAGTTAATTTTAATATTAAAGTCAGTAAAAAAAAAAGTTTTGACACAGTGCATGACATAACACTATTGTGCAGGAAGTTACCCTGTCCTTCCCAAATCATTGACTTCTAGGGGTGGAATGGTGTGTTGGTCTAATATTAAACCAGAGCAGGAGTAGCCAATGTGGTGCCAGGTAGTGTGGACTCCAATTCCCATCAGCCCCAGCCAGCATGACCAACAGAAGCTGATGGGAGTTGTAGTACATAATTCATGGGTTTCCCCCTGGTGTGAGGTTAGAGGCAAGTGGCAACTCCATGTTGTCTAATGTCTATTTCTGCCCCCAGTGCTACTTGTTAACTCAGACAGTGGTTTCAGTAGCAATGGGGAATAAAGCTTTGTGAGGTAGGCTGGTTGAGACGAGGGAGACAAGGAGCATTGAAGGGTGGGCAGCTTGCAAAGGGCTCCTTTGGTTTAAGCTGATGCTCGTCTGGTGAGTGGACTTCCAAGGATTTGGTCCAGAGCACCTGGGGTTTGCAGGTGGAAGATAAAAATGCCTTCTTGGTGCTGGTAAATTTTACTGAACGGAAAGAGCAATCGGGATGCTTGGGAGAAGTAATTGGGTACTTTGATTGGGAAATTAATGGCTGTTATTTTTCTCTTTCCCCCTCCCCTGCTCCACTTTTGACTTTCTGTTTTTTCAGGGAGGCTGTCCTTGCTTGTAATCCTGCTGAGTTTGTAGCTGAAGCCTTGGAACTCCCTCACTTCCAGGACTGTGTGCAGAAGTGCAAAGAGAGCTTACCAGCCTCATCAGGTGAATAGGTTGCCTGTGCTTGGAAAGGGCTAATGAGAAAGCTCAGGGGAGGGTGATACAACCTTCTTTTTCCTGATGTGTTTTGGGGGCTAAAGGCAGCAACAAATAAGAACTATTTAAAGACAATGTCTGAAAGTTGGCCATTGTCTTTGAAGGGATGTTAGACATAATATTCCTACTTCCTTGATTTTCTTTAATGTTTACATCCTCTGAGAACATCTGGAATATGGGATGTTTTCTTCCTGTCTCCCGCCGGGCCCCCTTTCTAAGTTTTTCTTCTTGATCCTGTTTGTTGAGTTGTGCTTGTAAAGTGTCTACTGCTTAGTTAGCAGCAAATGACCACAGCCAACAGTCAGGGGACTGCTAGATTGTGTGTCTGAGTGGGATTTCATTTTGTCTAATTACAGCCTGCCGTAAGCCATTTCGAGAAACATTTAAATGAAAAGGCGGAGGATAAAACTTCAGAATGAATAATTGAGCAAGGTTGGGGGATACAGTGCTTGATTGTACCGCAACAGGCATTTGCCAGAAAACAGTGTAACTTTGCTTAAGGTGTAATGTGTGCTGGGCTGGGCTGCAGCTAGTGGGGTGTAGAGTGGACACCTCCACTTCTCACTATTTGCTGTGCAGCATATCAGTTGCCATTATGTTTTTAGGGCTGTGTTTTCAGTTGAAAGAGAAAGCTTATTGGGAAAGTTTAAAAATGCATTTAAAATCACACCGTTTATTCACTAGAAAGTTATTTCACTTGACCTGAAAATGGCCAGAATCCAGTCCTTCTAACACTGTTGGGGTTTAACTTCTTGTTCCTTCCGGAGGGCTGTGCTTTGTTTTCTAGGTGAAGTAGAGGTAGAAACCCAGCCAGATGGGTGGGGGTATAAATAATAAAATTATTGTAAGCTGTCGCAGTACAGGAGTCTGCAGGATTCATGTTCTTTTCTGTCTGTTTCTAGGAACCGCTGGCTCCTACCCAGAAGTTGTTTTCTTAGGAACAGGCTCTGCAGTCCCAATGAAAATCCGAAACGTTAGCTCTACACTGATAAACCTTAGGTAGGTACAAACACATGAGTGTCCTGTGGAGGCAGGTTCTCTTATAAGGAATCGTTGACAAATAACACCCAGTCCCAAGTGGCGAGGGCTAAAAAAACCCAAACGCTTTTTAACTGTGTTCCCAGCTGTTGTAGCCATCAAGCAGTATCCAGCAATCACACCTATAGGCTTACCACCACATTCCTTCTCTGAAGTTAACCTGAGACTTTTCACTCAAGTGATGATGTTTTTTGAAGATGGCTCCTTAGTATGTGACGAGCAATTGCTTATTCTAAGTCTCCTTTTATCTTCGTGCTGTAGCACATGCTGCTTGTTGCATTTTGAGCAAGCTGCACGTGTGAAACTTTTATTATATCAGTTTAGAACCCTGCCTTTCTGTGTCAAATTGAAATGCTCAAGCAGCTTCCATCACAAACCTAAAAAAAGGAGAAACTGGAAAAACGGAACAAAGACAGACGCATGAGATAGGCATAAAGTCAGGCCTGGCCAAGCCAAAGGCCTGCTGAAACAAAGTCTTGAGTTGACGATGGAAAAGTCATGAGGAAGGAGTGGGCCAGATGGATGTCCCAAGGGCAGCCTAGGCACAACAATGGAGAAAGCCCTTTTGTGCTTTCCTACTACAGTCATACCTTGGGTTGAATATGCTTCATGTTGAGTGCATTCGAGTTGCACTCCTCGGCAACCCGGAAGTAACGGAGTGCGTTACTTCCGGTTTCGCCGCTTGCACATGCGCAGATGCTCAAAATGACGTCACGCGCATGCACAGAAGCGGTAAAAAGCGACGGGCTCCGGAACAGATCCCGTTCGTATCTAGAGGTACCACGTAATTGGATGGTGCCAGAACATGCAGCAACATCTCCTCACTTGATACCTTAGTTCAGTGGTTCCCATGTGGTCCATGTAACCCACCCAGGGGGTCTGTGGCACTGTTCACATAAGAAGAACTACCATAGAGATATCAAAATTTTCAAAAGTAGGGGGCCTATGGCTTGGCTTCTGAAAAACGGGGCAGTACTTAGCTAATTGGGAACCACTGTCTTTGCCCTTATCCCTGAAGTTGTATCATGGGATGCTGTATCCTGTCAGCATCAGAAGCTTTTGCTGGCCTTTGTTTCCTTGGGTGCTGGACAGATATCTCAATATACTGATGCTAGTAGATGTGGTACAAACCTGCACTCACTCTCTTGCTAGCCCTACCCAGTCTCTGCTTCTGGATTGTGGTGAAGGAACATTTGGCCAGCTTTGCCGTCATTATGGAGATGAAATTGACCGAATCCTGTGTAACATTGCAGCTGTGTTTGTGTCTCATATACATGCTGACCATCATACAGTGAGTATTGTTTAGGGATGGGCACTATAGCATTCTCCCCCCCCCTATATGTTAATGTCCTCAGGGGAAGTGTCTAGTTTTTACCCTATGTCCTCCTCTGCACCTTCATTTTTTCTATCAACCTTTAAAAAGGTGGCTTGGTGTAGCTAATTCTTTCTTGGTGACAAGTCATTATGAAGTTACGATGATACTGTGTGGTTGAGCAGCTAACCAATTTGTTGACATTTTTGAAATGCTACAGGGACCTTTTTCTTTCCATAAAATAAATGTTTGAAAGCAAATCCTTGTCTTGAGGTGTAGTAAGTTAGAACAATTTGCAGTGCACTTCAATTATTATTGTTATTTTTTATATTTATTTTTTAAAAAACTTACCTGACATTTAAAATTGGGCAAAGCTACTTTATCTTTCCTGTGCGCAGTCTCTACATATTTGGAAGTACATTACAGGCAACATTCCATTCATTTTTCAAGCAGTAGTCCCCCCCCCCAAAGCAAATGCAGTCATACCTTGGGATGAATACGCTTCAGGTTAGGCATTTTTGGGTTGTGCTCCATGGCAACCTGGAAGTAATGGAGTGTGTTACTTCCGGAGTTTTCCACGTGTGCATGCGCAGACCGTCAAAATGACGTCACGCGCATGTGCAGAAATGTGGCACGTGCAGACACGCAGACACGGTTACATTCCCTTCGGGATGCGAGCGGGGCTCTGGAACAGATCCCGTTCGCATCCTGAGGTACCACTGTAGATTGGTGTAGTACAGTCGTACCTCTAGTTGTGTTATGTCCATGTTGCGGATTTTCGGGTTGTGAACGCGGCAAACCCGGAAGTGTATACTTCTGGGTTTCGCCGCACGTGCAGAACCGCTCTTCGCGCATGCGCAGGAGTGCTCTATTGTGTCATGCGCAGAAGCAACGCTCTACTTACGGCCTTTTTGGGGTGCAAGCAGCACCCTGGAACGGATTGTGTCCGTAAGTAGAGGTACCACTTTACTTCATTTCAGTTTTTGTTGCTTATGGACAAGTGTACAGCCAGATGTCTTATTTACAATGGGACTCTCCTCTCTCCTAGGGCTTGTTGAATATATTGTTGCAGAGACATCGAGCGTTTGTAAGTATGTCAGCCTTAAAGCTAGAGCTCAACTTTGTGAGGGTGGCAGCACTGACACATTAACAGAGTCAGTCCTTGCCTTGTATCTGATCTGATGCATGCTTCCTATTTACTTAGCCTTGCAACATCTCCGACCTTTGCTTCTCTCTTACCTCAGATGACCCTGGGTCAGCCCTCCAGCCCGCTGTTGCTGATTGCACCCACATTGATCATGACATGGCTGCACCAGTACCATGACCATTGCCAAGAAATCTTGAGGCACATCAAGTGAGTAGATACACCAGGTGTCTTGCTTTGCTATGGAACACTGCAGGGCCCTCAGATGCACTGCTTCTACTCTCAGATGCAGCTGCTGCCATGCTTTACCCCAATTCGTGGTGTGCAGCTGCAGAAATGTGTTTTTTGTTTTGCTTTTTTTGCTGTCCTTTGCTGTGTCTCACTGTCCTGCCTCTGAAGGAGTCTGTTTTTAAGCTTTCTTAAAGTGGGAAATGTTTTTAGATAGAGGTCAAGTTTGGGTTGAAGTATTCATCCAAACCTTCAAGACTGTCATAGTTGCTAGTTTAATAGCAGATGCTTGTGTCCATTTTGAAGGATTTATTGCTGGTCCAGATTGTCTAGCAATTCATGCTTGCTTATAGGCTAAGATGTATTTACTTCAATCTATATTAATGCACGCTTCCCATCTTTTCTTACCCATGAAGGTGAAAATGATGAACTCTTTGCAGGCTTATTGAGATGGGATTTCCTTGGTGTTTCTGCCCCACTAGCAAGCGGCCTTAAAGCTTGGATTTTTTTTGAGTCTGATCACTTGCTCTGTTTCTCTCTTGTATTGGCCAATAAGAACCATATATTACATATTCCAGAGAGCACTGCATACTCTGTGATGAGTGATTTTTGTCCGTAGCACAGGAATGGGAAAGGCCACAAGGCCATTTCCCCAAAGTACTGCCTATCTGTCAATCAGATAATTGTTCACACTGTTGATCCCTGAAGAAAGCCAGATTCAACCCCCCCTGTCCCTGACCATCATCTGATTCCGGTCATCACCACCTTCACAAAATCTGGGAGCAAGTGGCAAATAGGGGATTATGAAGGCAGATGGGGGAGTGTACTATTTCAAGAGGTTAATTGCTGCTCCTTGACTGCACTAGGTGGTACTGCTGTTCTTATTCTTTTGGTCATTGTGGGGTGGAGGGGAAAATCTTGGCATAATCATATTGCGTCTTTCACCCCCCTTGTAGCTTGATTCCTGCACGGTTCTTAATAGAAGATTGTGATGTATTTAAACCTAAAGCAAAGGCTTTCATTAGCTTGCTTCTGGAGAAATACGACTTTGCAAAGGTAAGGCAGGTTCGTGGTGGGATGGGGGTAGAAAGGAAGCTCCTGTGGGAGTGTAGAGAGCGCAAGAGTTAAATTGTTTAGCTAAATTGTCTTCTCTTGGAAACAGCCAGCTTGAAAGAAACAAGGCCACAATTTGTGTGATTGAATAGGGACTAAAGATAAGACAGCCTGGGGAATGCAACAAATAATGCTGTAGAAGCTTCAAAGAGAATTGCAGATTAAGCACTACTGAATAGCTGTTGCTGTAAAATTAGGGTAGCAACAAAGTGGACAAATTGCACGTGTCAAAAGGTGTCAGCTGCTAATTGGTTAGTGTTGCTAAATGATGCTTTTTAGCTGTGTTAAACTAACATAATGAAGGGGTGGGTTTGATGATTTTTACATCGTATCTATGCTTGTATTGCATTTGAATCCTTGTAGCGACTTCTGCATTGGGGGTGCTACTTTGTACATACAAGTAAATGTGATTGATTACTTTACCTTGTCTTATTGACCTCCAGTGAGGGAACCAAGCTCTTTCCTCTACAGGAGAATCCCAGTGACCAGCATATTGTGCTTTTCAGTTTCAGACATGTGAGGTCCGACACTGTAAGAATGCCTTTGCTTGTTCCATGGTTCACAAATCTGGGTGGAAAATAGTATATTCTGGTGACACTATGCCATGTGATGCTTTAGTCGAAATGGGTAAGTGATTTTGGTTTTTTTTTCCAAATGGTCCTAGATTATCTGATAATTGTTGGCAATGCTGTGTGGAAAGCCAAATATCTCTTTGTTTAATTATTTTCCTTCTCCCCCTTCCCCCTAAAATGTGACAAATCATTTTTACAGGGAAAAATGCTTCTCTGTTGATACATGAAGCTACACTGGAAGATGGGTTAGAAGAGGAAGCTATAGAGAAGACGCACAGGTAAATTATAGAAGGGGGAGTGGTACTGGCATTTTCTTAGAGTGGCATAAATGAAATGAAAAGGCAGTACTTCCTTGAATCGAAGTAGTAATTAATGGGAAATGTGTAGAGGCACCTTGTGTTCCTCTAGTAGTTGTGTAAGATTGGTGCAGATACCAACTGGCTGTTTCTGCCTTCGGCACTTCTGTGGGTCAGGCTTTATTTAGGTCTGGACCTATCTTGTTTTTATCTTAAATGTTTAAAAAAGGGTGAATGATAGGGTTATGTGCTTTGAAATAATACAGCTTTCTACTGGGAAAGTAAATAATTGCAGTGAAAAGTTACAGCTTTTCCCAATCTCTAGCAGAATTAGCTTTGGCATTTTGGCAGGATGTCCACAGATTGAAGCCAAACAATATGAAATGACAGTCTGTTCCAGAGCATAATTCAGGAGGGAAGCTATGGACTACTAAGACCCAAACTCATTTCATTTCATGTTGACATGGGTGTTTCTGCTTGCTTGTTATATATAATAGCAACTGAAAGAATTAAACTGTGTAGGAAGCTTTGGCTCATAAAATATTGTTCCTGCAGTGTTGTAATATGTTTTCCACTCCTCCTAGTATTTTATTTTATGCTGGGTATTGGCTATTATGATACCTGAGGGGAGCCTTTTGCAATTCATATTGTATAGTCCTTTGTTTTACTGTTATTCCTTTCTATAGTACTACCTCCCAAGCAATTGGAGTTGGGATGAAGATGAATGCAGACTTCATCATGCTCAATCACTTCAGCCAGCGCTATGCCAAAATCCCTCTCTTCAGTGAGGATTTCAGTGAGAAAGTTGGAATTGCATTCGATCACATGCAGGTGAGTGAAGAACTTGAGCTTTGAGGTATAAGAGAGCTCCAAATTTTCAGCTAATTTGAGAGAAGTTTTTCTCTCCCTTGAAAATGTTTACTAAATCAGGCTTTTAGCATCTGCAAAGAGGGCGGACCATACAGAACAAGAGCAAGTGGGATCAGAGATGCTTGTTTCACCTTCCTTTATCAAACCCACATTGGGCTGGCTCCTAGCATTCACCAGTCATATGTCAGCTTTTGTTGGGTGGTCTTTGCTGGGGACCCCAACTTACTTACATTAGAAAAGTATGTTGGGGCTCCAGAGACTGCAGTAGTCCAGCACTGTGCTGGCTTGCATTGAACCTTCCTTTCGTGTGCCCTACACAGGTCAAGGAGAGTTGAAGGTTGGGAAAAGGAACTCATTTTTGTCCACAACCAAGAGAATTCTATGCACATATCTCCTCTATTACAGTAGTTTATAGCAGGGACAGAAAATCTGTAGCCCACCAGATGTTTGTTGGACTCCCATCTGCCCCAGCCAGCATGGCCAGTAATCCAGGATGATGGGAGTTGTAGTCCAACAACAGCTGGAGGGCCACAGGTTAGCTATTCCTGGTTTATTATTGGCTGTGGGTGAGTGGGAGATACAGTGGTACCTCGGGTTACATACGCTTCAGGTTGCATACTCTTCAGGTTACAGACTCCGCTAACCCAGAAATAGTGCTTCAGGTTAAGAACATTGCTTCAGGACAAGAACAGAAATCATGCTCTGGCGGTGCGGTGGCAGGAGGCCCCATTAGCTAAAGTGGTGCTTCAGGTTAAGAACAGTTTCAGGTTAAGTACGGACCTCCGGAACGAATTAAGTACTTAACCGGAGGTACCACTGTACAGTACTGCATAATTCCTGCTGCTCTAATATTTGCCTTCATCACCAGGTGCGTTTTGGCGATTTTGCTGCTATTCCAAAACTGATCCTGCCGCTGAAAGCCTTGTTCGCAGATGAGATTGGGGAGATGGAAGAGCGGAGGGAGAAGCGGGAGCTGCGTCTTCTCCAAGAGGCAATTAAAGCTTCTGAGGCCCGGACTGTTGTTGAGAACAAGGCACCAGCCAAAATGAAATTGGAACACACCGAGGATTCTCACGGAGTGCCAAACAAAAAGCTAAAAACTCTCAGCTGAGCACAGCAGCAGACAGCTGCCATTGTGCCTTTCTGACAGGGAGAGTGACTTATGCATGACATGTGGTATGCACAGCACGGAAGATTCTGGGAGGCAGCTGCACACTTGAGCTTAGCCAAACTTGGTTGGCCTCTGGTAAATTACCTGTGCTGTTTCTACAGGTGCAATTCCTGCTGGACACATGACTAGCACAGCTGGCAGAATGTGCTTCCTGGCTACAGCGTGCAGATCTAGTCTAATGGCTTGTCTGATTGTTTGCTAGAAATATTTTATTTTTCCTTTTTTATAAACTTTGAAGCAGATAGCAGCAAATGACAGGGTTCCTAACTTGTGGTCCATGGAGCTTCATTCAAATAATCTGTGGTGCGTCTCTAAAAATGCAGTAAAAAACATTCATCGTCTAGCACAGTGTGTTACAATTGCTACAACAGGCAGAAAAATCACTAAGTGGTCCACCAAGACCCTCAGCAATTTTCAAGTTGTCTGTGGAAGCAGGGGAGTTTGGCAACCACCGATTTAGACAAAGGGAAATCAGGATATTTTAACAAATGGGGATAGGACCTCTGGAATACGGGGTGATTCTCTCTATTTTGAGACTTCATAAATATTTATCATTTTTAGTGGGGAAATACCTCACTATGGAAGAGGATGTGATGTGATGTGTTGCCGCTATGCATGCTTGCAGCAGTAATGCAAGATACCTAGGATACATCTTGCAGAACTCACCACCACTTTGGTATTTGCAGCATTGATGCTGTGGGTCATTCTTCCTTGTATTTTTTTAAATTAAGGGAACCAGTAAATCATATTTACTAATTACCTGTGTACATGTGTGCGTGCGCATGTTGTCCTGGATGACAAGGTTTTGGAAGCAGAACTATTGTAACTTACAAACTTACCTTTTTGATTCATTTTGGAGTAAACATGTCAGAAGAAAAGCTCTGGTGGGTTAGACCAAAAGCCCATATTGCCCAGCATCCAAATCCACATATGACATAAGAGCAATAGCCATCTCTCACTCAACGTTCACCTGTAACTGGTATGCGGAGACATGCTGGTGCTGATCCTGGAAATAGCAACTATTTGTAGGTTTATTCGCCATGAATTTGTCTAATTCCCTTTACAAATCTGTTGGTGGTCAGCACCACATCTTGCAGGTGCAATGGCCGCAGTTTAACTGCATTGTGTGAAGAATTGCTTCCTTCTGTCTGTCCTGAATCTCCTACCATGCAGCTTCAGTGGATGATTCCTGGTTCTAGGATTATTAGGGAGAAACTTATTTCTGTCCACTCTTCCACACTGTGCATAATTTTGTACCCTTTACCATGTCCTCCCTTACTTTACCCCCCCCCCCAACCTTCCCTCACAGGACAGATCATTGTTTGCTCTTGCCCTTTACAATGGTACCTCAGGTTACATACACTTCAGGTTACAGACTCCGCTAACCCAGAAATAGTGCTTCAGGTTAAGAACGTTGCTTCAGGATGAGAACAGAAATCATGCTCCGGCGGTGCGGCAGCAGGAGGCCCTATTAGCTAAAGTGGTGCTTCAGGTTAAGAACAGACCTCCGGAACGAATTAAGTACTTAACCAGAGGTACCACTGTACTGCATTTTTCCAATCTGTACAATATTCCTCCTTTTTTTAAGCATTAAATTTTTACTAAAGGTGCTTGTCCAAAAGAAAGTAACAAGCTACAACATGCTATGCGCATCATAATGCAGGCAAGCCCCAAACTCGGCCCTCCAGATGTTTTGGGACTACAATTCCCACCATCCCTGACCACTGGTCCTGTTAGCTAGGGATGATGGGAGTTGTAGTCCCAAAACATCTGGAGGGCTGAGTTTGGGGATGCCTGTCATAATGGGTACGATACATGGGTGACAGAGCAAAAGCAATAAAAGGAAAACGTGAATTGAGAAACTGGCACAAAGAGCATACACAGTAAGCGGATGCATTTGTTAGCAGGTAGACTCTTTAACTCATTAATAATAATAATTTTATTATTGGTACCTTGACTGGGTTGCCCCAGCCACTCTGGGTGACTTCCAACCTATATATAAACATAATAAAACATTTAAAACATACAGGGCTGCCTTCAGGTGTCTTCTAAAGGTTGTGTAGTTATTTATTACTCTACCAGTCCTGCTTACATCAGTCAGCTTTTCCATTAGAGCAGTATCCCACACTTTGCACTACCGACCCAGCAGAGAAGGAAGTGTTGTGACACCAGTGTCTTGCTACTTCTAGTCTGCCTGCTAAGAGAACAAAATCAAAAATTTATGAACAAGATTGCTCAATGTCTCAGGCCAAGTTGAGCTAAAGAACAAATTTGAAATTCATGAAAAACTATAAGAGGATCGTCACCAAGCTGGGCTTTTATTTATTCCTTTGTCAACAGGACTCCCATCATTTAAAAGGTATTTTCAGCTGATAAAGAACTTTTGCTGCCCAAGTTTTAAAATATACCATTATTGTGTTGAAAGGAAGAGTAACAAAAATGGCAGTAGCAGTGATTGAGAAGATATCCAGTGTGAAGACCATTTTTTCCTTGTTTTGGAAGTGGTTGCATAAAATGGGTTGGAAAGAGTTTTCTGTTTCACTGGTGCTATTTTCAAGAAAGGGAGAGCTCTGTAATACTCCTGATCTGCTTCAATTTCCATGGAGCGCCAGTAAATTTCATGGTCCCCTCTCATCATGTGAATCATTTTGTTAAACTGGCAGGCATGGTAATAGCACTGCAAGTTAGGAAACCCTAAACCTCCAACCCATTGAACCTGTATACCTTTTGCCCTCATCGATGAAATCATCCAACATCTTTTGCCATTTAACAAGGATATTTCCATCAAGCCAAGCTGGTAGAACTTGAATAAGTATGTGACGCTAAGCTTTCCCCACTGGTCC
Organism: Podarcis bocagei; assembly: GCF_964188305.1. Classification (NCBI taxonomy): domain Eukaryota; kingdom Metazoa; phylum Chordata; class Lepidosauria; order Squamata; family Lacertidae; genus Podarcis; species Podarcis bocagei. The sequence goes on from NC_138126.1 coordinate 90,831,979, forward strand.
ATGTCCTCCTCTAGCCATAATAGTGGGTTATAGCTGATGTCCTTTAGGCTGTTCAAATGTCAGTTGGGTATTATAACATTTTTTTGAGAGAGAGAAAGGAAGAAAGAAAGAAAGAAAGAAGGAAGGAAGGAAGGTGAAATAGGGTTGATAACACACATACACGCAGTTCCCTTTCTAAAAAAGAGAAAGACTTGTTGCTTTCAGTAGACTTCATGGTTTTAATTCTCAAAATTATCGCTTGCGAGTGGTGTATATTACTTAATAACAGGGCTTTGGAAAGGAAGCGAGAATGCGGAGCAAGCCTTTGGTGCCTGTTCTTAAAATGCATTCAAGATTAAACGGCTAAAACGCAGCCTCGCATGGGCTGCAGACGCTTCGGAACCGAGTCCAGGGGGCTCAAATGACTAAATCCGTCGCCAGCTGCAGCCCATTCGCACTTTCCGTTGCGTTGCCGTGTTTTTATCAGAAGTGGAAGCGGAGGGCGGAGCGCAAGGAGGCGGCGCGCCAAGTCCCCTCGCTCCTCCTCTCAGGAGGCGGCGGCGGAGCGGCGTCCTCCGTCCCCAAAGCAACAGCGGCTCCGCCCCTCAAACAGTGGCCGGTGGAAGTGCCGGCGGCCAGCATGGGGGGCGAGGAGCCCGAACCAGACTTCGAGAGCGCCCCCGAGACGGACCCCCGGGCTCGGCTGCTGGGCGCGCGCGTGGCGAGCAGCCTGCGCGTGGAGCCCGAGCGCTGGGAGCGTTGCGCGGGGAGCTCCGAAGCGCGGCCGCTCCTGCGCGCTTTCCTCGACGGCGACCCGGCCAAGCGGCTGCTGCTCGTCACGCCGGGCGCAGGGGGCCAGTTGGCGCTGGCTGACCGGCTGGCTCTGGCGCCCGGCACCGGTCGCTCTGGCAAGGGGGTCTTCCTGCTGCGCCTCGCCCCCGGGCCGCTGCGTTCCCCGCCGGCTCCCGGCCACCTGCTCTATGGGGACCTGTCCTCCGCGCCCCTGGAGCACCTCGCAGCCCTCGTGGAGGAGGTAGGGCTGCTCGAAGGGGCCGGGCGCTCTGGGGAGGGCTGAATTCGGGTCAGAGGTCTGGCATAAGGGGGTGGGCATTGCCCCCCCACCTCGTAGCTGTAGCAGCAGCTGCATACTAGTTGTATGTCCAGCAGGTGAGTAGTTTCCCTTGCTGACCCCCCCTTTTTTTTGGATCTGCCAAGAAGCTGCCAAACTTAGGACCCTGACAGAAAAAAGGGGGGACAGGCGAGAAGGCATCGCCTCCTTTGAGTGGCAAGACCCAGGATAGCAGCAGTGCTTTTTTTCATAGAGAGAACTGCACAGTGCCTTGTGTGGGGAAGAGAGAGGGGCAATCATATAAACATAATCTTTAAGTTGAAGGTAAAAAGAATCTGAATTAGGGGAGGAAATTGTCATCGCTATTTATAAATTTATCTACTGTTTAGTACCAATGCAACTAAATTAGAAGTATACCAACCAGTTATGCAAATATTAAAATATAAACATCCATAATTAAAATAATAACTAAATAAATAAATAAATCTCATTTTGATTCAAGAAAACCACCCATTTTATAGTTGAAATCGGGGAAAATAAATAGAGTAAATGGACAAAAGTACAAAGATTGACAAAATGTTTAGGGGTCTGCGTCCCCCCCAGAAAAAAGTACTGGGTAGCAGCATGCAGTAAGAAGAGGGGTGGCCCTCTGAACAGGAATGGGTTATATAACTCAGGGCCCTCAGGAGGGTCCCCGGTTTGGTCCCCAGCACCCTCTGTTAACAGGGTTTTAGAGAACCTGTCTGGGAAACAAGCCTCTAGCCTTGCATTGGGCTGGATGTATCTTGAGGTCCCGTCCAAATGTACAATTCTACAGTCTATGGAGAGCTGTTGCCTGTGGAAGTGGACATTTTGGAGCTACCTGGATGACTGGGGTCAGGCTTGCTATTAAGGTAGCTTTGCATGTTTATGCTACTGGTCCCTTCAACTTTTTGTAATAAGCGTTTTCATCATAATTTTCATCAGAGTGATGAACATTCATCATCCTCTTTTTATTACTGGTTTGCAAAGGGAGGGGGGAGTGCCAGGTAGGTGAGCAGCTAGCCAAAAAGCGCCTGGTTCCTTTTCTATCCCAGTCATGGTGAGTATTGGAGTGTCCCTTGCTGTCAGGTCCAGTATAATTTGAGTTTCCTGCTCCCACCTTAGCTCATTGGTCATCTGTTTTCCAAGCACTTCAGCTCCTGGGCTTGGACAGATGTTTGAAACTCATGCAATATAGGGTTCATCTTCACAAATTCTTCATAGAGAGAACTACACAGTGCCTTGTATGGGGAAGAGAGAGAGGCAAGCTGTCAGGGCTGCCTCAGGTCTCAGCTCACAAAAGACCAACGCCAGGTTCTTCTTATATACAAGGATGTTTATTGCAGTTCATTATTGGTTCCACAACCGAGGCGTGCAGCCCCGAGTCTCTTAGCCTAGACGTTTTAAGTCCCCTCTGAATCGGTCCCGCCCCTACACCAGCTTAAGAGGCTTGTGCTAGTCCACCTCTTCCTGTCTTTCCTTTTCCGCAGGATCTTTCTGCCCCCCTGGGTTCCTTCCCTCCTGCTCTCTCCTGAAGCGGATTCCTCAGATGCCTGTTCCCCCCTCCTTCGTGCTTTGGGGCCAGGCTCCTCCTCCGGGCTTTCTCCATTTCCGCGCGCCTCCACATTTGAACTTGGCGCGCGTTCGCTACCCCTGACCTTCCTCTTGACACTTACACTACTCCCTGTACTACTCTCCGCCTCTTCTGGCAGGACGTCCTGCCCCGATCTCCTTCCCCTGTCTCCTTCCTGCTCCGCTCCGTGTGTCACACTGGGAACTCCACTCTCTTCACTTCGTTCCTGCTGGGAAGCCGGCCCCGATCTCCCACTCCCACTCGGGGTTTCCCTGCTGCTTCCCTGCTCCTGGCAGGTCCCCCCTGTGACCCCCCCTTGGCCTGACTAGGGGCGCCCCCTTCTGGGAATCCTCCGATTCACTTGAGAGACTCATGGAAGACCTCAAGTCATTGTCATCCTCTTCCTCACTGTCCTGTGATTCTTCCCCATCGCTCTCCGTCTCCCCCCTCACCTGTGCCTCTGTCTCTGAACCCCTGACACAAGCATATAAACATACTCTGTAAGTTGAAGGTAAAAAGAATCTGAATTAGTTTCTGTATATCAGCCCTGTGAGGAGACTCAGGGGAGGAAATTGTCATTATCATTTATAAATTTATCTACTGTTTAGTACCAACGTAACTAAATTAGGAGTTTACACAGTATACCAACCAGTTATGCAAACATTAAAATATAAACATAATTAAAATAAAAAATAGAACAATCACATTACAACAGTGCAGCATTGAAAAACTGGAGACCGCAGGTCACCTTCGATAAACATGGTGTGTTTACCTTTGGAAAGAGCTGCCTTTATTGATGGCAGTAATGTGGTGACTGACAGTACAATAGTAATGAAATAATAATAATAAACCTAGCCTACACTTAGGAGGTGATCCACTTTTATTCAGAAAGTTGCTGAGGAACAAGAATGCAAAACCCAAACCCACAAAATGAGGAAATGCAAAATGAAGACATGGCACCCATCCAAATTTGTTTGTGAAAGGGAGAGGCCGTAACTAGGCATGGATCCCTAGAACCTCCAGTTAAATGATCTCTGTTACCAGGTAATGGGAACAGCTTCTCCCTGGGCCTGGAGAACTACTGGGCATAGATGTGCCAGTGTGGTCTGACTTGGTGCAAGACAGATTCTCATGTCTGTAAGTATACAAAGAGTTTGTTCGTCTGCCACTGGAACGATAGAAACAAATGGCAGTCTGAAAAATTCAGCCATTTTTAAAATAAAAAAATCGATCCCTTTATGTATATTTGCAACAGGTTGGTAGCATGCCTTGGGAGTCCTTTGTAGGAATGACATACCTGCTTCTCAACATCGTTTTGTGTGTGTTTTGTTAGGTTATTTGTAAAAACATAGTTACAGCTCCTGTTACCTTAAAGAAATTGACCTTGAATAAAGGAAAGAGGTGAGAGATGAGAGATGCTGGAAACAAATTAAATGAAAGTAGATGGACTCCTAGCTTCCTGTTCTTTATGGATAAGTGCCTTATTTGCTCACCAGACCTCTTTCCTTACAATGACTCACAGTGATGATCTGAGCGCCAGAGGTTTGAAGTGATTTCTAGGCTCTCCAAATTGACCCTTTTTCTTTAGTTCAGGGAACATCAGAGCAACCATCTCTCAAGGATTCGGGAATTAATATGGGACTTATAAAACTTACAAGTAAAACTTTTAAGTCTTGTTGTGATTGATGTAACCTGGCAAACCAGGGGCTCTGAAGTTTTCTCTCCTTCTCAACCTAATCTTCCAGGTAGTGGTGCCACTCTTGGGGAACCAGAAAAACCATCCCAACTGGCCCCATGTGGTGTCACAGGATATCGTCCACCACATCTGCAATCTGAAAAGTAGTGTTTTTGTAGTTGTTGGACAAATTAAAGGCAAGACTTTGCTGCCGCTCCCTGCTGACCCTGAAAGAGACCCATATATAGATTCTGACAATGAGAAGACGTAAGTAGCAATATTGTAGTTATTGACATGAATGGTCATTTTTAATGTACTCTGTGACTGCAGTATTGCTTTTATTCTAAGCATTGTGTTATAAAGCAAAAACTGAGTTTTCATTAACAACTGGTCTTTCTGCTGTAACTTAGCAGAACACCCAATTTAAACCATGGTGTTTTGTTTTGTGTTTTGTGTTGGGTAGTTCTTTTTACTAGTTAGAATGAACTTCTTTTTTGGTAAATGATGTTTGTCTTCAGTGCAATTTTGGACATTATGATTGTGTGTTTTCCTTGCCGGTATACCAGGTGCTAGCTAGTCTCTTACTAAAACTTTAGTATCTGTCATTTTTGCTTGATCTTTTGTTCAAAGCACTGTAATATATATCTCCACCATTCCATATTAAGGCTTTGATAGTTATTGCTGGTAATAATGTGGTGCTGAATCAATTGTACTGAGGTGCTTTATGTAAAGGTTTTCACACTGTGTAGTTACTGTAATAGAAAGAAGTGTGGAAATGTATGGCACATCAGGAATAGAAATAATGTGGGTCAGTAAAGTGAACCATAATTGTACTGTGATAAGCATCCTATTGCTTCATTGCAAGATAGAATTTCATGTTGTTTTTGTTTTTTAGATCTGCCTTTTTATCTACCACTGTCAGATGGGAGGTAAAACTAATATGTTGATATGTTTGCTTTCTGTAGCACTGAACTCGTGGATAAATCTATTGTCCATGCAATTGAATCAGCTGTTATTGAATGGACCCACCAGATCCAGGGAGTTCTAAAGAGAGAGTCTTCAGAACCACTTTTGCAAGGCCAAGATCCCAGTCCAAAGGTGGAGCTGGATTTTTGGAAAAGCAGGTACGTTTATAGCTTCATTCTGCATTGAAGATGTAAGCAGAGTAGCGAGAGCTGCTTCGATAAGTGCGCAATTGCAGAACTTTGGTTTGAACTCGACTCTAGTTGATGTGGAAACCCCCACTGCTGTTGACGTCACTTGTACAACAGTTAACTTTCTGATTAGCACAATAAATAAATTTCCGCCCTGGAAACTGTTTTGCCTAGGAATATCTTAAAAACTGGCAAATGCATAACCTGGATTTGCTGTAAGGGGGAGTATGTTGCCTGGATATTTGACATGAAATGTGTCCTTGCTCAGTGCCTTACCATTTTGTGTTTCTTGTAGATTTGAAGATCTGCAGTGCATTTACAGCCAGCTGAAAGCCAGAAGGGTTTTGACCATGATGGAGCTTCTTGACAGAGTGCAGAGCACCTACTTTCCAGCATTCAGGTCCATTTTCAGAGATGTAGAAGCAGGTGAGATTTTGAAAATTTGTGCTATAGTGTTTATTCACAGATCACTAACCTCTCCTGGTTGGCCTATGTGGAGATCAGCTTCTTCAGTTCTTGTCGAAATAGTGGATGTGACAGGGTAAAGGTTCAGTCATTTTATAAGGTTGTTTAGAGCTTTTGAAGGACTTTGAAGAACGACAGAAATGTCACAGAAGGAGGGAGCTGCGCCATATTTTGTCTTATGTGTTGTTGTATTCTTTAGGGTTTTCCTCTGTCATACTTTTAATTTTCAGTTTTTGCTCTGTGGTGTGTAAAATGAGTTTAATGTGCACTGTAATTCAGAAATATATATAAGCCCAGTTGAATTAAACCAAAATTGTTTCCACAGAAGTGTATTTAAGATCTCCTGAGTAACTTTCCCTAACTTCTCTTGTGTGAAACTTTTCTTTTTCTTTCAAAATCACAGCCCTGGTTGAGGCCCACGATATAAATGTGCACCTAAAGCCCCTAGAGCGCCCTCTAGAGGAAATAGAAAATGTGGAATTCAACGAGCTGAAGCCATTACTAAACCGAGTGCTTCATGTGGTGTGCTTAATCTGGGCCACGTCCAAATATTACAGCACACCTGCAAGGATAATTGTGCTGCTTCAGGAAACCTGCAGTCTCCTCATTCAGCAGGTAGGCCATGTAGTGGTTCTTCTCACCCCCTGCAAAATGGAGAAAATAATATACTGCTGTTGCACGCAGACACAGTATGAGGGCTCCAATAATGCTTTGGGGTCTACAGGTTGCAGCACTCACTTTGTCACTGTAAAGCTTCAGCCCTTGGGTTTCGGTTGCCCTCAGCGGGCATGTGTACCTCCCACAGTTGTCATTCCAGTGCAGTGGTAAGTGAGAGGAGAGGTGCCTTGACAGTGAGGAGTACTGTGGCATGATGAGAGGACCTCATGTTAAACTGCCCTGGATATACATGGAGCCTTTTAAAGTGGGGCAGCAAAATGGAAATCCAGAGAGATGCCCTGTTTCTCTGAAAATCTCAGAGAATGCTGCCTTTTCTTTAGAAGACACTTTGGCAGTGTTTTGCTTTTGTAGGAAATGTTATAAAAGAGGCACATGTCCCTTATTCTTCCCATTGACAGATATGTGGACAGTTGTGCCCCTTCCATTGGGTTGCGTACCAATCCCGATGAACCATTGTCAGTTTTCCAAATGACCAATTTAAGTTAGGATTAGGCCTCTTATATTGAATACTCTGTCTTTCTGTGCCTGTTTCATTTTCGCTTCCTTTTTTAAAAAACAAGCAAACCATACCACTGAAATGACAAGATTTGTTGCTCTTCTCTGTCTACCTAGGCTAGGACTTACCTCAATGCAGAAGATCTGCTTAAAGCGGAAACTGAAGAAAGTCTGGGCAAAGTGCAGACAACTTTTGATATTTTCAACTATTTCAAGCAGACCTTTGAGGAAAGAAGAGACAATCTCAGCACTTACTTTCAGCCAGGCCTAGAGGCAAAGGAGTGGGATTTCCCTTCTATAATGGTTTTTGCACGATTGGATAATTTTCTAGAGAGGCTCCACATGGTAAATGTAAGTACCATGGAATATTACAAATGTTGATGTATATAGAGAACAATTTATATAGTGTCAGAAATAATTTACTGTAACTCGTCTCCCTCCCTTGACTCTTTGCTTCCAGGGGGTCAGGATTCCTGGTGTCTAGGGAATTTAGCTTGGGAAGACATGGGTTCAACACTCCATTCAGTCATGGAGCTTGCAGGCATGATTGATCAAGCCATTGCTTTTCAGCCTTTTCTGTATTGCAGGGTTGTAAACGGGATAAACCTTATATAGGCTACCCCAAGCTCCTTTGAAGAAAGGTGGGACACAAATGTGGTAAATAAACAACACTACTGTTTAATATGTGGTTGAATTTTTCACCCAAGGAGTTCCTGAATTCTCAGGCATTTGCCTCACCAATGCAGATTTCTGCCACAGGAGATCTGCAAAAGCTGTCAGGATTTCTGAGCAAGAGCTGATGGCAATGCTCTTGATGCATAGGCTTCCTCACCCTTCAAGTTACCTTATTGTTATCTTCTTCCTCATCCTTTAAGGCTACACTGATAAAATGGGGCTAGATACAGATTAAATGATCCCCAGAGCAGCCCAATGCTGTGTGCATTTATAGGGCATGCCTCCCACACTTAATCAGAATCTGCTTTGTTCTTACAATGGCATCTTGTTCTACAGCTTTTACCCTGGCTGTTTGTTTTTTTAGGCATGACCCAATTTCTCAGGCTCAGATTCTCTTTTTTCAAATATAACATGGAAATTGCCCCTTTTCTTTCTCAGGTATTAAGACCTCCCCCAACCAAATTTTTTTTTGCAGTAGTCATGCGCCAACTTCCTAAATAATTGTATTTAACTCTGATATTTATATATGTGTACAAAACAGACATTTCCAGGGTATGGAGAATTGGGTGTAGAGAGACAATAGTGGTATGTAGCCCATGACATTTATGGCATAAGGACAGTTAGGATATACAGTGGTGCCCCGCAAGACGAATGCCACGGAAAACCCGCTAGACGAAAGGGTTTTCCGTTTTTGAGCTGCTTTGCAAGACGATTTTCCCTATGGGCTTGCTTTGCAAGACGAAAACGTCTTGTAAGTGTTCCGATTTTTTTCCGTCCCCCCTTTTTCTAAGCCGCTAAGCCGCTAATAGCCTTTTAGCCGCTAATCCGCTAAGCCTTTAATAGCCGCTAAGCCTTTGATAGCCGCTAAACCGCTAATAGCGCTAATCCGCTAATAGGGTTGCTTTGCAAGACGAAAAAACCGCTAGACGAAGAGACTCGCGGAACGGATTAATTTCGTCTTGCGAGGCACCACTGTAACAGTTAGATCTAGAGATGTTCAACAGAAGTCCTTCTGCTCAATTTCACCACTTTCTTCTTGCCCCTCCACGCCCCCATCCCAAACTTTTATTTAGAGTCCTCTGACTTTTTTTGAGGGAAGCGTTGGCACAATGAGAGGTCAAGAAACCCCCATTGCATGAGCAGACTTTTGCTTATCCAAGTCTGAATAAAGCACAATGTTCCATTTGCGTGGTTTTAGAACAAGAGAACGTTTCTGTAGGTCTCAACATTGTCAGCTGTTAAGAAGAGTGAAATATATGCTGGACAATATAGTTTCAAAAGAAGCAAATGCTGATCTGCTGCCCATCAGATCTGAGAAGTCAATGTGCTGTACATTACGTGGGGAAGCCTTGTCAAATTGCATATAATCTGATGCTAAACCAGCACTCATTCCCCACCCACCCCAATTTAGTTGGTCAGCCATGTAGACTGCTAGAGGTTAGCACAATTGTGTGAGACATGCAGGGATATGATGCACTGAATCAGCACATGTGAAATGTGACAGAAAGCCCAATGCTGACCTGTTGCTGACAGATGTGGTATTTGTGGGGTATTCTATATCTCTTTGGCTTTACACGGGCTCCTGAATCTCCCTGTAAAATGTAAAGAAGAATTCCTGGCTCACAATTTCCTCAGATTATACAACTTTTGTATATAAGCATTTTGGCTGCAATTTGTTTTCCACTTGTCAGGTTTTCCATTAGTTTCAAACACCACGGGATTTCACAGGTTAAGAAGATTTTTGGTTGGCTGCAATAAAAGCGAGTTTTTCATTCCTTTCCTACCCCAAACTGAAAGACTTCAGAAGCATAATATAGGCGGCTGACACATGCTCCAGTTCCCTTGAAAAATGGCTTCAATTAGATTTTTTTTTTGTCTCTTCTTGTCTTAAAGCACAGAATCTCAGTTGAATGCAAAGTAGTATTGATTGGAGGGGAGGCCTGCTGCATTTTTATACACCCCTTTAATTAACCTTGCAGAAAGCACAGCAATAATCAATGCCTTTTTAAAGCCATATTGATATTTCCCAATAAGTCCTGCTAGGAAGTAATCTAAATGATTGTAGCCTAGGCAGGAGCCGATCTAATGAGAGAAAGGCAAACAGAGATGTTAGCGATTTGTATTTCATTGAGTTTAATGCCCCCGCCTGCCCCACACCAGCACTAGCTCAACAACAGTCTTGGTCACTTAACTATTTAAAAATATGCATATGTAAGTTATATATGTCTTAAGTTTAGGGATGATAATGAAGGTGGTATGGCTAGGGTTGACCTATAACAGTATGAAAAATAAACTATATCTTCTCTTTGTCTCAGGCACCAGCGTGAGGCAGTCATGGGTCTAGCCTGGCCTAGTCCATTTGTTGGGAAGCAGTGCCATAATCTGTTGTGGGTAATAACTGTTAATTATCCCAATTTGTAGGACCTTCTGGTGACTGCGTTGGACATAGAGAAACTGGAGAAGCTCGAATTCAGTGGCATAAAAGGGAAATCTCTGAGCCAGCAAGTCCTGAGCATGTATGAAGAGTTCCAAGAGGCTTATAAAGTGTTTTCCGATCGTACATATGACTGCTTGGATGTGGCCAACATGGTAGGTGGTTCTGGATTCCATAATAACTCATCTTACGTTCACGCTGAACGTTTATACCAAAAGAGGATGTTACGAGCTTAACACTGAAGAGTCTGGTATTTGGGGAGAGTTGTTTCCAGAAACTGCTGCATCAACTGTGACATGAATTCATTGGGTTGTTGTTTGCTTCTGTTAGGAATTTGAAGATGATGTGTATGACTTCAAGGAGAAAGTGGAGGATATGGATCGGAGGCTAGGGAATGTTTTTGCCCAGGCTTTCGATGATGCAGCTAGCATAGAGCACGCATTCAAGGTTTGTATTTGTTGTATTAGGACAATGCAGTGTGTAGTGAATGTGCCCTATTTTTCTATACACAAAGCTTTTCTTTTCTTACAAATGCCTTGAAAAGTTGCCAGTTAATGGTATTTTATATCTTTCTACCACTTTTAAGATGTTAGTTGCATTCCATTAATCATGTGAATAGGCTTTTCAGTTGGTGACCTTCAGAGCTGTAGAGCTCCATGGGTTCAAATTGCAGCTGCTGAGCATTCAGAGAGAGATTATAAAACCAAACAATTTTACTTTAATAATAATAAAAAGGAAAAATCCAACAAATAATATATGGCCATGTAAAAAGTTGCATGTATTTTCTATGTTTCCGTGCGCTCTGGCTTCTGTCACGGTGTTCCGTTGCGCCAGAAGTGGTTTAGTCATGTTGGCCACATGACCCGGAAAGCTGTCTGTGGACAAACGCCGGCTTCCTTGGCCTGAAGAGAGATGAGTGCCACAACCCTATAGTCGCCTTTGACTGGACTTAGCCGTCCAGGGGTCCTTTACCTTTACCTTATCTGCATTCGCTAAGCACACAGTGCTGGCTCGTTTTTTTTTGTTCTAGATGCTGCTCCAAAGGATCCCTTGCAAAGGGAGGGAGAGCCACATTGATTTGGAGGCCTGAAGCCACCTTTTAGCCTGGATTTATTAGTTCCAAGTTGTGATAAAATGATTTGTGGCCACAGTTTTATCTGGTGAAGGAAATTTACCAGATAGGTTAAAACCTCAAATTGCTAGATCTCAGAGAGCAGGAGTTGCCTCCCTCACTTCCCCATCCTTGTTCCTGCACTATTCAAGGAAAGGCTAGTAGCATTCATTTGCTGCTTACCAGCAAGAGGTCGGAGATTTAGGACGGACTAGTTAAAACTGGGTGAAGTGGGAGATGCAGAACATTTAGTTAGAAAGGAAAAGAACAATAAAAACATAGGGAGATGGGAGGCGGAAGCAGTCTTTGGTAATGATTGTAGTGAAGGGATGTATTTGTTGCAAAAAAAAAAAGTGGGGTGGGGGAATAATGAATGAACCTAGTCCTGTCTTTTGGGGATGGGAAATACATCATTGGAATCATTCTATCAACTGATTTCAACCGTTACAATGTGTAACTGATATCAAACATGGCTTATGATTAAAACCTGTTTCATACATTCATCAGATAGATTGGTGAACTGCAGTAACTAGGTGGGTCATTGAAGAAATATGTGGGTGTTGGAAAAGGGTTGCTGGTCTTGTTTGGACCGAAGGCATGTACACAGAATCACAGATATTTCCCATTTCTTTCTGTATGGTAGCTGATAGACATATTTGGGAGTCTATTGGAACGGCCATTGATAGCAGCTGATGCCTATGCTAAATATCATCTTCTCATCACAATGTTCGACAGAGACCTGGACGATGCTAAACTGATCTACCTGAAACATATTCAGGAGGAGTTGGAACTAGGTATTTGTTAGCAACTTCAGAATGGCTTTATGCTCAGTTAACAAGATGCCTTTAGAAAGCAAGGAAGTGCACAATTATTTTAAGCATAATTGCAATAATTAATATTGCATAATTGCAATAATTAATATTGCAAATCTTTGTTTAAGTAGGATGGACTTCTTTATATTTTTAAAAAATGTAATAAATAAATAAATTAATTAAAGCAAGATCGCTGTGCAAATTACAGCATATTAGGTCATTTCGTTACGATACCTACAAGCCTTTCCAGAACTTGAGAAAGGAGAGCTTCCTGTGCCCCCTTACGTCTACAATAATAAACTTTAAAGCATGGGTTGGCAAACTAAGGTCCGCGGGCCGGATCAGGCTCAATTGCCTTCTGGATCTGGCTTGCGGACGGTCTGGGAATCGCCACATGGATTGCCAGCACGCACGTTCTTTCTCCCTCCCTCTCCCTCACATGGCAGCGGCAGTGCCTCCTCCCTCCCTCCCTCCCTCCTGGCTTCTCCCTGCCCTGCCTAGAGGAGGAAGTGGGCTGGGCTTTGTTGATGCCAGCAGCAGCAGCAGCGCTCAAGCGGCTGCCATTTTAAGCAGCCCCTCTCTGGAGCCCTTTCGCACGCCGCTCATCGTCCCGCCGCCAGCCCCTGCCACTCACAAGAGACAGGTAAGCAGCCACCAGGGCTCGTGGTGCTCTTGCATCATTCCCCCCCCATAATAGTCCGGCCCCCCACAAGGTCTGAGGGACAGTGGACCGGCTTCCTGCTGAAAAAGTTTGCTGACCCCTGCTTTAAAGCCTCATGGTTGATGTGTCATTCAGTCCTGTCAGAGAGGCAGAAACAGACACCGGACCTGAGAAGGGGCCGCCATATTATCTATCACAAATGCTTTTTTTGGGATACTGGCCCTATTGCTCTCTGCTAGTCAACATACTTCTTCACACAGTGCGTAAATAGACAATGGAAATTCCTCCTGCAGGAGGAAGTGATGACCACCACCTTGAATGGATTTATAAGACTATTCAACAAATTCATGGATGATAACGCCATATCAGTGGCTACTTGCCACAATGGCTGTGCTCCACCTCCACTGCCAGAGGCAGTATGCCTCTGAGTTTCTGGGAATCCCAAGTGGACAGAGCATTGCTGCACTCAGGTCCTACTTGGATGCTCTCCACAGGCACCTGGCTGACCAGTGTGAGAACAGGATGCTGCTCTAGATGGTTCATTGGCCTGATCTAGCAGATTCTTCTTATGTCATGTGACTGCCCACCTCTATTGAAGCTTCTGCATATGGAGTGGAAAAGAGATTTGAGTTCTTATTAACCTTTTTCTCTGTACTTGAGTCCTGAGCAGAATGTGAAGGAGCTGAGCTGCTAGAGATGGTTTGTGCTGGAGACTGTTCTCTTCCAAGCCCATAGGAAGAAAAAAACCATTGCATGCAAAAACATAGCATGTTGGGAGGCTAAAACCCTTCTTTCTAGTAGGCTTTCTTTGTGCAGAGAAGTTTCCCCTCTCCCACTCAGTGTGAGAGCATTCAAAAATTGAGTTGCTTGCAGGCTGACCTAGTACAACCCAGGAGGGGTATTTTGCATATTTTTTGGTTGGCTGTTTTACATCAGAGAATCTCTGTTGCTGGGTCCATGCAGTACACTGGTTCATGCTTCTCACTTTGGGATGAATTTGTTTTTCTCAGGTTATCCTACAGTGCACAGGAATATGCCATTGGTTGCTGGAGGAATTCGCTGGGCCCAGGAATTAAAAGACAGGATCCAGATCCCATTTAGTAATTTCAGGCATGTCACCCAGCTGTGAGTATCTTTATTTCATTTAAGCCAGGGGTGAGGAACCTCTGATCTTCAGCTAATCTATGCCTACCTTCTGTACACCCGATGTCATACATGATGTCAGCTGTGGGGCAGGTAAAGGTAGGACTTGGACAAAAGGGGCTTTGTAGGCCCTGCTAGTCACCAGTGCCTGCAAAGCTCCGTCACAAGCACTGATAATCAGCTGATGTCATTGTGATATTGACCCATGTGTCAAACTTGGCCTGTGAGGGTGTAAGAAGGTAAGTATTTGGCCAGTCGGTAGTTCTCTACCACTGATATAAGCATTTTATTTTTTTCATTGGCTCCTGTGAATCAGTGGGCTGCATTGTTTTCTGTACTACAGAGATGTTGGGGCTTAAAGGAAAATTGAGAAGGTTGTCTCCATGGCCTTAACGTTACAAGCTAAGCTTGAAAATTGTTTCTTGGCTTGTCCTAATTCTATGTTTTGACATCGGTAATCCTAGCAAGGCTGTGTAAGATGCAAGCAGGCTTTTCATAGACAATGGATTGTCGAGAGAGTCAAAAGTCTGAGGAAGACATTGCACAGTGGTTTCTAGGGATGAACTGGGATATCTTTAGCTTTCATAAGGCAGGCAAAGCGGTAGCTTGCAGAGCTTTTGCATTTAGATAAAACCTTACATAATTCCTAAAGGACAATCTAATCTTGCTAAGCAGAACTAGGTCTAGGATACCATGGACAGAGTGTAAAGAATAGATGCCCAGTGCACAGTCAGAGGTCACAGTAGGAAGAATCGTGCAGTACCACTGTTTTGCAAAGAGTCCACTGGTAAAAATTCAGCTGATAAAGCAGGCAGGATAGAAGGAAGAATAAATGGAATAAAAGATGTGTGTGTGTGTGTGTGTGTGTGTGTGTGTGTGTGTGTGTGTTTGTATGCGTATATCCTGCCTAAGGAATTAAGTGCAGCATATTTTGAATTTCCAGATACTATCATTCAAATACTGGTGGTTAAGGCTAGTCCTGATCCATCTATAAGCCCCTTTAGATTAGTCTGTGGTCTGCTCTGGTTAGTGAATGGAACCAGAATGGAAGAGGCAGAAACAAGGAAGCTGACATGAGATGAAATGTTACAACTAGTCCTGGAGCCAAAGCAAGCAGAGTTCACCTAATAAGCCCTGCCAGTGGAAGGCCTGTGGAAGGACTTGTACTTGCTCAATGGAGAGTTTGCCCCCCTCTCTTGCCCCATGCGTGACCCCTGAAACTGGCCCCAAAGGTGTTGGGAGCACCCACACAATAGCATAGGGGAGAGGAGAGATTGTTCCATCTGGCAAGCTGAAATACTTGCACAGACAGAACAATTGCCTTCATAGAATATTGACTTCTGTCCAAGATGCTTGGATGAGGTAACGGTGAGAACAGGATTTTATATGCTTTGAAATAGCTGGTTGGCTGATTGTGAGAAAACTATTTTCTATTTATGGCATTTCCTTGTACTTTCTCTTCTCTTTTTCCCGTATGGGAGGACCAGCCTATTTCAGCTAACATATAGTAAGTCTACACCTGTGTTCATGTCCTGTGATGTTTGGCATCTAAGTATACATACACACACCTGATCACTTATAGCTTCAGGCCAATTTCAATTGTTAATTGCTGAGGGAGCCAGTTTTTGGTGAAAGATGGCTCCAAACAAACATGGTCTTTAAAACCAGACAATGAATGAAAATGAGGACCGCTATTCAGGTCTCTGAATTACAGAGAAAGGAAGCTGTGCTTTGAGAAACAGGAGAAAAATTGAGAGGTCAGACAGAAAAAATATTTGACAGGAAAGGTATATGTAAATTAGGCATTTCAGGGCTTTCAGACTAGAATGTGATATGCACTTTTTAAAAAGCTACTTAAAAACAAGAGAGAGTAATGCATATAATGTCTATTATGTTGGACCTTGCGTTTGACCAAGCGACTCCTGTGGTCGAGTCCTCCAACGATGATTACAGTAACGACCTGAGCCTTTGATGAGGCTCCAGGCATGTTTCCCCATTACGCAGAGTTTCCAGCAGCAAGGAAGGAGCCGAGAAATATGAGCTACATTGCAAAGAGTGTTTTATTTCTAACTAGACGGAAAAGAAATAGACATGCTCTCTCTGTGAAAGCAGAGAGCAACTGAAACAAAGGAACAGGAAACCAGTAACATCACATCCATCTCCTGTCTTCCGTGAGACTTCCAACAGTCTGGAATCTCTGGAATGGAAAACAAAGCCTTGTGACTACAAGCACTGCACAGTGGCAACACACAGAAACCAACATATTACACCACATAGTCCTAATATTTATTTTGATGTTTCTTTTTGGCAGTTGCCTGGACTCTGCTGAAGGCAAAAGAATGGTGCAAAAGTATGAAGATCTGATGGAGATGCTAGAAAAGTAAGTCTGTTTGTTTAGGACATGATTTGAGAATATATTAGTCCTTATTAAGGCATGCTTTATAGCAGGGGTCAGCAAACTTTCAGCAGGGGGCTGGCCCACACCTTGTTGGGGGCCGGACTATATATTGGGGAAAAAAGAAGAACGAATTCCTATGCCCCACAAATTACCCAGAGATGCATTTTAAATAAAAGGACACATTCTACACATTGATTCCCGGAACGTCTGCAGGCTGGATTTAGAAGGCAATTGGGCCGGATCCGTCCCCCGAGCCTTAGTTTGCCACCTAACAGTTTACAGAGCCTGACATGGTGGTTGTGGTCTTATGGCAGATACCAAGAGAAACTTTATAAGGAGTGGTTCCAAACTGTGTCTGAAAAATCGCAGTATAACCTCACTCGACCGATCATCCGAAGGCATTCGGAAAGTAAGCTGATTGCTGTAAATTTTGACCCTCAGGTAAGATGTGAGAGCGTTTTATTACTTACTTACTTCTTCATTTATAACCTGTGCTTATATAAAATGGGCAAAAAGCATCCATAAAAACATGATTGAAAACTTTGGTAAAACATCAATAAAAATAGATTGGTTAAAATGAGAAAAAAATAATATTTCAAAGGCCTATCTAAACAATCATTTTCAAAAGACATCTAAAAGAAGGCAGGGATAATCTGCTTATCTTCTGCTGGAAGGAAATACCACATGGCAGGGCCTGCCTCACAAAAGGCTTGATTCCTAGTGGAGACCAACCAAACCTCAGGGGCACCTGGAACCACAAGTACCCTGTCAGAGAATCTCAGTGATCAAGGTAGAGTGTAAGGCAGGCATAGGCAAACTCAGCCCTTCAGATGTTTTGGGACTACAACTCCCATCATCCCTAGCTAACAGGACCAGTGGTGAGGGATGATGGGAGTTGTAGTCATGAAACATCTGGAGGGCTGAGTTTGCCTATGCCTGGCATAAGGAGTCAGGTAGCCCAAGTTGTTTAAGGCTTTGTGACTCAAAGAAATGGGAAAGGAATTAATGATAAAATACTAAAATATTTTAAGTATTGAAATGGAATAAGGAAAAGTATGTTATACTGAGCAGCGAGTAAGGGAGGGAAGAGAAACATCATGGAAGGGGGTGGGAAGTCAACCTTTAAATTTGAATTAATTTTATATTCATTTGTTTGTTTGATTTTTTTGAAAAGCAGTAAAAATGAGTTGGCAAAACAACAGGAAGAACAGAACCTTGAACCTGGAATTGGCAGCTAGTGCATCTCTCTCAGCAGTGGAATAATGTGTTGCCTGTATTCTGCTTCTGTGAGCTGTCTGACCATGCCATTCTGCAGTAGTTGAAGTTTCCAGACCAAATACAAGGGCAGCCCCACCTAAAGTGTGTTACAGTAAATAAGCCTTCAGGTTACCAGTGCTTAGACCACTGTGGTCAGGTTGTCATGGTCTAGGAATGATTGTAGCTGGTGCCAGAGGCGGACCTAGCTGCTCCAGCACCTGGAGCGGCACACATGCTGTGCACCTGGGGGCAGGGCAAGTATCCCATGGGGGCAGCATGGTGATGTCACCCCTCTTCAGGGATGACACCCGGGGCGAACTGCACCCCCCCGCACCTCCTTCCTCCGCCAGTGGCTGGTGCACTAGCTGGAGCTGCTAAAAACACACACATACTTTGCCAGAAAGGTCGCTTGGGCCTCTAGTGAGAGAGATGAGCCAAGGAGTACCCTTGAAAATGTATCTGTTTCTTCGGACAGTGGGGCCGCCCCATCCAGGACAGGCAGTTGACCTATCTTTCGGTCACAGTTAACCACCCACCCACAAGGCCTCCATCTTTCCAGGATTCAATCTCAGTTTACTGACTTTCATCCAGTCCACCACCAAGTCCAGGACTTGCACAGTCTCTCCTTTAATCAGATGCAATGGAGAAATAGAGCTGGATATCATCAGTATAGTGATGACAGCTTGCTGCAAAACTTCAACTGACTGCTCCCTTTGTCTTCGTTACAGATGTTGGGTAGCATTTGGGACAAAAAGTGCCTTGTGGCTCCCCATAGTGAAAACAGAAAGGGTCCAAAGAGCACACTCCCATTGCTACTTTCTGGACATGATCCCTCAAGTAGGAACAGAGTCACTACCACACAGTGGCACTGGTACCCATTCCACTTAGTAAGTCCAGATGGTTATTGAATGGTACAGGAAACCATTGAGAGATTGAACAGAAGGAGCATGGTTGCACCCTCACTTTATCCTCCATAAATTTATCTAGAAGAGCATAACCTTCCTTCACGTCCCAGTAACTAAGACATCCCGGTTTTACTCTCATGCTGGTGTATGGTGTTAAAGGAACAGACTGGCTTTAAGAGCTGCGCCAATATCATCTCTAATCAACATCAGTTTTCTAGCAGGAACTTTTCTTTCCTCCAGTTTTGAGATTAGAGCAATTCTAGACAAGGAAACAGTGCTATAAAGAAGAAGAAGAAAGAGGACTCTTTAAAAAAGAAATCCAAAGGTTTGTGTGAATATGTTTTGCAGCTGGTGTCAGTTTTGCGAGAAGTGAGTTACCTTGGGCCAAGCCAGACTGGGAAGATACCAGAGGCAGCAGCAGAAATCTTTTCTTCCAAGGAGTCCTTCCGGAAGCTGGTAGCCAACCTAGACTTGATGGTCACCTGGTACAATAAAATCCTGCTCACAGTTCTGGAGGTGGAATACCCCCTTGTACAGGACCAGCTGCAGGAGATTGATAGTCAGTTGAGAGAGGCAGAAGAAACATTGAACTGGAAAACAGAAGGTAAGAAGTACCTCTGTAATAGGTTCCGTGGAACCTGGCAGGGATGAAGGTGTACAGAAAAGCAAATAAATAAAATAATTTGAGGCCCAGATTTCTCTTCCTTCATCTAGGCCATCTCTTGGCCCAAATCCTACTGATTCACTCTGGTTTGAATGCTGTAAATTGCAGTCTTCTTCCTGTAGGTGTACTCATGGTAGGAATGCTACCTGGATTCTCTATGGCAATTCAGTAACCAATACACTTTTAAAATTATCTGGTTTGTTTCTGGGTTGTCAATTAAATGCTTGTTGACCTTCTCTCCATTGGTATTGAAAGGGCTTTGGGAACATGTTTCACGACTAGTTGACAGTGTGCGAGATCTTGAGCAAAGAATCCAGAAAACCAAGGACAACATTGAGGAAATTCAGAATATCATGAAAACTTGGGTCTTCCCAGTTTTTGAAAGAAAAGATGGGAAGAAAGAATCTCTGTTGTACTTAGATGGTCGACATGAACGACTGGACAAGCACTATCGACTCATCACAGATTCGGGGCATAAGATCCATTTACTAATCAAGGTTGAGTTTTTTTTGTTTTTGTTTTTTGACATAAATTATAATGGGGATTCTCCCAGGAAATGCTATCTGCAATTATTTATTTTCCATCATTACAGAATTGGCCATAAATGGCTAGCGTCAAAGGGGCTGTCTGATTTTCCCTAGGGGCATGAATAAGTCAGACTGTTAAATTGCTGTCACCTTACTGTACATTGACATCTGCATTCAACATGTTGCTCAGTCTGTACAGGCAGTGACTGTTTTAGGCATGCCCGATATGTGCAGCTATGTTGAATTCCTCTCCAGATGTTGCAGGTAGTGTGTTCCAGCAAGCTGTTGGCACTAGAACTGGTATATTCTCCCAGAATTTATAAATAGTAATAACCTTTTGAACTGTGAAGTCTGTGTAGCCTTAGTAAGCTGCACATAGGCTGAGAATATTAGAACGATGTAAGACGACAGGAGAAATACAAGTGACTGGTTATTACTGCCAAAAGAGCTGATGGGACTGTCTGACCTTTTGTTAATGCTGAAATGTTGAGATCACCTTCATTTGATTGTGGCTTCTATATATTTAGGAAAACTTGAGACTATTTGCAGCAGATCCAACTTCTGATATTTGGAAAGCTTATTTGGAGCATGTGGATGAGATTGTCCTTGATGGATTCTTTAATGTCATTGAATGTTCACTGAAGTACCTTTTGGAAAACACAGGTGAACTTGTCCTTGCTCACGCAAGCTACTTATCAATTTATCTAGGGTAGGAGGGTGGTTCTGTTGCTATTGGGATTATGTGGGAGTAGCAGAAGTCGTGTGTGTGTGTGTGTGTGAGAGAGAGAGAGAGAGAGAGAGAGAGAGAGAGAGAGAGAGAGATTGGACACAATTATACAATCACTGAAAGCAAGTAAGATATTTGTCCTGTAAAAGCTGCTGACCTTCCTCTGCATCTTGATTTATTTACTGTTGCATTTTAAGGATGTTGTATTCTCACCCTGGGATCTTTCACTAGAAATGCCACAAATAAATTAATTTACTTTGCTGATGGCAAAAATAATGCATTCAAACCAAAAAGTATGTTTCTATCATTGCTATTATGCTGGTGTCTGTCTGTTTCTATATATTCATTAGTAATTTCCATTGGGGAGGTTGGTAAGAACTGTCTGAAACTTAGTCCACCTTCTTATGCTGTCTTACAGATTCCAAGGCAGGCCTTGCTCCTCTCTTCAAAGTGCAGCTGGATTTGTCTGTTCCAGAGATGATATTCCGTCCTTCTTTGGATGCTGGTGCCTCTGATGGTTTTTATGATTTGGTTGAGGCTCTTGTCCATGATATATATCGAGTGTCTTCCCTGGTTCCCAGGCTTGCAGACCACAGCACTTTCTGCCATTATCAGGTCTTTAACCTTGGCCAGCTGTTGTCCTTTTGTTTTTGCATCTGGGTGATTGTTTTCAGTCCTGTTTAATAACCCAGCTTTGTACTTCTTTTCTCTTCAGGATGACATGGAGGAGATGTCTGAACTTGCTGACATGCGCCACATCCTAATGGATCGCGTCCGGAAGATGATGTCAACTTGTTGTGACTACCGCAGCTCTTTTGACCACTACTCATATCTCTATGTGGATGACAGGAAAGAATTCATGCGCCAGTTCCTGTTGTACAGCCATGTCCTCACTGCAGAGGAGATAGAGGCTCATGCTGAGGATGGCGTCCCAGAGAGCCCCCCTACACTGCAGCAGTTCAAAGAGCAGATAGACTCTTACGAGAAGCTCTATGAGGAAGTGAGATGCCTGGAGCCAGTCATTGTATTTGACAGCTGGATGAAAGTTGATGCCCGCCCCTTCAAGGTGTCCCTTCTGAAGATAATTAAGAAGTGGAGCTTTATGTTCAAGCAGCACCTCATTGATCATGTGACTCACAGGTATCATTGTTTCGCTGTTGCACCACTTACTGTATTTTTCGCACACCTGACCATAAGGCGCACTTTGTTTTTAGAGGGGCAATTCAAGAAAAAAAAATATTATTTAAAGGGAGTGCTGAGCAGAGCTTGTGGGGCTGGCGGGAGAAGCCTGGGTCCCCCCCCCCCAGCCACAGGGACCACACATTCGCTCCACAAGACGCACAGACATTTCCCCTTAGTTTTTAAGAGGAAAAAAGTGCGTCTAATGGAGCGAAAAATACGGTAAATAGTCTTTAGGGTTTGTGTGATTCCTGTTTAAGGATAGAAGAAAGGCCACACAACAGTGAAGTTATTAAAGTTAGCCATTTTAAACCCCATTTTAAAAATTGTGGGTGGGAGTTGGAAACCTGCAGCCTTCTCGGTGTTGCTGCGCTACAATTTCCATCATCCTTCACCCATTGGCCTTCTTGGCTGTAGCCGCTGGAAGTTGGAGTGCAGCATCATTTGGCGGGTCACAGGTTCTCCACTCCTGTTTTTAAGTGGTAGGGCTGCTTAATATTCACAATCCTCAACATGTTTTCAGTGTATGTTCTCTTTCACTGCCTTTAGTTTGGCTGACCTTGAAGAGTTCGTAAAAGTTGCCGAGATTGGTTTGAGCAAAACGGTGGAGAGTGGAGATTATGAGGGCTTGGTGGAAGTTATGGGCCACCTATTGGCCGTTAAAGATAGACAGACCAGCACTGATGAGATGTTTGAGCCCTTGAAACAAACAATTGAATTGCTGAAGATCTATGAGCAGGAATTGCCAGGGGAAGTCTATAAGCAGCTGGAGGTAGGTGGAAACATGCTGCTAATATGCAAATGTGTGGACAGATTAAAAACTGAACTACATTCATCTGTGAACAGAGTTATCCTCAGAACACATGCTCTTTAGGTATGCACAGCGGCGTAGCGTGAGTTGTCAGCACCCGGGGCAAGGCAAGTAATTTGCGCCCCCCTAACCCCTAACCTGCTGATCTGAGGCGAGTTGCCGCTGGCGCTGCTGCCCAAACGACGCCACTTGCCCGGAGGAGGAGGGGGGCAGAGAGGCGAGGAAAATGCAACATGGCCCAGCAGCAGCAGCAGCAGCAGCGGTGGAGGCGGGGCTGTGAGGAGGGGCTGCCTGGCGCGTCCTCCGCGGCCCTGACGCGCGGGGACCGCGGGGAGGGCTGAGAGCCACTGCCTGCCGGACGCCTTCAGCCCGGACGTGCGCACAGCTCGTCGGTTCCACGAGACATGCGGCTCTGCTACAGCCTGCGCCCGAGGCTCTTCGGCGACTCCGGAGGCAGCGAGCGCGCTCCCCCAGATGTTGCGCCCGGTGCGGCCGGCCCCCCTTGCACCCCCCACGCTACGCCACTGGGTATGCAGCACATGTAGGAAGATTACTCTGATAGATGGAGGATGCAAGAAACCGTTGGGAGGGCTAGTCTAATTCCATAATGTAAAGTTTCATATTTTTCATTTACATGACCCAAGCAAATTTTCAGGGAAGACTCAATCTTACAGCACTGGGGGAACTATAAAGAGGTGGAACTGATCAGCATCTGGTTAGGAAGTAACCAACTCTCTGAGCTTTTTTCTGCAGGAAGAATGGACTAGAAATACACTGTATGTGGGGACGCGGGTGGTGCTGTAGTCTAAACCACAGAGCCTAGGGCTTGCCAATCAGAATTTCGGCGGTACGAATCCCCACAACGGGGTGAGCTCCTGTTGTTCGGTCCCAGCTCCTGCCAACCTAGCAGTTCAAAAGCACGTCAAAGTGCAAGTAGATAAATACGTACCCCTCTGGTGGGAAGGTAAACAGTGTTTCTGTGCGCTGCTCTGGTTTCACCAGAAGCTGCTTAGTCATGCAGGCCACATGACCTGAAAGCTGTCTGCAGACAAACACCGCCTCCCTCAGCTAGTAAAGCGAGATGAGCGCCGCAACCCCAGAGTCATCCGCGACTGGACTTAACGGTCAGGGGTCCCTTTACCTTACAGTGTATGCAGTGTTGTGCAAAACAACCTTCCCCTCCTCCCATGCCCTCCTAATCTGTTCCAGAGGATTCCCCAACCCTCCAAAGAATATTTGCAGAGCACACAGGGAGAGAAGAAAGGGAAGTTTTGTTGCATAGGTAGAAGTCCCTTTCACTTGTGAATGAACACTGTTGAATACAATCCATAATCTACTATTTTGGGGGAAAACGTTTTGTCTGTACATTTGTTTTCTATAATTTGGCCGTCTCCCAAGATACTGTTGTAAAACCTGGCACAAGAGTACTTGAAGTGGGGAGTGGGTGGTGGGTCTTTGATGTTTGGATGCTTGGTGCCATTTAGAATCAAGATGGGGACCAAAATGTAATTTTGATGTGACTTCACCTAATTTTTGGCATGACTGGTCCAAACTCACAAATTATACAATCCATTTAAAATTTTTGGTTTCTAAAAATTCTTGGGCACTGCTGAACTCTCTCACTAGTCTACTATATATTTGGTAAAGTGGTTTGTCTGTCTGTCCATTAATTTGTGTTCTATACATTCAGACATCTCTTGAGATATAATTGCCAAACTTGGCACAAGAGTTCCTGAGGTTAGGGTGGAGCTCTTTGGACTCTGGCTGCTATTTTGAATCAAGATAGCTAACTGAAATGTGGGTTTAGTGTGTCTTCACCGTTTTTTGGCTTAGGTTCAGCTACCTCTAAAGATATTGTTACCAAATTCGGCACAAAGGTTCCAGAGGCGGGGTGGGGTTTTTGGTTGATGTTTGGATGCCAGGGGCCATTTTGAATCAAGATGGCAGACAGAAACATGACTTTACCCGACTTCGGGTGTGATGGGCCCAAGCTTGCAAATTATATTATCTATTTATGAAACACAGTAGTTTTTGGTTTCTACACAATCTCAGGCAGTGCTTGGGCACTCCCAAATAGTACTTATATGAAAATAATAAATCCTAGTTGCACACCTCAGTGTGATTACATCACATAATAGCTCCACTGAAGTATTTGGGAAGTATTCTGGAATAAGCAATTTGAATGTTACACCTTGAGTCTGGAGCCCTAAAGCAAACTTACTTGGAAATAAGTACCATTGAGATCAGTGAGATTTGCTTCTGAGAAATGTGCCTAGAATTGGACTGCAAATCATTGCTGTCCATTTAATTTTGTTGCACTTCAGCTGCTGGAATGCCACTGTTTAAGCCTGTCTTGAGATGCTTTTAAAAATATTTTGTACAGACACGGCTGAATTTTAGCTTAGGCTCAGTATTTTATTTTTATCTATTACTATTCTTGAAACACTTGCTTTCACATATTAATGCAATATTTTATTTTTATTCAGTGTTCTTCTTGAAACATGCATTTTCACCCATTAGCATTCTGACAACTTTTAAGTGGGTTGGGGATTCAGAAGCTTCAATTGTACTAGCCTATTGAGCATGGGGACACGGGTGGCGCTGTGGGTTAAACCACAGAGCCTAGGGCTTGCCGATCAGAAGGTTGGCGGTTCAAATCCCCGCGACGGGGTGAGCTCCCGTTGCTCGGTCCCTGCTCCTGCCCACCTAGCAGTTCGAAAGCACGTCAAAGTGCAAGTAGATAAATAGGTACCGCTCCAGTGGGAAGGTAAACAGCGTTTCCATGCGCTGCTCTGGTTCGCCAGAAGCGGCTTAGTCATGCTGACCACATGACCTGGAAGCTGTACGCCGGCTCCCTCGGCCAATAAAGCGAGATGAGCGCCGCAACCCCAGAGTCGGTCACGACTGGACCTAATGGTCGGGGTCCCCTTTACCCCTTTACTATTGAGAATGCAGGTATGGTCCTTAATAACTCAAGACCATGACAAATACATTCCTCATCTTCATATAGGACGAAAATAATTCTTTTGGCATGTCACCAGTGGTCTCCAAATCAGGGGAGCAGGGGAAGGAACAATAATCAAATAAGGACAATGTCTTGATTAGCAAGGGATAATGTTGCTGATTATATCCTGGCAAAATAATTATCACGGTCTTGCTGTTGCAAACCTAAAATTTGGTGTGTTCCAGCAGTGTGTACACGCTATACACAAACAGGCTGGAGACAGGTTAGTTCAAGTTGAGGTTGCTCTCTGCCAGCATCTTTCTTTGTTGTAATCTCAATTTGCTTCTAGGAGCTGCCAGAAAAATGGAGCCACGTGAAGAAGCTGGCAATAACTGTGAAGCATCATGTAGCTCCTTTGCAGGGAAATGAAGTGACCGTTCTCCGCAAGAAGTGTGCTGTGTTTGATGTGGAGCAACATAAATTCAGGGAACGATTTCACCAACAGGCACCATTCAGGTTAGAGCGGATAGCAGGTGTAAAAGGTAGAGGACTTGTGTGTTCTTCAGTGGCAGTGTTTACCGTTTCATCTTGGCTACCAAGGAAAGATAAAATCATCCAAATAACAAAGGCCACTAATAGAACAGTTCCCTACAGTAGCATACTATTATTATGACATCTCTTGTGCCCTTGGTGCCCAACTCTTGACTGTGAAAAACAATAATATTTGCTTACCCTTTTTTCAGTAGGAGCCTTTGAAGAGGGAATATTTATGTATGTTTAAGCCTGTAGCATGGATGGTTTGCACTGCCATTTTTTGCACCCTACAGTGAGGTCACAAGTATGATGCATTGTTGGTGAAAACATTGATCTGTCCTTGACCTTTTCAAGCCACTGCTTGAAGTGAAAATTCTAAGTTGATGATATGACCTGAGTTGGCGGCCACCTCATCTTTGCCTTCTCAGCCAAAAACTTCTTCCCCTTTCTCTTCTCAGACATGCGTGTTTGGCTATTCCGTTACTTATTTTCAACAGCTGTCTACTTTGCCATAAAAGAAAAATAAATCAAGGCAGCAAACAACATGATAGGAAATTAAAAGAGTATCAGACAATAAAATGCATGCAATTAGACTAAAACAACAATAAACTCGGAATTCAGTATGCTGGTGGGGGAGTGCTGTGATGAGGCTGAGCTTCCTTTCTTAACGTCAACATCAGAAAGCCCCTATCCCAGGCATCCCCAAACTCGGCCCTCCAGATGTTTTGGGACTACAACTCCCACCATCCCTAGCTAACAGGACCAGTGGTCAGGGATGATGGGAATTGTAGTCCCAAAACTTCTGGAGGGCCGAGTTTGGGGATGCCTGCCATATCCTGTGGCTCAACCACAGCATGGAGGAGGAACAGGGCCTTAGAGGATTATCTCAACAATTAAGCTGAGAGCCAACATGACACAGTGCTTAGAGTTTCTAGGCTAAGCCCACAGGGCCGTACAAAGGATCCTGCAGGACCAAACCATAGGGCTATGTAGGCCAGCATCTTCTCTACTGCACCCCCACCCCAGGCACCGGCAAATAGGTCCTCCTTTTTGCTCTTTAAAATATGGCAACCCTACCAGAAGGGTTGAGCAGCACAGCTCAGCTTGCTTCAGGTCATGTTAGATCTGGCACAGGCAAACTCAACCCTCCAGATGTTTTGGGACTACAACTCCCATCACCCCTAGCTAACAGGACCAGTGGTCAGGGATAATGGGAGTTGTAGTCCCAAAACATCTGGAGGGCTGAGTTTGCCTATGCCTGTGTTAGATTATGAGAGACTATAGAAGCTGAATGTCACTTTTGGGTGACCTTTTTAAAATTTGTTTTTGCCTTTTATTGTCTCTCATTTTATGGTCTAGGGCAGGGGTCTGCAACCTTTAAGACAAAAAGAGCCACTTGGACCCGTTTCCGAAGAAAAAACAACTGGGAGCCACAAAACTCATCATTATAAAAATAACTTTTTTGTCACTTTTTTATTATTTCTTTGTTTGACCCCTCAGAATTACTCCTCCTCATAGAAATAAACGTTAAATTAACAAGTTACCTTTTTTTGTGTGTGTGTTCTTCACTCCCCTTCAAAACAGTGACCAGCGTACATGCCCCCTTTCAATGCAGTGACCAGCGTACATGCCCCTTACAATGTAGCGGGCGGGCGGGAAGGTGACGTCGGTTCGGTGCGTGACTAACGCACGCACCGCCCCCATGTGATGTCACAGCCAGTACAGCGCCTGCCACAGTGAGGAGTGTCGGGGCGCACAATGCGCCTCCTCCCTTCGCTAGTATCCGCCCCGGAGCCGCGGCAAAGGTGTAAAAGAGTCATGACTGAATGCAGTTTAAAACTTGCTTCCTAGGTTTGACGCAACAAATCCCTACCAAATGCTGGATGCATCCCACACAGAGCTTATGCAGATGGAAGTTACCATGACCTCAATTTATGAGGCAGCTGATTTGTTTGAAGTCAATGTTCCAGAATACAAACAGCTCAAGCAGTGCCGGAGGGAAGTGCATATTCTTAAAGAACTCTGGGATATGATCTCCATAGTGATCTCTAGCGTGAATGACTGGGAGACTACGAAATGGAGGGATATTAACATTGAAAACATGGAGCTGGAGTGCAAGAAGTTCGCCAAAGACACGCGGAGCCTGGATAAGGAAATGAGGGCCTGGGATGCTTTCTCCGGGTTGGACAACAAAGTGAAAAACATCCTGACATCTCTGAGGGCTGTGTCAGAACTGCAGAATCCGGCCATCCGAGAGAGGCATTGGAACCAGCTGATGCAAGCAACAGGTGTGCAGTTCACCATGGATGCAGACACTACCCTGGCAGACCTGCTTAAACTCAACCTGCATAACTTTGAGGATGAGGTGAGAAGCATAGTGGACAAAGCAGTTAAAGAGATGAGCATGGAGAAGGTTGTGAAAGAGCTGAAGACAACCTGGGCCAGCATGGAATTCCAGTACGAACCTCACCCCCGCACAAATGTCCCCCTGCTGAAATCTGACGAGGAGCTCATTGAGACCCTTGAAGACAACCAAGTCCAGCTGCAGAACCTGATGACATCCAAATACATCGCTTTCTTCTTGGAGGAAGTGTCTTTCTGGCAGAGAAAGTTGTCAACGGCAGACTCCGTCATTTCCATCTGGTTTGAGGTTCAGCGGACTTGGTCTCATTTGGAAAGCATATTCATTGGGTCGGAAGATATCCGGGCACAACTTCCGGAGGTAATAAAAATCCTATCTGCTTTCTACAGGAAAGCGCCGAGGGTGATTCTCCATTCTTTAGGGAGCATTTACCTCAGGGAGGCTGCTGTTCTGGGAGTCCTGCTTATTCAGTTGCATAATTGTTCAAGGTACTCCATGGCACTGGCTCCCAGTACAGATTATGTGAGCTGCAATTACAGAATAGTTCCCTCCCCTCCGTACAGACCCCCAAAAGCATGTGTTGGACTGCTGCTGTTTATTATTTAGGGGAGAGCCCGCCTACAGGCTGGTTTACAAGGGCATCCTGATACTTGTGTCATGGTTGGGGATCTCTAATAAAGAAGTATCAGCACTCCACCCAAGTTCAGTTCCCAGGATTCTTTAGTGGAGGAGTGACTTAACGTGTTACTGTCAGAAGTTTCTGGATTGCGACTCTCATCACCCCTGATTATTGGCCCTGCTGGCTGGGGCTAATGGGCGTCCCATAACATCTGATGGGGCACAGCTTAGCTATCCCTGTGATCCCTGTTTTAGGGGAAGTCAATGTAACGGAAGTGACATAAAGGTAATATAAATAGTGTATTTCACTCCTGCTAATGAAAGGGATGGGAATGAAAAAAGTTGGTATACCATGTTGAATGGTTCTGTAGAAATCTCTTGTGCTAATGAGAAATGACCGGGGCTGAGAGGAGTGATGAGGTATTCAGATATGCTGGGTTATATCCTCCAGTCATGCAGGAAGGCAGAGAATACATAACAAACTTTTGGACCAGCCTTGTGACCCTAAGCTTCTTGCCCTGTCTTTTACAAGGCCCCTCTGCTTCCAGGCCTCCTTTATGCCTCTGCTCTCACCCACCTTGGCCCTCCTGTCCAGAGTGCTCCACAAAGTCAGTGGGGAGAGAGCCATGCCCCCCTTGAAGGCCCCACATAGGGCCCAGAGCCTTTGAATCTCAGAAATCCTCTATTATCTGACCTCGGGCTTCTTCCTCAACCATCAGATCAACTTTCCTAGGGCACTATACTCTACCCAAATTTAAACTGGCTGCACTTAGCTGCCTGGCTACTGAAAGGGGATATATGGAAGCTGAGGGATATATGGAAAGGCAGCCGGACCTTCTGTCTTTCTTGTCTTCCATAGGATTCCAAGCGTTTTGAAGGAATTGATGTTGATTTCAAAGAGCTGGCATATGATGCTGAAAGAACCCCAAATGTAGTGGAAGCAACCAACAAGGCTGGCCTTTATGAGCAACTGGAAGATATCCAAAGCAGGTAGGCAGGACTCGCATGGCAGAAGCTTCTGAAATGCTATTCCCGGTTAGGAATGGATCCTTTAAGTTCCTTTTGCATGTATGTAATGGAAACTCTGGTTTTAGTTAATCATAAATGTTCTACATCTCTTTAAGAGCCATTTTGAGGACATTAAATTGATGAATTACACAGAATTAGCAAAGTTAACAGACAAATTACATGAAAAGGGCAATAGTGACTTTAAAAAAGAATGGGAACCCTTTACAATTTACTTACAGAAACAACAAAAAGAGATGGACTCAATGGCAGGCTTTGAATAAACATTCACAACTTTATTTAAGTAGAATATGATGAAAGATAGCAATAACAGGTATAGTTATTTAACATGCAGAAGATAACAAGTAATGTAATAAACCAGAAAGGGAAGATGAGGGAAGTCAATGGGAGGGTGGGGATTGTAAAATATAAAATTTGGATACTTGTATTTGTAATTTGTTGTAATAAAGAAACTCAATAAAAATGTAAAAAAGAGAGAGCCATTTTGAGGACATTCAAGCTGTTTCACATGTTATATTCTGAAACTGCTCTTAAAATATGCAGTGGCGCTGCCAGAAAGTAATATGTGTGCAACCATCTCAAGCAGTCCACTGTGTGCATATTAAAGGTGCATATGCCAGCCAACAGGGATTGGTTGCGGCTCTGATGTGCACAGGTGGCAGAAAACACGTGTTTGTAACCCATGAAAGCAGTGAAGCTTCTCCAAAAAGTGCCTCCCCTCCCAAAGTTAGCAAGACAAAAGTATGTGCTTCTTCTAAAGGTATCTTTGCTTTTCTTAGTTTTCTGCACTTTTATATATTTTAAGTGTATGCACATTCTTCTGTGCTTGATTTTGCCAGGTTGTCTTTGTGTGAAAAAGCTTTAGCAGAGTATTTGGACACCAAGCGGTTGGCATTTCCTAGGTTTTACTTTATTTCTTCTGCCGACTTACTGGATATTCTTTCGAATGGCACCAACCCGCAGCTGGTAAGACACCTTAGCTTCTTTTCTACCTATGGAAATGGCTTTTGTTTTGGTAGAATGTGCTTGATTCAACTGTTAGGTACTTGCTGTAGAAAGGAGACTGGTTCTATCAGTGCTTAGTTTGTGACCTTGACCATATAAGCCTTCCTTTCGAGAAGCAGCAAGTCTTTGAAACACCACTAGATGGCAGCATCTACATCCTGTACTGGTTTTTATAGAACTCCGTTAAGTATAATCTGTGCATCCTTTTCACAAAAGGAGAGAGGCAAAGGGCTTACCCAGGTGTCAGAATGCTTGCAGATGAAGGCTTTTATTGAGTGCTGGGTGCAAAGATTCAACTGCCTAATACTTGCAAGCCTCACAGGAACTCTGCCGATCTTTCTGATGATTGATGCCAGTCCAGACTGAAGTAGCAGAATCAACATAGCAAAGTCCAAAGCTGAAATTACATTGTGATTCCCTCATCCCCACTTTTTGGGGGTGCCTCTTCCTTGGCATTGCTTTCTCATGCTCCTTTCAGGTGGGGTAGGAAGAGCTTCTGCCTGGTCAAGAATAAGGAATTCACAGATATTGAAGGAGAGCAGAGCAGTTTAAGGTTTTTGTTGTTGTTTAAAGAACCCTCAAGACGTAATGGAGGGGTGGAGGGGTGGGGGGGGGGTGGGGGAAACCTGTGGCCCTTCAGAATGGTTGTTCTCATTTATTTACTTTAAAGGAATCTTTACACAAATACATATATGCAGCATACAGCAATACAAAACATGAAGACGCTAAAGCAGCAAGGAATAGACAAGGATGGTCTTGAGCTGGTTTGTGACTTGTTTGCTATGTGTTAACCTGCAGTTCCATCCAGTTTCGGAGTGGCGTTTTTCTGATTTGATTTTTTTTTTTAAAGGAAGCATCCTTTAAAAACCCAATGCGCTTTTATTGAAGAGGAAACAATAATTTTGAAACAGTTAAAGTACAGGGTAACTTGCAGTGTAAGCTGATTTCACTTATGCGATTGCAACTTTACACGGGCAGCAGAAAAATAAGAGAGTGGGGGAAACCTGTTGTGGAAGGAGCTTTTAAAGCCCTTTGCCTTGCTTATGGGGCTCTGGGACGCTCTCAGAACCCTTCTGTGTACTTCCCTGAGGTGGTCAGGGCAAAGCCTGCTTCATACAGGTAGGGGTGGGGCATGAGTGGGAGAGGTGCTGGTTCCAGGGTGTAATAGGTATGAGTTACTCGTGCGTAAACTGGTGCCTTTCTCGGTTAATTTGCCTTGTTAAACCTTTCTGACTGCACAGCCCCTTCTCATCGTGGCTGCCTCAGTCACTGGCAGAATCCGTCAGTGGGCGTTTCTTGAACCTCTTCCAACATAAAAGTTGTTTGACACCCAGTCTCCTCCTCCTCTCATTGCGCGGGATTCTTCTGCGCAGGGAAGGCGTGGGTAGTGGAGGACCTGGGCTCTCCTCACTGATGTCGAGTGAAGAGTCCTGGAGCCCTCTCTCCACTTCCCCCGTCTGCCTCCCTTTATCCCTGGTGTTGCGCTGATTGGCTTCCCCCTCTACTGAGATGTTTCTCCCCCTGCTGCTGGGTCCTTCGCCAGCATCATCTGGGAGCCTCCCCTTCGCCTCTCGCTCCGATGTCAGTTCCCTGACACAGGGGTTCCTGGCTTTATGCAATTTTGAGTTTATTAGTGGACCTTCAGAACCGAACCCTCACGTAGGCTATGAGTTACCTGTACTTACAGGATGTCCCAAGGGCTGCTTGTCTTCTTCCGTTTTAACAATTTCTAATGGCTCATCACAAAATGCTGTCTCTTCTTGGAGAATTGCACAGAGCAGAAGATTGCTTCTCTCTTTGTATTGATTGTACATATATCCATGAGGTTCATCCAATGACATTTTTGCCCCCTGAAATAGTAATAATAATAATATAATAATAATAACAACAATAACAGTAATAATAATAAATAAATAAAAATACAACACTGTCCCCATGCCCCTTGGCCTTTTCTTCCATGCTTGCTGTGTTTTACTGTGTTTTTACTGATGATGGTGCCTCTGTCCCTGCAGGCTGTGACTCTCCTTCTGCCATATAGAAATATGCAGAACACACATAGTAAAAACCCGTTGGAAGGTATAGGAGGACATACAGGTGGCAAGGAACTCCAATGGTGCTAATCCAGTCACTGCTTCCACTCCTGGCAGATGACCTGCCAGTTACATTTGTGCTGGCCTCTCTGGCTACCCAGTGCAAACAGCCAGAACATATTTGAGAATTCGGAGAACTGAGACTCATGTTTCTTTCAAGTGCTATGAATGTCTCTTCTGCTTCACACAGGCGTGGGGATCTTCTTCAGCCAGAGCACTGCACACTCTAGAGGGCAGCCTTTCAGAGGCTGCATTCCAGTGGCGGATAGGGGCCAGAGGAGAAAAAGTGGGTGTGGCAAGGGATGTGATTCTTACTTTTGTACAGTAGGCTACATGCAAAATTCAAAAGTTTCTATATTCCCCCCACCCAATACACACACATCTTCAGTGTTAATCAAAGCAAATGAGGCACAATCACAGTTTGAGGAAATCATATTCCAGCAGGGAAAAGCACTTAGGGGGAGTGCAGATTGGAACCAGAGGTGTTGTCTCCTTGAAAGAGGGGGTGTAAGTTGAGGAGAGTCCTGAGGGTCGGGTAAAGACCCCTTGCTCTGAGGTTCTCCACCCCTTTAGGCCTTCAAGATGACAATGCAGGACAGAGTCCTAAGTCCATTCCTTGTTTGCCACTGTGGACGAATCCCCTTCTCCCACAAAAACTATATTAAAAAGAAAAAGGAAGGAATTTGGTCTTGTAGCATACCAAGTGAGCCCTATCTGTGTTTGAGTACCACTTGTTTAGTGCTTGTCAAAGTACACCTGGAAAAAGTGTATTGTGATGAGAGAAGAATGGTGGATTGGGTGAAATGTCACCATACTTAACACATTTATACCATCAATATCACAGGCCTACACCGTTTAGAGGTCTGCACCTGTTAAACTGGATTCTAAGCAATTGCAGGCTTTATATAACTAACTGCTTCTGCACACAGAAAAAAGCAAAAAAAGGCATTGATTTCTTCCAGCGCAGAATCCTTCTCAGCTACTTATTGGGCTCAGAACTTCAATTTGATCAATGCCTCGAACACAGCAGAAAACACGGGAAAACACAAAGGAAAATATTGCCTTGAAAAGCTCACTGATATAGGAGGAATTATTTGAGCTGTGTCTGTTATTCCTATTTAAAACGATTTGCTGTAAAATCAAAATAAATGTCAAGTAGAATCAAATATGGATAAACCTGTGGCCTTTCCATTGTTGTCTCTGAGCTCCGTCTGCTGATTCCAGGAGGAGGATTAAATACACAACAATTTTATCTTAGTGGGCCTAGTGTTGGACTCGCAATGATTTAAGTGCAATTGAAAGCTTTAGGGGACAAGTTGGTAGAGAATGAGAATGCTTTATATACAGTTTATCAAATGGAAGGAGGGATGTTTTGTACATAAAAGGAGCTTTCAGGATTGAAGTGAGCTGGTTCTGTAAGCTGCTGAATGCCAATAATGGCTGTTGGGCATTGCACAAAACTTAGGTCTCCAAGGGAAAGAGCATTAACTAAAGACAATGAACAATAAATGTAAGATGTCTTTCTCTTTGACGCAGGGGTCCAATGGTACTATTTTTAAAGGCAGCAGCAAGAGAATGTGGGTTCGTAGATGGTATCCTCCTGTGTCTTCCTAACGGTGGCCCATTATTCTTGGAAGCAATATGGAAAAGTGCTGTGTTCTCTAGCTGCATGGTGCTCAGTCCTAACTGTATACATATATATATTTTGCAGGTCCAGCGACATCTTTCAAAACTCTTTGATAATATGGCCAAGATGAAATTTCAGGTGGATTCAGACCAAAGTTCGACCAAGCTTGGCTTAGGGATGTACAGCAAAGAGGAGGAATATGTTAACTTCAGCGAGCCATGTGACTGCAGTGGACAGGTTAGGGTGATGTCAAGAAACCCATGTTCTTTCTGTGAACAAGGTCTATGCCTGTGGTTTTTGTTCAGACTATAACAGAGCATTTCCTATTTGGCACACTGAATGGGTGCTGTAAACAGGTTGCCTTGTTATGTACCTACTCTGGTTACATGATTCAAGCAAAAATGAAAGTTCAATCAGCCTAAGAGTTCTCTGTACAATTTGAGCCTTTTCTGCATGGATTGAGGTGACATTAGATTCAGTATTACTTACTTACTTTTATATTTGATGCCTTACACCTGAGCACTCACAAGGCAGCTTACAAACAGTGAGCACGGGAAAGCTGAAACAGAAGAACAAAGCAATGCAATTTTAAAACGTATTGTATCCTTCAAAATACCTATAACATTTTGTTACAACAGCTGATGAATTATGCACAACAGAGAATATAACATGTGAGCAACAAAACAGTTACCTTCAAATGCCTTGGGAGTAGGGGAAGGTCTTTATCTGGCACTGAAAATATATTAGTGACAGTGTCAAGTGAGCCTCACTGGAAAGAACATTGTATAGACAGGGGGCCACCACTGAAAAGGCCCTCTCCCACATCATCATGACATCAGCTGATCATTTCTGAGTCTGGGCAGGCTCTTGTCAGAGTGGCGCTATGAATGATTTGGGGGTCTTGAGTGGTATAAGGTTTTATAGGTTAAATTTAATTGAGCTAGGAAACATGTTGGCAGCTGCTGAGGCTGGACCAGGATCGATGGTCATACTATCTGATCTCCATTATTACTCCACTATGGTCATACTGTCTGATCTCCATTATTACTCTGGCCACTGCATTCTGCACTAGCTACAGTTTATAAACAGTCTTTAAAGGTAGCTCTGCATATAACACATAGCAGTAATCTAACCTGGAGGTTAGAAGCCAAGTTTACCTCTGAAGCCAAGTTATCCCTATCCTCATAGGATAGCTGAAGCTGGTAGGGGGCACACCATGCTACTGAGGCTACTGAGGCCAGTGGCAGTAATGGATCCAGGATAGCTCCCAAGCTATGAACCTATTCCTTCAGGGTGGAGTTTTGACCCCATCCAGGACCAGTTGAACATCACTCGTTTGGTCAGAAGACCCACCGACTCAGCATCTAGACTGGGTTTCAGTAAGTTGGCCTTCATCTAGAACGTTATTGTGGTCAGGCACTGGTTCAATGTAACCAAAGCTTCACCTGTAAAAGAAGAAAATGAGAAGCAGAGCTATGTGTCATCAGCATATTATGGCAGTGCACTTCCAAACTCCAGATTACCCCACTCAGCAGTTCCATGTTAGATGTTATGCCAGGGGTCAGCAAACTTACCGCGCCTTGGGCCTGTGTCTCCAGCACCGATTGTGTGGTGGGCCGGAGGGCGGGGAAGCACGTGCCCATATGTGCACACACACGCTATTTCCGGAGCACTTCAGGGTTGGAGGAGCACCGGAAATAGCTCGTGCGCATGTGCACGGGCCTCCTCTGACCCGGATGTGCATCGGAAATAACGCTTGCGCATGCACACAAGCTATTTCTGGTGCTCCTCTGACCCGGAAGTGGGCAGCTGCGCAGCGCAGCGCCGGTAAGAGCGGGCAACGGCAGGGGTTGCCACAGGCCGGATAAACGAGTCCCTCGGGCCTTATCCAGCCCGCAGGCCTTAGTTTGGGGACTCCTGTGTCATGCAGCAAGGAGGAGAAGATATAGACTGTTGTTGAACTCTACACCAGAGAGTCTGCAGGACTGGGTAGTACTATCCAAAACCTCCTAGAGTTGGCCATCCAAGTAGAGCAGAAACCCTGCAAAGCAGTAGCTGCCAACTCCAGAAGAGACCCCTGCCTGAAGCCCTGGAGAGCTGTTGCTAGTCAGTGTTAACAATACTGAACTTACGTGGACTTAATTCTCTGACTTGGTATGAACAGCCTTTATAATCAAGAAAATAGTAGCACCTTCTTAAAAGGAAAGCTTCCTTACTGTTGTTAATAAATATTCCGAAACTTGTTTATGAATATTGTCACTTATATCCTGAACCCAGCACACCGTATATTCATTTACTTGCTCCAGTTAACCACAATTCCATAATACCTTATACATATATGTGTGTGTAATATGGATATAGAGATGTTTATCAAACCTCTTTTCAAATTATGTTACCTCCTTTAACTGACCAGTGAGCAATTCCACGAAAAGCAGACAAACCATCTGATTTTTTAAAATTTAAACCGCGAGAGATGTTCACTCTCCTTTTTTAATTTCGCTGCTTGATAAAAACCTATTTTCTGATAACATATCTTTAGATCTATAAAGTCAATTTCCCTATAACTCTTCACTTATGTAAATACCCTTAATACACATGTATTTTTCGACCGTGATATTGTCTCTTGGTAGAAAAATGCATTTATGTATGAAGTGACCCTGATGTTAATATTATACGGTGAGCATGCAAGAGGAAAGGCTGCTTTTAAAAGTAATTTATTTATAACCCGATTCATCTCGAATGGTTGGGTCTGGTTACAATTTTGTGGGCGGGAAATAAGCATAAAACCCCACTGTAATAGAATAAATAGAATAAAGCAAGAGGTCAACTTCAAGCAGGAAAATAAATCCTGCAAGTTAGCCCTTCTGGCCACCCAAAAGGCAAGTCTTTCAGAAGAAGGAGGACCGCAGCTTAGTAGCAGAACACAGGCCTTGCACCCCAAAGGTCCCAGGCTGAACCCCAGCATCTCCAGGTAGAGCCATCTGAAGCCCTGGAGAGCTACTGCCAGTCAGTGTCAGTCATACTGAGCTGGATGAGCTAGCGTTCCAGACTTTAAAACGTGCTTAGGTTCACGCTTTGGGCACTTTCCAGTGGGAGAGTTTTTATAACGAAGAATGCCCCTCTTTGTATATTGCTGTTTTAAGCATGGCATGAAGATAGAATGGTGGTGAGGTGCTTCTAGGGACAACAGGGGAAAAGACAAGTTGGTTCTTGCCTTGAACAGCAATCCTTTTTTTTGTAGTTTCAGGGAAGGAAGAACCACCACCTCCAGGGTAAGTAACGCTTGAAGGTAATTGCCTCCTGGATTCTTCTTCTCCCCTAGGTGGAGAGCTGGCTGAACCGTGTGTTGGACCACATGCGGGCCACTGTGAGACACGAGATGACAGAGGCTGTGATGGCTTATGAGGAAAAGGCAAGGGAACAGTGGCTTTTTGACTACCCAGCACAGGTACTGCTCTGTTTCCTCTTCAGATGAACAATCCGTGGTGTGTAGGGTGGGCTAAGCATGGTTCTGGGGCAAATCCCATTTTATGCCTTCTTAGCTTGAGTAGCTGTCATTTCTGCTGCACCTGGGACTCAGCTATACAGCTGCAAATATAATGCTTTGAGTGCATTATACATATGTGACACTAGATGGTGAGCTAATGGTGAATTCCTTTTTTTCTTCTTAAGCATTTCACAGCGTTTTTAAAATATATGAGTAGATTCAGCCCTGGTCAGTCTTGCGATAACTGACCGGTGGTAGCCATTCTCTGAACATCAGCAAACAGGGAGTTGCTTGCACAGAATTTGGTTGCAGGTAAAACAAGCAACAGTGACAGAAATGGAAAAGCCCAAAGGCCTGG
Organism: Podarcis bocagei; assembly: GCF_964188305.1. Taxonomy (NCBI): domain Eukaryota; kingdom Metazoa; phylum Chordata; class Lepidosauria; order Squamata; family Lacertidae; genus Podarcis; species Podarcis bocagei. The sequence goes on from NC_138126.1 coordinate 90,870,443, forward strand.
GCAAATTTCACCTGCTGCTGAAATTACAGCAGTATCCTGGTGAGACACACTTCAGAGCAGAGGACATTTCAAAGATGAGGGGCCACCACAGAGAATCTTCTCACAGGTCTTTATCTCATTAGGTGTAGGGACCCTCAGCAAAGGTTCCTTGCAGATTTTAAAACTTGGGAAGGTCAGTATGAGAGGAGGCGTTCTTTTAGTTACAGTGGTACCTCGGGTTAAGTACTTAATTCGTTCCGGAGGTCCATTCTTAACCTGAAACTGTTCTTAACTTTAGCTAATGGGGCCTCCCACTGCCGCCGCACCACCAGAGCACGATTTCTGTTCTCATCCTGAAGCAAAGTTCTTAACCTAAAGCACTATTTCTGGGTTAGCGGAGTCTGTAACCTGAAGTATATGTAACCCGAGGTACCACTGTATTTTGGACCTAGGTCATTTAGGACTTTAAACCCCATAACACCTTCAATTAGGCCCAGAAGATAATAGGCAACTAGTGCATTTTTTCCAGATTTGATGGGCAGTGTTAGAAACTGAGGTATGAAAGCTAGGAGCTAAATGACACCTTAAACACAACGGAATGTCTAGGCACACTTTTTTAATAATCAGAATACAAAGCTGAAAATGAATGAACTGCGGCTGAAATAATATTCATTTTTCATATGGTCTAGTCCTTCCCCTGCGCACCCCCCTAGAATATTCTTAAGAGGGTCTCTTCTCCAGTCTTCAGAGAGTAGCTGGAAGTGGGGAGGCAGAAACAGGTCCTCATTTCCTCCCACTCCGCAGTTTTAATCTGAAATCTTAGGCCAGTACAGCGACCAGAGCTCAGAAACGGCTCACCCTAACAAAATTCCCTATCGCAAAATGTCCCTAGAACAATGGGAGTTTCAAAGCACTATCAGTTCTCTGGGGCATCCGCTTGCACCCTGGCTGTGAAATTCTCATCAGATGCTGCTTCTGGTTGTTAAGCCTTGATTGCTTACCAGAGTTCAGAATTGAAGTGCAGCCTAATGGATCATTGGGAAGTAGGAGTCCTATGGAAGCTTCCTGGAAAAAAAAAAAGGCTTCTGTAGTCTGAAAAGAACATTAGCACATGAGCATTGCTGTGGGGTAAAGCCAGTGGGAGAATGAGGAGCTTGCATATCTCAGATCTTTGCAAACTGGGTGTAAAAGGCAGCGCCTGCCCTGGAAGAAAACGATGGCTAACAGTAAAGCATTAACAGTTGAACTTTTTATAATTTTCCACCCTCTGCAAACACTCGCTCCAGTTTAATAGCTTCTGAGCTGGGTAAGTGCTTTAAGAATTGGGTTGCCAGTGACTAAAGATTATCAGATGGTTTTACAGCTCAGAGGATTTTAGTTTTGCTATAAAAGAAGAAAGAAAATCCATTTTCTCCATATGTAAAAAATAGAAGCTTGGAGGACATGGCTTTGCCTTTTAAAAATATATATATATTGAGTGGTGGTTGTTTTTCCAATATGGAAATCAAAATTTTATTAAGACTTTCAACACTGAAGAAAAATATGGGTGGTATTTTCACCAGTTTTTGTTTTTTTAAGAAGTTAGAAATATTTTTGCTTCGGAACCATTTGCAAAGCTTTATGGCCTAGGTCTTTTGCTTACCCTCATTTATGAAAAAGCACCCCTTCCTGATGATTTATTTTGACTTGCAATATTTGTTAACCCACCGTTTCTATCTTTTGACCTTTAAGTGGCAATAATTCTATATATCACATTTTTATGGCTTCTCATAGATTACCTAATGTAGGTGGCCAGTGGGGATGTTTTCGGGATTGGCAATGTTTAAATCCCAGGTTTTATTCTAGGCCATGACTGCATGATCTTTTGTGGCCATAACCCTGTGGGAAGGTATGGCCTTTGAGGCATCTTTTTACTTCAGGGTAATTGCAATTTATCTTCTTCCTTTGGTGGATTTTTCATTTGATGAGTTGCCATCTCCTGGGAACATTTGCCCATTAAATTGGGAAACACTGGTTAATGCTGGAGAGGGTGTAGTGATGGAAAAAACCAATCTGTCCCAGTTTATGTCTCAGAGAAAATTCCTGAAGTATCTCTGGACTTATTCATCTGTAGCAATTTTATACAATGGCAGAATACAGTACAGTGGTACCTCGGGTTACATACGCTTCAGGTTACATACGCTTCAGGTTACAGATTCCGCTAACTCATAAATATTACCTCGGGTTAAGAACTTTGCTTCAGGATGAGAACAGAAATCGTGCAGTGGCGGTGCAGTGGCAGCAGGAGGCCCCATTAGCTAAAGTGGTACTTCAGGTTACGAACAGTTTCAGGTTAAGAACAGACCTCCAGAACGAATTAAGTTCTTAACCCGAGGTACCACTGTACTCCTGTAGTAAAGCATTGTATCACAAGACGAAATCCTTGTAGCCTTTTCAGGAATTATCCACACATGTATTTTTGGTGTCTCTTTGTTTCCTGATGCAATTTTTTACCACATGTTTCTTCTTCTATGAATGAAAAAAAAAATCATTTTGGGAGGAATTCAGCATTGTGCTAAGAAGATTATTACTATTATTATTTATTGAATTTATATACCACCCTATACACAGAGATCCCTCTGTTAGGGCAAATATTTTGGGTTGCTAGACAGAATAACCCCCCATCTCCTCCCCTACCCCATATGCTGTTCCACAGATTCTCCTGACCCCTCTGACACAATTCCAATGTGGGGGGGGGGCAGAAGGAGAGGGAAGGAAAACTCTGTTGCTGAAGCAGAAGCCCCTCCACAGGGCTTCCATTGACGGCACTCATTAGCTGAATCCCACCCCTTAGACTCTTTGTGGCCTAGAAATCCACCCTTTATTTCTGACTTTGCAAGGTATTCAGAGTTTCTTTCTCTTTCCGAGGTGGCACTCACCTGTACTCAGATTTGGTGGACCACAGAGGTTGGGATTGCCTTTGCCAGGCTGGAAGAAGGCTATGAGAATGCCATGAAGGAGTACTACAAGAAGCAAGTGACCCAGCTGAACACCCTCATCACCATGCTCATAGGGCATCTCTCAAAGGGTGACAGGCAGAAGATCATGACCATCTGCACCATTGATGTGCATGCTCGAGATGTGGTGGCCAAGATGATCGCTCAGAAGGTTTGTCACACAACACAAACAGCCGGATCTTTTCCATACTGTTTTTCTCAGGATTACTGAGAAGGGAGCTTGTGCATTGCTAGGGAAGACGAGTAGTTGGCTAAACCAGCACTGGGATTACTTTGAAGCCGTGCTGTCATTGCTGTTTGCCCTTTTTACATCCTAACTCAGGGTTCCTCAGGCCAGCTTTCTCAAAGTTAGGATGGTAATATGCTGAATTCATCCTGGGATATAGGAGGGAATGTTTGGTTCTTGTTCCAGGTGAGAGCTGGGGTGTGAGTCACGCCTAGTTTTTGATTTGGGTCTTTGAGGTGGGTCAATGGCGTTATGTGTCTTAGCTAAGGTAGTGTGGATATGGGATTGGTGGTGGCAGGTAAGAGTGGGCAAAAATATAAAGGTGGGAGGAAGGCAAGTTAAATCAAAGCCCTTGCCCACTCTGCTTTAGCTGCTGTATTTCAGAATCTGGGGACACTGGTCAATTGGCCCCCTGGCCTGGTCATGTAGTTGCTAAATGCCAGGTCTGTCCATAATACATCATTGATCATCCATTATTTGATTGTGTATGATGGAGCACACTTGTCATGCATAACTTCAACCTTGGCAGATGCGCTGGGAAGCTTATGCTGACCCAGCAGGTGCTCAGTGCAGCACCATTCCAGGTCAGAGGGGGAGGGAGGAGGTGTTACAGTCATCCAGAAGAATTTCATCGTCCTTACCAGGATACCAACTGGCAATGTGTGTGGGTTTGAGGGGTTGTTTGTGAATGTTTGGCCAAAGAGACAGCACAGGGATGTCGCTAATGTACCATCTACCCCACTGCTCTGCAACCTCCCTGGCCGAGCTGGTGAATGAAGTCTTGCATGTGGTGTTGGAAAACCCTACCACAGTGGATTTTTTTTAGGGGGGGGGGACTTCAGTATCTATGCTGAAGCTGCCTCAAATGGACCAGCTTGGGACGTCATAGTCTCCATGAAAACCATGGGGCTCTCTCAGTATGTTAATGTTCCAATCCGTGTAGCTGGGCATGCCCATGATCTGGTCTTTGCCATAGAATGGATTGCTAATGCTCCATTGATTGGAGAGCCCACCATTCCCTGGAGAAGTTTGCCCTGAATGTAGCTACTCCACTTGCAGGGATGGGGGACCTACTGTGTTGCTCTGGGGAATTTTCTACCCGACCTGACTGGCACTCCTGTCAAGGCACTTGCCTCACTGTGGAATGGTGAGATGTGTGATGTCATTGCCCCCAAGTACACTCACGATCGCTGTGGAGCATGTAGATCACCTTGGTATTCCAGCTGTACCATTTGCCCCTCCATAAGCTGTTTTATGTTGATTTTCTTCTCTGCTCTTGAAGGTGGACAATGCACAGGTGTTTCTTTGGCTGTCTCAACTCCGACACAGGTGGGAAGATGAGGAGAAGCACTGTTATGCGAACATTTGTGACGCACAGTTTCTATATTCCTATGAATACCTTGGGAACACACCCCGCCTGGTCATCACTCCTCTGACAGACAGGTAGGTATCTGGAAGGGCTCAGACAAGGGAGCTTTGGTTTGGCAGCTTGTTGCAGAATCTGTTCTCCTCACCCTCCCATTTTGTTTTTGCAGAAATTTGCTATTTCTGATGTGCAATTCACAAAGCCTTGATGGTTTTGCAGCTCCAGGCTTTTTTTTTTATTAAAGAATTTGGTTTTTTTTAAGGACAGGGTTTTTAATAGTGCTCTGCTGTTTTTGCTGTTTTTATTATCTACATTTCAATATATTTGTTTTCATATTGTTTTGATTTCTGTTACAGTTTAATTGTTTTTTAAAATGATTATCTTTTATATGTTTTTAGGCTTTTTGTGTGTTTTTCCTGTCTTGTTTTAATTTGTGTAAGTTGCTTTGAGTTCCAATATGGGAAGAAGGCAGGATGATGATGATGATAATAATGATAATGATATTTTCCTTCCTGTTTGAAGATGCTACATCACCCTCACCCAGTCCTTGCACCTAACCATGAGTGGGGCTCCTGCAGGGCCAGCTGGCACTGGGAAAACAGAAACTACCAAGGATCTTGGGCGAGCTCTTGGCATTATGGTGTATGTTTTCAACTGTTCAGAGCAAATGGACTACAAGGTAACTTTTAAGAAACTGTCAAGAATAATAGCATACTAGTAAGATTCTATGTAGAGAGAAAACTCAACTAAATGCTGGTTCATTAGGGAAGTTTCTCTTCAAAGGTATGGTGAAGACTAGAAATCCAAAACTCTGCAGAAAGCTAAACACATATAATTACTGCTACACATTTTTGTTTGTTTGGAGAAACTGCATTTATAGTTAGTTCTGACATATTTTCATTCCACTTTCTTTGGGGTGCAGTCCCACTGGGAAGTTTTTTTCTGCACAATCTGCATTGATTTGAATGGGATTTGCATAAAAACAGAGTAGTGCTGTGGTGAAGCATGATCGCACTCAAGCTTTGCAGTTTTCCCCAGGGCAGATTTATTCTCCTTGTTCACTTCTGTTCCATTTCCCAAAAGCTTACTATTTTCCCTCTTGTGGGAAAATCAGCTGTGGGGCTGTATCCAGTACTTTGCTTTAAAGAACAAAGTTCCCAAAATATTTGAAACACTTTCAGGATCCATCCGCAGAGTTGTGGCATTCTGAGGGGATTGCCTCAGCATCTGACCTGGAAATGAAACTGCCTTAACTACTACAGTGGTACCTCAGGTTAAGTACTTAATTCGTTCTGGAGGTCCGTACTTAACCTGAAACTGTTCTTAACCTGAAACACCACTTTAGCTAATGGGGCCTCCTGCTGCCTCCCTCTGCCACCTGTTCTCATCCTGAAGCAAAGTTCTTAACCTGAAGCACTATTTCTGGGTCAGCGGAGTCTGTAACCTGAAGTGTATGTAACCTGAAGCGTATGTAACCTGAGGTACCACTGTATTGCTATATTGTGGCCAACAGACAATGCTAGACTTGAGTGCACCTACCTTCAATGCAGTCAGCATTGTGTGTTTGCAGCAGCACAGCAAAAAGTAGGTGGGGCTGTTTCACTTTCAAGTCAGGTGCTGAGACAACAGCCTCACAAAGTCACAGTTTCATAGGTATGCGGCATCCTGTTTTGAAATCAAAGCTTAAGAAACATTTCATTAAACTAGAGCAGGGGTGAAGAACATCTCTTCCCCCTTGCCTCTGCCTCTGCCGCTACTGCTAATCCACAATGTCCATCTTTCCTGACTACTGACAGTGCTTTCTGGGACTTATGCGAGTTGTAGTCCAACCATCTCTGGAGGACTGCAGGTTCCCCAGCCCTTGTCTAAATGGCCCTTCATTGCTTCTCATTGATCTAAGTAAGCAACCCTAGAATTATTCCTTCATCTATTTGAGCTCGGAGTGCTGTCAGCCAGTACCAATCATCTTTAAATGGGTGGTTTGCATATAGGTAATAAAACTGTACAATTGAGAAACTCATCCAAGTTCATCATTGCTGTTATTAGCTTCCCCCTTCCGTTCCCTTGCTCTTTAGAAAGTGCCTACAGAACAAATTGCTCATGAGACTGGAAATAGGTTGTATACACATTTCACTGAAACAAAATAGGTGGGTAATTTTGCTGTCCTTTCCCCTTTTTTGTTGCAGTCCTGTGGGAACATTTACAAAGGCCTTTCCCAGACTGGTGCTTGGGGCTGTTTTGATGAATTTAACAGAATTTCTGTTGAAGTCTTGTCAGTGGTGGCTGTACAGGTAAGTAATAAGTAGGAAAGAAGTGTAAGGCAGGGATGTGAGAGCTTGGCTGCATTTGGATGTCACACAAAACTATGGTTTGGTGAGACATGAATGAGCCTAACCTCCTCCCGGGCTCTCCTCTCTTCCCTCTTGCATGGCCTTCTGTTTCTGCTTTCAATTAATCATGGTTTATTGCTGTGTCCAGACTGACAAACTGTGGGCAACGTTAACTATGGTTCATTTAAAATAAGCCGACTTCAAACTACGGTTTCTGAAGCAGGCTTGTTAAAACTGACCATAGTAAATCTTAACCACAGTTGCAGTCCAAATAATGTGTCATGCTGTGGGTAAAGAAAAGTGGAAGCAAGGGCTTTCAAGCCATTCCTCCTCTTGGCTGCATGGAAAGGAGAGAGTGTGCGCAAGCCTAGAAGGAGGCAAGGCTCCTTTATGTCTTGCTAAACCATATTTTAATGTGATGCCCAGAAATGGTCACTGTTTTATGTTATTCATTCTATTTCCACCTTTCCACTGATTAGTCTTCAAGAGAGCTAACGATAAAAACAGATTAACAATAAAATACAAACACAATCCAGTGGAAAAGGACAACAATGACAAGAGCAGAAAAGCAAGTAACCATCAAAGGCTGGAGAGGACGATGTGGTCTGAAACTGGCATCTAAAACATAAGAGTTAATGTCAAGTTAATCTTTCTTGGGAGGGTATTCCATGAATGGGGCAACACCTCAGAAAAAGCCCTATGCCTGGTTGCCACTTACCAAATTTCTTCAAGATAGGGTTACCTGGATCCAGAAGAAGTGGGGGGAGGCTTGGTTTACTGGTTTTAATATTGCTTTTAACGTACTGTGGTTGTATTATTTGGAAATGCAGTTCGGTCCCATTATAAGCATAATTCCTCTTTTATTTTTGTTGAGTTCCAGTGCTTGACAGCTGTTGGGTGAGGTGGGAATTCTGTATATCAGCTTTGCCTGGTTCCAGGTGCAGAAGTGGTGTCATAAATGGACTAAGAACGTGGAAGCTGTAGGGTACTGAGAGGAACAGTAGCTGAGGGGCATTTGATCTTGCTGTAGGGATACTCAGTAGAAATAGAGAACATCATGCTTCTATGGCAGTTGTACCATAGCTATATGCCTCTCCTCCTTTCTGGTTTAGGCAGTGTTATTTGGCAAAGGTATGTACAGTTGTGAAGTGCTGTGTACAGAAGCGCTCTGTGAAAATATGAGGCCTGTGCATTTTAAGTGCTGTGTGTGTAAAAAGCCCACGTAGTGATCATTCGACACTGTTGAGCTTGTTAATGTGCACTGCCCAGGAAAAGATACAAAAGGGTATTATCTGATTAAAGGAGAAACGGTATCCTCAGATAAGAAGGCCCATTAGTTAGACTACTGAAATAAAATAAGCAGAGCCACTGTAAAGTTATCATCATAGTTTTAAATACAATTTGGAATGTTAATGTGATGGTGGGGAAAGCCCTAATCAGATGCTTGTCTTGTCAAGTGTTGAGTGTCTTGTCAAGTGTTGGTTGTGTTTGAAGACAGCCTGTTAATACAGAGATTATCTTGAGCCAGTAAACATGGCGTTGATGATCTGTTTTTCCTCTCAGAAAGCAGCACAACAGGAAAAACATTCTTGACATTAAGCCCTCCAAAGAATAATAGTCAAGACGATGAATCTGTGCTTCAGAGGTGCAAGCCACACAGCAGAACAAAGCAGGCCATAAAGTTAGCAAGTCATGTATGTTGTAGTAGATGTGCTAGTCTTGCTATTAAACATTCAAGGCAGCCACTCGCAAAATCTCACTTAACTTCCAGGTCAATTAAAATTCTACCTTGGATAGCTTAGCATGTATAGATATTGCATTGTTGGCCCAAAGCAGTGGGTGTTCTGTTTTAATTAGCTCTTAGCCTTGAATATATTCCTATGATGTTGGCTATGCAGAGCCATCACACAGGGGGATAAATGTATGCTATAGACATTTTTCCATGGCATGAAGGGTTTTCATTTCTTTTATCCCAGTATCAATGAATCTATATAGCTGCTCCTGCCTTGGCTGGTTTGGAATAGTCCTGGTTTGCAAGGTGATGATATGTCACAGGCTTCCTCATTCCTGCTTCCATGACCCACCCTAAATTTTGTTCCTGGATTGCATGGGAACAGCTCACATTAACAGTCAGGTTCTGTCAATAGTAGGCAGGGGTCTTTCTGGCCTAAATTTAATGTTCATGCAACCTTACATGTGGCATGGAAAAAAAGAGGGTGGAGAGAAATTATTCACCCCACTCTGCCCCATTATAACACTACAACTGGGGGCCACCTGATGAAGTTGGCTGTAGTTTCAGGACAGACAAAATAAAGTATTTCTTCACCTAAAAGCATAATTCATTTATGGACTTTACTGATGCAAGAGGTGGAGATGGCCACTGACTGAGATGGCTTTAAAAGAGAATGAGATGAATTCATGAAGGGTAGGTCATCAATTGCTCATTAACCTTGGAATCAAGTGGAAAATCTTCTTCAGAGGCAATGTGCCTCTGGATACCAGGTGCTGGGGACAAAAAATTAGGGAGGGCTGCTGCTCTTGTGCCCTTCTTCTGGGCTTCCTGGATGCAGTTAGTTAGCCACTGTCTGAAACAGGATTGGAGGAGCCCTAATGGTTTGGCGCAGAAGGGGTCATCTTTCATAGGGGATAAAATTTACACTGACAGAGCCATGGAGCAGCCTTTCCCCCCTTCTTTTTTTTTGGGGGGGAAAGGGAGTACAGAGGCTCATAAAGATACAGTTTGCTCATAATGTGGCAGCAGTTTTAACAGCAATCACTTAAAAAAGATGATGCAGCCCTCTCAACCCACAGAAGACATCTTCTTGCTTAGATATGCTGCAGTGTAGATAAGTGCTCGATTCTAGTATGTACCATAATATCACATAACTTTTTTAGCACACGTTTTATTAAGCACGCTTTATAAAAAATCCATGGAGCTGGAGAGTGAAAAGCCCCACCTTCTTCCATTTTCAGGTGAAAAGCATACAGGATGCCATAAGGGACAAAAAGCAGAATTTTAATTTCCTCGGTGAAGACATTAAACTAGTTCCTTCTGTTGGGATTTTCATCACCATGAATCCAGGCTATGCCGGTCGTACGGAGCTGCCTGAGAATTTGAAAGCTCTTTTCAGGTAAGATATGGATCACGTTCCTTTTAGCTTTCGACATTTTAGTATGTTAAAACATTTGCCTCATTCTTTCCTGCAAGAGTGTTTTGTGGTGAGTAGCTGTTGTTCCCATTTTATGGACCGTCAACTGAGGTTTTCAGTATACAATCTGGCAGCTTGTCATTGCACTGGAAATTGTACCTGGGACGCCCTGCTCCATACCCAACACTATTCATCATGATATCTCCCTTTGTCATGTGTATTTTATTCTACTTTGGCAAGGGCAAATGAACCAGACACAGTATTTTCCCTCCAAGGTGTAGCCCAGTGCTTAGTCTTCTGGTTTATGAGTGAAAGTGACCAGTCTGGGCTGCTCTGGAATACGCAGGCTATATAAGGATATAATATCATTCCGAGCCTTTCATCCAGGTCCTGACTATGCAAGCACATAAGGCTCTTGCTTCTCTATGTAAATTCCAGGAAACACCTGTGTGAGTCGCATAGTATCTCTGAAGTTGTGCTTATGGAGCTGGTGGAGATAGGAAGTCATAGTATTTTGAATGTGATCACTATAAGTGGGGCCTGGGACAAAATGGTTCACTGAGTGCTCCTGTTCAGGATCCTCAGTTCCATGCCTAGACAGCCCACAACATTTTGCTGCCTTAGGTGGAGCAGCAAATGCCCCCTCCCAAGGTCAAGGTGCACTTTATCTATGGCCAGCAGAGTTACTTTGGTCCCTAAGGCAGAAAATCCCACAACCAGCTCTTTGGCTGGCTGGCTGGCTGGCTGACTGACTGGATGATGATAAGTATAATGAATAAGTACCGTAACTAATTAATGTGCCCCTAGATTGTGATGGAGGGTCAGGTGTGTGTGTGTGTGTGTGTGTGTGTGTGTGTGTGTGTGGATAGCTCAGTTGGTTAGAGTGTGGGGCTGACAATGCCAAGGTTGCAGGTTCGGCAGTATGAGACACCTGTATATTCCTTCATTGCAGGGGGTTGGACTTGGTGATCCTCAGGGTTCCTTCCAGCTCCATAATTCTATGATTCTATGCATGTGACTTTTGTATGGCTGAAATGCAGTCCTCTTACACAAAAGCAGAACTCTTCATCTGTTGCTTTGCCTGAGGCCCTTGGGGCAAAAATAAAACACCCCCCACCCAATGTCTGGATTAGGACAGTCTTGTGCTAGATGGACAAATGGCCTGACCTTGTATAAGGCACCTTCCTGCGTGGCTTGGTTATGTACACTGAGTTTCTATCCTAGGCCCTGTGCAATGGTTGTGCCAGACTTTGAGCTGATCTGTGAAATTATGCTGGTGGCAGAAGGATTCATAGAGGCCCGGCTGTTAGCTAGGAAGTTCATCACCCTTTACCAGTTATGCAAAGAACTGTTGTCAAAACAGGTAAGTTGCATTTCATTAGCTGTTCTCTATCATCCGATATCACACGGTATTGCCATGTTCTACTTTTGTGAACATCTCCATGATGCATCTCATGAACATCTACATTTTTCTTCCTTTTTCACAATCAAATATACATTTGTGAACTGCTGCTCTCCATTATTATTTGGCTTCTGCCTGGGATTACATTCCCATGCTAAATGCATGGGATGTGTGGTGATGGGCTAGTGTGAGTCCTGGTGTTCCTAGACCTGGGATCTTCTACTTACCTCACTGGTCCTCATGATTTCTGGGTCAGGCCCCTTGGGTTTCCACCTCCTCACTTCACTTCTTCCACCTGACTGTTTCTGTATTGACTGCTTATTGCCTAGGGAGGCTGTACTTTCAAGTCATTCCAGCACGAAGCTGAGGATCAGAGTTAGAGGAAAGTTAATTTGTGTTCCTTTGATAACATGCTGATATCTGCAGGTACACTTCCAGTGTTTGATGTGTAGTCCAAGTAAAAAATACATTGTCCCCTCCTCTCTCTCATTAGGATCACTATGACTGGGGCTTACGTGCAATTAAGTCAGTCCTGGTTGTTGCTGGATCTCTCAAGAGAGGAGACCCAGACCGCCCTGAAGACCAGGTGCTGATGCGCTCTCTTCGGGACTTCAACATCCCTAAGATTGTGACGGATGACATGCCAGTATTCATGGGTCTGATTGGGGACCTCTTTCCTGCTTTGGATGTTCCAAGAAAGCGAGATCTCAGTTTCGAATCTTTTGTCAAGCAAGCTGTGCTGGAACTCAAGCTGCAGCCAGAGGACAACTTTGTGCTCAAAGTAAGGTTGCGGCTTTCATCTACCCAAGCTTTAGGCTTCAGGAGTCCTCTGGGATCTTCTTTACTTAACTTTGTTCCAAATCTGCAATTCTGTGCTTCTGTGAAACAGTCTTCTCTGTCTCCTGTAAAAAGGAACTTAGCTAAGGGTGTGTGTGCATGAAGGCATCCCTGGTGCATTTTTGTTGCATGTTCGGGTTTTTCACTTGTCACCTCCTTTGCATGTGTGGGGTACCTTTGGTCCCCCCCAAATGTTGCTGAACTACAACTTCCATCATCCCTGGCCACTGGCTATGCTTGCTGGGGCTGATGGCAGCTGTAGTTCAGCATCATCTGGAGGACCTTAGGTTTCCCACACCTGTTTTATCATTTGTTGCCTGTTTCCTGTTCTTGGTTTGTGGCCATTCACACATCACATTGCAAGGGACCTTTCTTTTTCTTCTGAAGATGACTGCTTTTGCAGGCCTTGAGAACCATATACATTGTTCTGAATTTACATTATGGGAGCAGCCTGGCATGGTTAGTAAAATGGGATGTGGGTACTTTTTTCCACAATGCGGTGGTTTTATCTTGTTGGCTTTTTTGTATGTAGGTGGTGCAGCTGGAAGAACTCCTGGCAGTTCGGCACTCTGTCTTTGTGGTGGGAAATGCAGGTACAGGCAAGTCACAGGTGCTGAAATCTCTCAACAAGACCTATCACATCATGAAGCGGCGGCCTGTTTGGATGGACCTCAATCCAAAGGCGGTTACCAATGATGAACTCTTTGGCATCATTAACCCTGCTACAAGAGAGTGGAAGGATGGTAAGGGTGTTCTCACATCTTCAAAACCTAGGAAGAGAGACATTTTTCTTGCTACTTGCAATAAATTAAAAATAAAAAAATCCAAAAAATTAATCCAGAATGTGTGCTCTGAGAGTTCATTGCAGGTATGAGATTTTTCTCATCACATTAGAACTTTTCCAGCGTTTTCTCTCGCATGTCTCTAGCGCTTTCTGTTTTCATAGATGAGGCTTTCATGAAAAGTAATAACTCGTGTTTCTCTCTAGTGTGCTGTGCAGTACGGCTGCTATTGTTCTTGCGTACTTTTCTCATCTGAACTTTCTTGCAGACTTCTCCAGAGGCACTTTTGTTTTCTTAATTTCCTTGTATTTCATAAGCACCCCCCCCCCGCATATTACTCAACTTTTTTGCAAGAAAAAGATCTTTGGATATGTAATCTTTGGAATGCATTGTATGGTTCCACACTTTCAGTGCCTGCCCCCTGAAATGTAACTATTGCAAGAAGGTGGCCTTTGTGACCTGGAAAGAAGGCAAGGCATGTTTTTTTTAAAATCTAATTTGAGGTGCCAGGGAGAGAGAGAGAACACAGCAGCCTGCGACCTTACCAGGGTATGTTTCCCAGTCCTCTTTCATGGAAGTTGGTCTTGCTTCTGTGCTTCTGTTCAGTTATGGAGTTCCTTGGCCACCCCATAATATCTAAATGGAAATGGCCTTTCCAGAGCTTCCTTGTCTCTTTTCTACTCTCTGAGACATGTGAACTTTGACTTGCTGACGTGCCAGTTCCCTCCCAGGCTTCCTATATAGAGGTTTGGGGCTTCCCCAGCCCCATTTCACTGTTCTTACCCACTGTGTGTGTGTAAGCAGGATAGAATGAACCTTGCGTAATATCTTTGCCCTGGTTCTAACACCCTATTTTCTTTGTGGGATTGTCAAACTCCAGGACCATCTATGGTGCATCAAGACCTTCTGGAGTCTCTGCAAGTCTAATCTTCCTCTGTCTGTCCCTCCCCTCCACCCCCTAATATCAAGAGATACTGGATGTTACCGTATTTTTCACCCTATAAGACACACTTTTTCCCCTCCAAAAATGAAGGGGAAATGTGGGTGCGTCCTATGGGGCGAATGCAGACTTTCGCTGAAGCCTGGAGAGCGAGAGCGGTAGGTGCGCACCGACCCCTCTCGCTCTCCAGGCTTCGCGGACCTCTCCTCAAGCAGCGGGAACGTTCCCGCTGCTTGGGGAGAGTTGCCGGCATCCAGAAGCCTGCGCGCGCTGATCTCAGCGCGTCCAGGCTTCGCGGATCTCTCCCCAAGCAGCGGGAACGTTCCCGCTGCTTGGGGAGAGTTGCCGGCATCCCGAAGCCTGCGCGCGCTGATCTCAGCGCGTCCAGGCTTCACGGATCTCTCCCCAAGCAGCGGGAATGTTCCCGCTGCTTGGGGAGAGTTGCCGGCATCCGGAAGCCTGCGCGCACTGATCTCAGCGCGTCCAGGCTTCGCGGATCTCTCCCCAAGCAGTGGGAACGTTCCCGCTGCTTGGGGAGAGTTGCCGGCATCCCGAAGCCTGCGTGCGCTGATCTCAGCGCGTCCAGGCTTCGCGGATCTCTCCCCAAGCAGCGGGAACGTTCCCGCTGCTTGGGGAGAGTTGCCGGCATCCGGAAGCCTGCGCGCGCTGAACTCAGCGCGTCCAGGCTTCGCGGATCTCTCCCCAAGCAGCGGGAACGTTCCCGCTGCTTGGGGAGAGTTGCCGGCATCCCGAAGCCTGCGCACGCTGATCTCAGCGCGTCCAGGCTTCGCGGATCTCTCCCCAAGCAGCGGGAACGTTCCCGCTGCTTGGGGAGAGTTGCCGGCATCCCGAAGCCTGCGCGCACTGATCTCAGCGCGTCCAGGCTTCGCGGATCTCTCCCCAAGCAGCGGGAACGTTCCCGCTGCTTGGGGAGAGTTGCCGGCATCCGGAAGCCTGCGCGCGCTGATCTCAGTGCGTCCAGGCTTCGCGGATCTCTCCCCAAGCAGCGGGAACGTTCCCGCTGCTTGGGGAGAGTTGCCGGCATCCCGAAGCCTGCGTGCGCTGATCTCAGCGCGTCCAGGCTTCGCGGATCTCTCCTCAAGCAGCGGGAGCCACCGCTGGGCTCCCACGGCTTGCAAAGAGCTGCCTGTTTGGGGGCTGGGGTCGGGGGAAGCTCGGGCTGCCCCAGCCCCGCGCCTGGGGGGGAAATAATTTTTCCCCCTTTATTTCCCCCCCAAAAACTAGGTGCGTCTTATGGGACGGTGCGTCCTATAAGGCGAAAAATACGGTATATCTTTTCAGCACTATATAACCATGCCATTGTTCTCAGCGACAGACTTACTAGTATAGGCGAAAGCTTTGTTATCTTCTTGGGTTTGCCAGCTGGCATCCCTGATGTGTCTTATAATTTTAACAAGTGTGAGTGAAAAGCAGCTCAGGAGCATGACTGACTGAGAGCTGGGGTGTGGCTCAGATTTTCAACTGTGGATTATGAGAATATATATACTATTGTGTTACATTCACTCCCTTGATTAGCAATGAAAATATTGAGGAATCTTCCTCATACTCATAAAAGGCAGTTGGGTTATCTTGGAAATGCAAAATATTTGCAAGATACTCTGAAACAAGAAATTTGCTATGGTGCTGAACTACTTAATATGTGGACCTGGAGACATGGAAATATGTTTAACATTGCATGGTATACTTGCTTTTACATTGCAGTATGAGAGCAGAGTGTAGGGCAGAACCAAGTACATGCTAAATTTGTAACTTTTTGCTAGTACCTAACTGTTTAAAACAGAGGTACTACAAATCCCATAATCTTTGATCACTTGCCATACTGGCCAGGACTGGTGGGCATAGTTCATTTACATCTGGACGGACGCACCTTAGCTTCCTTTGGTTTGTACCTGCATTTATAAGGGAAATTTCAGGGAAATTATATTGGACAAATAGGAAAAAGGCAGCCCACTGTATACTGTCATCTAAACTTCTGAAACTTTTGCTGTGGTTATGTTCTTTCTTTGAAGATGGTGTCATCTTGAGAGGGAGAACAGCAAAGTCATAGTCAAATGCTTTTCATAATCACAGTTCTTCTTCCCCTTTTCGTTCTGAATGGGCTGCCGAGATTTTTTGTTGTTGCTGTTGCTTCTTCTTCTCTGTCCTTAACCGTTCTCAGCAGTATTAAGTGGTCTGGGATTATTTTCAATGAGATTATTTGATCACGCTTATGCATTATCTCCTGAAGGAGATTCTATTCATACCCTGTTGTTTTTGTAATTATCAAATTTAACTAACTGCATCTAGATTTCGCTTTGCTTGTTTGAATGCAAGCTGAATTAACGACAGCGACAAAAACACTCGTACGTTTTTAAAGGGAGCGTGCAGAGTCCTCTGAGAATCCCAATCAGTGCCTGTGATCTCTTTAGGATTGTTCTCATCAATTATGCGAGACCTAGCTAATATTACACATGACGGCCCCAAATGGATTGTGCTGGATGGTGATATTGATCCGATGTGGATTGAGTCTCTTAATACTGTCATGGATGATAATAAGGTAAGACACAAGTTTGAGGGCAACAACTGTTCTCGGGTACATAGAATAACCTGTCCTTTGCCAAAAGGCACACGGATGTAAAGCATAGGACCAAACTTTCACAACTCTTTTTGTTTCAAGAATCTGAGGGTGGGAACCCTGCAATTTCAGGAACAGAAAAACAAACAAACCTATATCCAGAAAATGTTACCGCTTGGTATTTGTGCAGTCCCCACATATGGTTCCTGCACCTAGTTGAATGCAGTTTGGGAAGATTGTCCAGGGTAGAGACTTGGTGGGTGCCCTACGCCTTTTGTGAGTTGTCAAAAGATTGTTTCCAGAAACTGAAAGGATCTTTAATGCAGAATGCACACTTTCTTCCTGGGATGTTGGTAGGAGCAGAAGCAACAACCAAGCCCCCTATTGTTTTTTGACATAGTATCAACAGGGTTTTATGTAAGTGGAGTTATTCTCATGCTTTAAATAAATGAGCAGTCGGGAAAAAACTAGAGGAAACCTTTGCAATTCCATATAAAGAGTTTTGGTGTTTCATGAAAGGTACTGTCCTGGGTTGCATACAATCAGTATGCTTCTGAGAAGTCTCTGCAGATCACAGTTCTCTTTGTGTTCCCAACCTGACTGGATCTATCCTTTTGCAGGTGCTGACACTAGCAAGCAATGAAAGGATTCCTCTCAATCCCACCATGAGGCTGCTGTTCGAAATCAGTCACCTGCGGACTGCCACTCCTGCCACTGTCTCTAGAGCAGGTAGGTGGCAAGGGAGAGGAAGAGGGTGGCATTTCATTTTGGCATGGTAGAAAGTGAATGGGGGTTAGCTTTGGCCTAAGATTCATGAAGGGAGCCAGGGTAGCCAACCAGCTGCCTTCCAGATGCTTTGGACTGCAATCCTCCTCAGCCCCAGCTAGCATGGCCTCAATGCTAGTGATGGCAGACACCTTGTCCAAGGACCCAGTTGCTGCTGTCGCTGCATAATCATACCAGATTATTATCTTTCAACTACCTATAACTTACGTTATGTACTGAAGTTCTCACCCTGGGCCAGCAGGAGGATACTGTAGATAGTTATGCAAATAAGGGATCGAAAGTGACGTTCAGTGATTGGATAGTTTTAGAAAATTGTTACAGTTACATTGTACTGGAGCTCTATATAAGCACGCTGACTGAACCCTTCAGTTCAGTTCTGTCCTGGTCTGTGAGTAAACAAGAGCTGCTTGAAGAATCGCTGTGTCGTCTGATATGTTCACCCACAACTTAACAACTTAGATGTGGAAAAACTGAGTAACTCTCTTGTTGACTTCTGATATTTCACATTCCCAGGGATCCTTTACATCAATCCAGCTGATCTGGGCTGGAATCCTCCCGTGAGTAGCTGGATTGACAGACGAGAAATCCAGTCAGAGCGAGCTAACCTGACCATTTTGTTTGACAAGTATCTGCCAATTTGTCTGGACACTCTTAGAACCAGGTACGGTCGAGCACACTGAACAATTCACACAGGTTTGCTTACCCTATGTGAATTTATGACCATTTGTCCTAAGTACTACATGTTAGCTTCCCCAACTGGTTTCTTGTTTTGTATTAAAATAAGTTCAGCATCGTACCTATGGGACTTGAGAGCTTCTTCCAGTCACAGAAGATGAATGCAGAATGGCTGCCTTCAAAGGATGTTTCTTTGTATCATATAAGCTGCTCTAAGGCTTTTGTGGAGGAAGAGCAGAGTACAAGTGTCATAAGTAAATAATATTTTGCCATTAGGTGTGTCCCTAAGGTTGTTTGCTGTGTAGAGGCACTACAGTGACACCTAGTACAGTTAAACCTTGGTTCTTGAACAGCTCCATTTTTGAACGTTTTGGCTCCCGAACGCCGAAAATCCGAAGTAAATGCTCCAGTTTTTGAATGTTTTTTGGAACCCAAATGTCTGACGTGGCTTCCGCTTGAGTGCAAGAAGCTCTTGCAACCAATTGGAAGCTGTGCTTTGGTTGTTGAACATTTCGGAAGTCGAACGGTCTTTCGGAACAGTTACGTTTGACAACCGAGGTTTAACTGTAACAGAAAAAAATCTTCAAGCACAAGTATACTATACAAGCAGTCTGAGGAAACCTTTTCATTCTGAGGGCTGCATTCCCTCATGAGTGACCGTCTCAGCGGCTGTATTCCAGTGGTGGGCAGGGCTTCATCCATTCATGTACTTCCCCATTTCACATTTATCAATGTTTCCCTTTTAAGAAGCCACCAATTGCCTTCTCCAAAGGAGGAGGCAGTAAGAGCTGTCAAAATTAGGCTTTCCATACCAAGAAAGAGAGTTTTAAAAAGAAGTCCTTGGCTCCCTCATAAATAAGCATTGGGGAGGAGAAGGAACAGGATAACATTTGTAAAAAACAACAAGCAGAAGCTTTTCTATAATAATAATAATAATAATAATAATAATAATAATTAATAATAATAATAATTTATTTGTACCCCGCCCATCTGGCTGGGTTTCCCACCTTAGCAATTATAGGTGTAGAACTACCCAAACAATGTAGAAATTTATTTATGTGTGCAACTACAGCTGCAAGAATGTTACTTGCCCAAAAATGGAAAGAAGAAGTCCCAATGAGAGATGAATATATACAAAAACTTACGGATTATGCAGAAATGGCGAAACTTACCAGA
This sequence comes from Podarcis bocagei, assembly GCF_964188305.1. Classification (NCBI taxonomy): domain Eukaryota; kingdom Metazoa; phylum Chordata; class Lepidosauria; order Squamata; family Lacertidae; genus Podarcis; species Podarcis bocagei. Next base: position 90,889,662 of record NC_138126.1, read on the forward strand.
AGAATAAGAAATCAAGATAACAAACTTTTTAATATAAAAGAATGGAAATGGTTTATTGAATATCTACAAACAAATTGTAAACAGATAAAGACATTGGCAGGATTACTGTAATAACCTGCAGTTTCAAAAGAATGTATAATCAAAATAGATGAATTAAAGAATAAGTTAATTTAGAATATGCAGGAAATGGTAAAATAATTTTAAGGAACCGCAGAAAAAGGAGGAAGAAAGTTGAGGTTTGAAATGTTAGAACTGTGGTTAAACTATTGAAATGTATATAAATGAAAATTATAAATAAATTATATAAAAAAGGAGGAGGGAGGAGATGAGTGCTTGCATGCACCACTGTGCACAGAATCCACTTTTTAATTAGTATCTGCAGAGGCATTAGCAAAAAAGATAAAATAAATCTTCAATTATCTTTTAACTATTTTAATGATTATGCTATTGCAGTAAGGTTTGTCTTATTCTCATGTTAATCCTTTAAATTATTTCCAAGACCTCTTTTCAACAGGACCTTTGATAATTTGTTCCCTGGTTCCAGTACCAACAACCTAATGAATCTATTTTTCTTGCATATCCTTCCCATATTTTCTTATAGTATATTATCCTATACTATCATATACTCCTTCAATCCTCTACTGATAAAAGCTGTTTCTGATAAATTTTGTCTCTGATTTTTGAGCAGAAACTTACATACTTCCTACATTTCCCCCCTTAAATTTAGTCACCAAGCCTTCCTAATGACTTGATTTCTTCTATTACTTTAATTACAGCAGGTTATCCTGTTTATAGTAGACCCATTGAAATGAATGGACCCCAGTTAGTCAAGTCTTTTAATTTAAGTGAGTCTACTCTGAGTAGGACATTGGATTCAAGGCCTTGACCCAAATTAATTTCTATAACATTCCCACCAAATGTGTATACAATCTGCAGAACAGATCAAGGTGGGATTCAGTTGGCATAGTAATACCAAAAAAGTGGCTTGTCTAGTGCATGTGAAGGTTCCTGTATGCTGAAGAAGGTGTGTGTGTGTGTGACTCTTGGTTTAATTTTATTCTAGTGGCAAGAAGGGGACATGAGAGAGAGAGAAAAAAGGGGTGGACCTATCCACTTTTGATCCTAGCCCTGTCCACATTTGGATGGCTGTCCCACTTATTGCTTGTAAATGCCCCCTGGCAGCTTGACCCTGAAGGCATGCGGCTCTCAACAAACCATAGGGTTGTCCATCCTTCATATATGCCATCACCTGGCTGGAAACGGAGGGCCTATCTATGCAGAAGAATATCAGATGGCAGAAAGGCTCCTCCACCGCACTCTTAGATGAATGAGTAACAACTTGCTTTTCCAGTTCGGTAAAACAGGGACCATCTCTCTCTCTCTCTCTCTCTCTCACACACACACACACACACACACACAGTCACTTGCCCAGGCCATAATACAGGCATAGGCAAACTCGGCCCTCCAGATGTTTTGGGACTACAACTCCCATCATCCCTAGCTAACAGGAACAGTGGTCAGGGATGATGGGAGTTGTAGTCCCAAAACATCTGAAGGGCTGAGTTCGCCTATGCCTGCAATAAAACCAAAGGCTAGAAGTGCACTAAAGTTCAGACTGAAAAGAAGTGTGGATTTTTTTTTTTGCAGCTGTTATCACTATGTTTTCTAACTGCTACAGTCAGTAAGGCTGTATTATAGCCACAAATAGTGTAGGCAGAGGGGGAAAGGGCCGCTTGATGCCTTGTGTATGCTTCACGTGGAGATTTCAGGGTGAGCAGCCGATGGTTCCAAATACAAGTATATTTTGTACAGCCGGCCGTTCCAATAACTATAATTACTTTTTAGCAAACTGCAGGTCTCTTCAGGCTTCACACATCTGTAAATGTAGCCTAAACCCATGTAAAATATGAGATGAAAGGGATTATTTT